>NW_027222394.1:10000000-10317777 GCF_041296265.1 Equus caballus | reverse complement strand
AGAAGCTGGAAACACGTCCTGGACAGACTGGAACCACGTGACGGCCATGCCAGAACCACCTGCCGAGCACGGCGGAACCACCTGCCGGACAAGCCAAAATCACCTGCGGGCTACGCCAGAACCACTTGGACGACTCTCTGAAATGACCTGCCGGGCATGTTGGAACCACCTCTCAGACGTGCCAGAAGCACGTGGCGGACAGTCCGGAATCACCTGTTGGGCATACGCAACCACCACTGACACGTACCAGAACCACGTGCCGTGCACGCCGGAACCACCTACCGGACAGACCGGAATCCACTTTTGGGCATGCCGGAACCACCAGTCAGATGTGCCAGAAACACGTGCCAGAGACGCCGGAAGCTCCTGCCGAGCACGTCGCAACCACCTGCTCAACTCGCCTGAACCACCTGCCGGACACGCCAAAATCACCTGCCCGCTACACCAGCACCACTTCGGGGACAAGCCGGAATCACGTGAGGGGCATGCCGGCACAGCCGCTCAGACTGAACCTCGTGCCGGACACCACAGAACCACCTGCCGGACAGACAGGAACCACCTGCCGGACACGCCGGAACCACCGGCTCGACCCGCCGGAACGACCGCTGGACATGCAAAATCACCTGCCGGCTACGCCGGAAACACTTGGCGAACACTCCAGAATAACCTGCCGGGCATGCCGGAACCACCTCTCAGATATGCCAGAACCACGTGCCAATGACCCCAGAAGCACCTGCCGAGCACTCCGGAACCACCTGCTCGACTCGCCAGAACCACCTGCCGGACACGCAGAAATCACCTGCCGGCTACGCCACAACCAGTTGGGGAACACTTCGGAATCACCTGCCGGGCTTGCTGGAACCACCTGCCGGTCATGCCAAAATCACCTGCCAACTACGCCAGTACCACTTGGCGGACACTGTGGAAACACCTGTCGGGCCGGCCGGAACCACATCTCAGACGTGCCAGAACCATGTGCATGAGATGCTGGAACCACACCCCGAAAAGACGGAAAACACCTGCCAGACCTGTCTGAACAACCTGCCGAGCACGCCGGAGCCACCTGCCCGACTCGCCGGAACCACCTACCTGACATGCCCAAATCACCAGCCGGGTATGCCAGAACCACTTGGCGGACACTCCAGAATCATCTGCCGGACATGCCGGAACCAGCTCTCAGACACACCAGAACCACGTGCCGGAGACGCCGGAAGCACCTGCCGAGCATGCCGGAGCCACCTGCTCGACTCGCCAGAAACACCTGCCGGACACGCCAAAATCACCTGCCGGGTACGCCAGAACCACCTGGCGGACACTCCGAAATCACCTGTCGCGCATGCCGGAACCACCTCTCAGACGTGCCGGAAGCACGTGCCGGACACGCCGGAATCACCTACCGGACAGACCGGAACCAGCTGCCAAGAACGCCGGAGCCACCTGTTCGACTCGCTGGAACCACCTGCCGGACAGGCCAATATCAACTGCTGGCTATGCCAGAACCACCTGGGGGACGGTCTGGAATCACCTGCCAGCCATGGCGGAACCACCTCTCAGACGTGCCAGAACCATGTGGCGGACAGTCCGGAATCACCTGTTGGGCATACGCAACCACCTCTGAGACGTACCAGAACCACATGCCGTGCAGGCTGGAACCACCTACCGGACAGACCGGAATCACCTTTCGGGCATGCCGGAACCACCTTTCAGATGTGCCAGAAACACGTGCCGGAGATGCCAGAAGCACCTGCCAAGCACGTTGGAACCACCTGGTCAACTCGCCTGAACCACCTGCCGGACATGCCAAAATCACCTGCCGACTATTCCAGAACCACTTGGCGAACACTCCGGAATCACTTGCCGGGCATGCAGGAACCACCTCTCAGACATGCCAGAACCCCGTGCCAATGACCCCGGAAGCACCAGCCGAGCACGCCGGAACCACCTGCTCGACTCGCCAGAACCACCTGCCGATCACGCAAAAATCACCTGCCGGCTACGCCACAACCAGTTGGTGAACACTTTGGAATCACCTGCCAGGCTTGCTGGAACCACCTGCCACTCATGCCAAAATCAGCTGCCAACTACGCCAGAACCGCTTGGAGGACACTGCGGAAACACCTGTCGGGCCGGCTGGAACCACATCTCAGACGTGCCAGAAACGTGTTCATGAGATGCTGGAACCACACCCCGAACAGACGGATACCACCTGCCAGAACCGCCTGAACCACCTGCTGAGCACGCCAGAACCACCTGCTCGACTCACCGGTACCACCTCCCTGACACGCCAAAATCACCTGCTGGGTATGCCAGAACCACTTGGCGGACACTCCGGAATCATCTGCCGGACATGCCGGAACCAGCTCTCAAACACACCAGAACCAAGTGCCGGAGACGCCGGAAGCACCTACCGAGCATGCCGGAACCACCTCTCAGACGTGCCGGAAGCACGTGCCAGACACGCCGGAAACACCTACCGGACAGACCGGAACCACCTGCCAAGAACGCAGGAGCCACCTGTCCGACTCGCTGGAACCACCTGCCGGACAGGCCAATATCAACTGCTGGCTATGCCAGAACCACCTCGGGGACAGTCCGGGATCACCTGCCAGCCATGGCGGAACCACCTCTCAGACGTACCAGAACCACCTGCCGGAGAAGCTGGAAACACGTCCTGGACAGACTGGAACCACGTGACGGCCATGCCTGAACCACCTGCCGAGCACGGCGGAACCACCTGCCGGACACGCCAAAATCACCTGCGGGCTACGCCAGAACCACTTGGACGACTCTCCGAAATGACCTGCCGGGCATGTTGGAATCACCTCTCAGACGTGCCAGAAGCACGTGGCGGACAGTCCGGAATGACCTGTTGGGCATACGCAACCACCTCTGACACGTACCAGAACCACGTGCCGTGCACGCCGGAACCACCTACCGGACAGACCGGAATCAACTTTTGGGCATGCCGGAACCACCAGTCAGATGTGCCAGAAACACGTGCCGGAGACGCCGGAAGCACCTGCCGAGCACGTCGCAACCACCTGCTCAACTCGCCTGAACCACCTGCCGCACACGCCAAAATCACCTGCCCGCTACACCAGCACCACTTCGGGGACAAGCCGGAATCACGTGAGGGGCATGCCGGCACAGCCTCTCAGACTGAACCTCGTGCCGGACACCACAGAACCACCTGCCGGACAGACCGGAACCACCTGCCGGACACGCCGGAACCACCGGCTCGACCCGCCGGAACGACCGCTGGACATGCAAAATCACCTGCCGGCTACGCCGGAAACACTTGGCGAACACTCCAGAATCACCTGCCGGGCATGCCGGAACCACCTCTCAGATATGCCAGAACCACGTGCCAATGACCCCGGAAGCACCTGCCGAGCACGCCGGAACCACCTGCTCGACTCGCCAGAACCACCTGCCGGACACGCAGAAATCACCTGCCGGCTACGCCACAACCAGTTGGGGAACACTTCAGAATCACCTGCCGGGCTTGCTGGAACCACCTGCCGGACATGCCGGAACCACCGGCTCGACCTGCCGGAACGACCGCTGGACATGCAACATCACCTGCCGGCTACGCTGGAAACACTTGGCGAACACTCCGGAATCACCTGCCGGGCATGCCGGAACCACCAGAACCACGTGCCAATGACCCCGGAAGCACCTGCCGAGCACGCCGGAACCACCTGCTCGACTCGCCAGAACCACCTGCCGGACACGCAAAAATCACCTGCCGGCTACGCCTCAAGCAGTTGGGGAACACTTCGGAATCACCTGCCGGGCGTGCTGGAACCACCTGCCGGTCATGCCAAAATCACCTGCCAACTACGCCAGTACCACATGGCGGACACTGTGGAAACACCTGTCGGGCCGGCCGGAACCACATCTCAGACGTGCCAGAGCCATGTGCATGAGATGCTGGATCCACACCCCGAACAGACGGAAAACACCTGCCAGACCCGTCTGAACAACCTGCCGAGCACGCCGGAGCCACCTGCTCGACTCGCCGGAACCACCTACCTGACATGCCCAAATTACCAGCCGGGTATGCCAGAACCACTTGGCGGACACTCCGGAATCATCTGCCGGACATGCCGGAACCAGCTCTCAGACACACCAGAACCACGTGCCGGAGACGCCGGAAGCACCTGCCGAGCATGCCGGAGCCACCTGCTCGACTCGCCAGAAACACCTGCCGGACACGCCAAAATCACCTGCCGGGTACGCCAGAACCACCTGGCGGACACTCCGAAACCACCTGTCGCGCATGCCGGAACCACCTCTCAGACGTGCCAGAACCATGTGGCGGACTGTCCGGAATCACCTGTTGGGCATGCGCAACCACCTCTGAGACGTACCAGAACCACATGCCGTGCAGGCTGGAACCACCTACCGGACAGACCGGAATCACCTTTCGGGCATGCCGGAACCACCTGTCAGATGTGCCAGAAACACGTGCCGGAGACGCCGGAAGCACCTGCCAAGCACGTTGGAACCACCTGCTCAACTCGCCTGAACCACCTGCCGGACATGCCAAAATCACCTGCCGACTATGCCAGAACCACTTGGCGAACACTCCGGAATCACTTGCCGGGCATGCAGGAACCACCTCTCAGACATGCCAGAACCCCGTGCCAATGACCCCGGAAGCACCAGCCGAGCACGCCGGAACCACCTGCTCGACTCGCCAGAACCACCTGCCGATCACGCAAAAATCACCTGCCGGCTACGCCACAACCAGTTGGTGAACACTTTGGAATCACCTGCTAGGCTTGCTGGAACCAGCTGCCAGTCATGCCAAAATCACCTGCCAACTACGCCAGAACCGCTTGGAGGACACTGCGGAAACACCTGTCGGGCCGGCTGGAACCACATCTCAGACATGCCAGAAACGTGTTCATGAGATGCTGGAACCACACCCCGAACAGACGGATACCACCTGCCAGAACCGCCTGAACCACCTGCTGAGCACGCCGGAACCACCTGCTCGACTCACCGGTACCACCTCCCTGACACGCCAAAATCACCTGCTGGGTATGCCAGAACCACTTGGCGGACACTCCGGAATCATCTGCCGGACATGCCGGAACCAGCTCTCAGACACACCAGAACCAAGTGCCGGAGACGCCGGAAGCACCTGCCGAGCATGCCGGAGCCACCTGCTCGACTCGCCAGAAACACCTGCCGGACACGCCAGAATCACCTGCCTGGTGCGCCAGAACCACCTGGCGGACACTCCGGAATCACCTGCCGCGCATGCCGGAACCACCTCTCAGACGTGCCGGAAGCACGTGCCGGACACGCCGGAAACACCTACCGGACAGACCGGAACCACCTGCCAAGAACGCCGGAGCCACCTGTTCGACTCGCTGGAACCACCTGCCGGACAGGCCAATATCAACTGCTGGCTATGCCAGAACCACCTGGGGGACAGTCCGGGATCACCTGCCAGCCATGGCGGAACCACCTCTCAGACGTACCAGAACCACCTGCCGGAGAAGCTGGAAACACGTCCTGGACAGAATGGAACCACGTGACGGCCATGCCTGAATCACATGCCGAGCATGGCGGAACCACACGCCGGACACGCCAAAATCACCTGCGGGCTACGCCAGAACCACTTGGACGACTCTCCGAAATGACCTGCCGGGCATTTTGGAACCACCTCTCAGACGTGCCAGAACCACGTGGCGGACAGTCCGGAATCACCTGTTGGGCATACGCAACCACCTCTGAGACGTACCAGAACCACGTGCCGTGCACGCCGGAACCACCTACCGGACAGACCGGAATCAACTTTTGGGCATGCCGGAACCACCAGTCAGATGTGCCAGAAACACGTGCCGGAGACGCCGGAAGCACCTGCCGAGCACGTCGCAACCACCTGCTCAACTCGCCTGAACCACCTGCCGGACACGCCAAAATCACCTGCCCGCTACTCCAGCACCACTTCGGGGACAAGCCGGAATCACGTGAGGGGCATGCCGTCACAGCCTCTCAGACTGAACCTCGTGCCGGACACCACAGAACCACCTGCCGGACAGACCAGAACCACATTCCAGACACGCCGGAACCACCGGCTCGACCCGCCGGAACGACCGCTGGACATGCAAAATCACCTGCCGGCTACGCCGGAAACACTTGGCGAACACTCCGGAATCACCTGCCGGGCATGCCGGAACCACCTCTCAGATATGCCAGAACCACGTGCCAATGACCCCGGAAGCACCTGCCGAGCACGCCGGAACCACCTGCTCGACTCGCCAGAACCACCTGCCGGACACGCAAAAATCACCTGCCGGCTACGCCACAACCAGTTGGGGAACACTTCGGAATCACCTGCCGGGCTTGCTGGAACCACCTGCCGGTCATGCCAAAATCACCTGCCAACTACGCCAGTACCACTTGGCGGACACTGTGGAAACACCTGTCGGGCCGGCCGGAACCACATCTCAGACGTGCCAGAACCATGTGCATGAGATGCTGGAACCACACCCCGAACAGACGGAAAACACCTGCCAGACCCGTCTGAACAACCTGCCGAGCACGCCGGAGCCACCTGCTCGACTCGCCGGAACCACCTACCTGACATGCCCAAATCACCAGCCGGGTATTCCAGAACCACTTGGCGGACACTCCGGAATCATCTGCCGGACATGCCGGAACCAGCTCTCAGACACACCAGAACCACGTGCCGGAGACGCCGGAAGCACCTGCCGAGCATGCCGGAGCCACCTGCTCGACTCGCCAGAAACACCTGCCGGACACGCCAAAATCACCTGCCGGGTACGCCAGAACCACCTGGCGGACACTCCGAAACCACCTGTCGCGCATGCCGGAACCACCTCTCAGACGTGCCGGAAGCACGTGCCGGACACGCCGGAATCACCTACCGGACAGACCGGAACCACCTCCCGAGCACGCCGGAGCCACCTGTTCGACTCGCTGGAACCACCTGCCGGACAGGCCAATATCAACTGCTGGCTATGCCAGAACCACCTGGGGGACGGTCCGGAATCACCTGCCAGCCATGGCGGAACCACCTCTCAGACGTACCAGAACCACCTGCCGGAGAAGCTGGAAACACGTCCTGGACAGTCTGGAACCACCTGCCGGCCAAGCCTGAACCACCTGCCAAGCACAACGGAACAACCTGCCAGACACGCCAAAATCACCTGCGTGTTATGCCAGAACCACTTGGAGGACTCTCTGGGATGACCTGCCGGGCATGCCGGAACCACCTCTCAGACGTGCCAGAACCATGTGGCGGACTGTCCGGAATCACCTGTTGGGCATGCGCAACCACCTCTGAGACGTACCAGAACCACATGCCGTGCAGGCTGGAACCACCTACCGGACAGACCGGAATCACCTTTCGGGCATGCCGGAACCACCTGTCAGATGTGCCAGAACACGTGCCGGAGACGCCGGAAGCACCTGCCAAGCACGTTGGAACCACCTGCTCAACTCGCCTGAACCACCTGCCGGACATGCCAAAATCACCTGCCGACTATGCCAGAACCACTTGGCGAACACTCCGGAATCACTTGCCGGGCATGCAGGAACCACCTCTCAGACATGCCAGAACCCCGTGCCAATGACCCCGGAAGCACCAGCCGAGCACGCCGGAACCACCTGCTCGACTCGCCAGAACCACCTGCCGATCACGCAAAAATCACCTGCCGGCTACGCCACAACCAGTTGGTGAACACTTTGGAATCACCTGCTAGGCTTGCTGGAACCAGCTGCCAGTCATGCCAAAATCACCTGCCAACTACGCCAGAACCGCTTGGAGGACACTGCGGAAACACCTGTCGGGCCGGCTGGAACCACATCTCAGACATGCCAGAAACGTGTTCATGAGATGCTGGAACCACACCCCGAACAGACGGATACCACCTGCCAGAACCGCCTGAACCACCTGCTGAGCACGCCGGAACCACCTGCTCGACTCACCGGTACCACCTCCCTGACACGCCAAAATCACCTGCTGGGTATGCCAGAACCACTTGGCGGACACTCCGGAATCATCTGCCGGACATGCCGGAACCAGCTCTCAGACACACCAGAACCAAGTGCCGGAGACGCCGGAAGCACCTGCCGAGCATGCCGGAGCCACCTGCTCGACTCGCCAGAAACACCTGCCGGACACGCCAAAATCACCTGCCTGGTGCGCCAGAACCACCTGGCGGACACTCCGGAATCACCTGCCGCGCATGCCGGAACCACCTCTCAGACGTGCCGGAAGCACGTGCCGGACACGCCGGAAACACCTACCGGACAGACCGGAACCACCTGCCAAGAATGCCGGAGCCACCTGTTCGACTCGCTGGAACCACCTGCCGGACAGGCCAATATCAACTGCTGGCTATGCCAGAACCACCTGGGGGACAGTCCGGGATCACCTGCCAGCCATGGCGGAACCACCTCTCAGACGTACCAGAACCACCTGCCGGAGAAGCTGGAAACACGTCCTGGACAGCCTGGAACCACGTGACGGCCATGCCTGAACCACCAGCCGAGCATGGCGGAACCACACGCCGGACACGCCAAAATCACCTGCGGGCTACGCCAGAACCACTTGGACGACTCTCCGAAATGACCTGCCGGGCATGTTGGAACCACCTCTCAGACGTGCCAGAACCACGTGGCGGACAGTCCGGAATCACCTGTTGGGCATACGCAACCACCTCTGAGACGTACCAGAACCACGTGCCGTGCACGCCGGAACCACCTACCGGACAGACCGGAATCAACTTTTGGGCATGCCGGAACCACCAGTCAGATGTGCCAGAAACACGTGCCGGAGACGCCGGAAGCACCTGCCGAGCACGTCGCAACCACCTGCTCAACTCGCCTGAACCACCTGCCGGACACGCCAAAATCACCTGCCCGCTACACCAGCACCACTTCGGGGACAAGCCGGAATCACGTGAGGGGCATGCCGGCACAGCCTCTCAGACTGAACCTCGTGCCGGACACCACAGAACCACCTGCCGGACAGACCAGAACCACATTCCAGACACGCCGGAACAACCGGCTCGACCCGCCGGAACGACCGCTGGACATGCAAAATCACCTGCCGGCTACGCCGGAAACACTTGGCGAACACTCCGGAATCACCTGCCGGGCATGCCGGAACCACCTCTCAGATATGCCAGAACCACGTGCCAATGACCCCGGAAGCACCTGCCGAGCACGCCGGAACCACCTGCTCGACTCGCCAGAACCACCTGCCGGACACGCAAAAATCACCTGCCGGCTACGCCACAACCAGTTGGTGAACACTTTGGAATCACCTGCCAGGCTTGCTGGAACCACCTGCCGGTCATGCCAAAATCACCTGCCAACTACGCCAGTACCACTTGGCGGACACTGTGGAAACACCTGTCGGGCCGGCCAGAAAAACATCTCAGACGTGCCAGAACCATGTGCATGAGATGCTGGAACCACACCCCGAACAGACGGAAAACACCTGCCAGACCCGTCTGAACAACCTGGCGAGCACGCCGGAGCCACCTGCTCGACTCGCCGGAACCACCTACCTGACATGACCAAATCACCAGCCGGGTATGCCAGAACCACTTGGCGGACACTCCGGAATCATCTGCCGGACATGCCGGAACCAGCTCTCAGACACACCAGAACCACGTGCCGGAGACGCCGGAAGCACCTGCCGAGCATGCCGGAGCCACCTGCTCGACTCGCCAGAAACACCTGCCGGACACGCCAAAATCACCTGCCGGGTACGCCAGAACCACCTGGCGGACACTCCGAAATCACCTGTCGCGCATGCCGGAACCACCTCTCAGACGTGCCGGAAGCACTTGCCGGACACGCCGGAATCACCTACCGGACAGACCGGAACCACCTGCCGAGCACGCCGGAGCCACCTGTTCGACTCGCTGGAACCACCTGCCGGACAGGCCAATATCAACTGCTGGCTATGCCAGAACCACCTGGGGGACGGTCCGGAATCACCTGCCAGCCATGGCGGAACCACCTCTCAGACGTACCAGAACCACCTGCCGGAGAAGCTGGAAACACGTCCTGGACAGTCTGGAACCACCTGCCGGCCAAGCCTGAACCACCTGCCAAGCACAACGGAACAACCTGCCAGACACGCCAAAATCACCTGCGTGTTATGCCAGAACCACTTGGAGGACTCTCTGGGATGACCTGCCGGGCATGCCGGAACCACCTCTCAGACGTGCCAGAACCATGTGGCGGACAGTCCGGAATCACCTGTTGGGCATGCGCAACCACCTCTGAGACGTACCAGAACCACATGCCGTGCAGGCTGGAACCACCTACCGGACAGACCGGAATCACTTTTCGGGCATGCCGGAACCACCTGTCAGATGTGCCAGAAACACGTGCCGGAGACGCCGGAAGCACCTGCCAAGCACGTTGGAACCACCTGCTCAACTCGCCTGAACCACCTGCCGGACATGCCAAAATCACCTGCCGACTATGCCAGAACCACTTGGCGAACACTCCGGAATCACTTGCCGGGCATGCAGGAACCACCTCTCAGACATGCCAGAACCCCGTGCCAATGACCCCGGAAGCACCTGCCGAGCACGCCGCAACCACCTGCTCGACTCGCCAGAACCACCTGCCGATCACGCAAAAATCACCTGCCGGCTACGCCACAACCAGTTGGTGAACACTTTGGAATCACCTGCCAGGCTTGCTGGAACCACCTGCCAGTCATGCCAAAATCACCTGCCAACTACGCCAGAACCGCTTGGCGGACACTGCGGAAACACCTGTCGGGCCGGGTGGAACCACATCTCAGACGTGCCAGAAACGTGTTCATGAGATGCTGGAACCACACCCCGAACAGACGGATACCACCTGCCAGAACCGCCTGAACTACCTGCTCAGCACGCCGGAGCCACCTGCTCGACTCACCGGTACCACCTCCCTGACATGCCAAAATCACCTGCTGGGTATGCCAGAACCACTTGGCGGACACTCCGGAATCATCTGCCGGACATGCCGGAACCAGCTCTCAGACACACCAGAACCAAGTGCCGGAGACGCCGGAAGCACCTGCCGAGCATGCCGGAGCCACCTGCTCGACTCGCCAGAAACACCTGCCGGACACGCCAAAATCACCTGCCGGGTATGCCAGAACCACCTGGCGGACACTACGGAATCACCTGCCGCACATGCCGGAACCACCTCTCAGACGTGCCGGAAGCACGTGCCAGACACGCCGGAAACACCTACCGGACAGACCGGAACCACCTGCCAAGAACGCCGGAGCCACCTGTTCGACTCGCTGGAACCACCTGCCGGACAGGCCAATATCAACTGCTGGCTATGCCAGAACCACCTGGGGGACAGTCCGGGATCACCTGCCAGCCATGGCGGAACCACCTCTCAGACGTACCAGAACCACCTGCCGGAGAAGCTGGAAACACGTCCTGGACAGACTGGAACCACGTGACGGCCATGCCTGAACCACCTGCCGAGCACGGCGGAACCACCCGCCGGACACGCCAAAATCACCTGCGGGCTACGCCAGAACCACTTGGACGACTCTCCGAAATGACCTGCCGGGCATGTTGGAACCACCTCTCAGACGTGCCAGAACCACGTGGCGGACAGTCCGGAATCACCTGTTGGGCATACGCAACCACCTCTGAGACGTACCAGAACCACGTGCCGTGCACGCCGGAACCACCTACCGGACAGACCGGAATCAACTTTTGGGCATGCCGGAACCACCAGTCAGATGTGCCAGAAACACGTGCCGGAGACGCCGGAAGCACCTGCCGAGCACGTCGCAACCACCTGCTCAACTCGCCTGAACCACCTGCCGGACACGCCAAAATCACCTGCCCGCTACACCAGCACCACTTCGGGGACAAGCCGGAATCACGTGAGGGGCATGCCGGCACAGCCTCTCAGACTGAACCTCGTGCCGGACACCACAGAACCACCTGCCGGACAGACCGGAACCACATGCCGGACATGCCGGAACCACCGGCTCGACCTGCCGGAACGACCGCTGGACATGCAAAATCACCTGCCGGCTACGCCGGAAACACTTGGCGAACACTCCGGAATCACCTGCCGGGCATGCTGGAACCACCTCTCAGATGTGCCAGAACCACGTGCCAATGACCCCGGAAGCACCTGCCGAGCACGCCGGAACCACCTGCTCGACTCGCCAGAACCACCTGCCGGACACGCAAAAATCACCTGCCGGCTACGCCACAACCAGTTGGGGAACACTTCGGAATCACCTGCCGGGCTTGCTGGAACCACCTGCCAGTCATGCCAAAATCACCTGCCAACTACGCCAGTACCACTTGGCGGACACTGTGGAAACACCTGTCGGGCCGGCCAGAAAAACATCTCAGACGTGCCAGAACCATGTGCATGAGATGCTGGAACCACACCCCGAACAGACGGAAAACACCTGCCAGACCCGTCTGAACAACCTGCCGAGCACGCCGGAGCCACCTGCTCGACTCGCCGGAACCACCTACCTGACATGACCAAATCACCAGCCGGGTATGCCAGAACCACTTGGCGGACACTCCGGAATCATCTGCCGGACATGCCGGAACCAGCTCTCAGACACACCAGAACCACGTGCCAGAGACGCCGGAAGCACCTGTCGAGCATGCCGGAGCCACCTGCTCGACTCGCCAGAAACACCTGCCGGACACGCCAAAATCACCTGCCGGGTACGCCAGAACCACCTGGCGGACACTCTGAAATCACCTGTCGCGCATGCCGGATCCACCTCTCAGACGTGCCGGAAGCACGTGCCGGACACGCCGGAATCACCTACCGGACAGACCGGAACCACCTGCCGAGCACGCCGGAGCCACCTGTTCGACTCGCTGGAACCACCTGCCGGACAGGCCAATATCAACTGCTGGCTATGCCAGAACCACCTGGGGGACGGTCCGGAATCACCTATCAGCCATGGCGGAACCACCTCTCAGACGTACCAGAACCACCTGCCGGAGAAGCTGGAAACACGTCCTGGACAGTCTGGAACCACCTGCCGGCCAAGCCTGAACCACCTGCCAAGCACAACGGAACAACCTGCCAGACACGCCAAAATCACCTGCGTGTTATGCCAGAACCACTTGGAGGACTCTCTGGGATGACCTGCCAGGCATGCCGGAACCACCTCTCAGACGTGCCAGAACCATGTGGCGGACAGTCCGGAATCACCTGTTGGGCATGCGCAACCACCTCTGAGACGTACCAGAACCACATGCCGTGCAGGCTGGAACCACCTACCGGACAGACCGGAATCACTTTTCGGGCATGCCGGAACCACCTGTCAGATGTGCCAGAAACACGTGCCGGAGACGCCGGAAGCACCTGCCAAGCACGTTGGAACCACCTGCTCAACTCGCCTGAACCACCTGCCGGACATGCCAAAATCACCTGCCGACTATGCCAGAACCACTTGGCGAACACTCCGGAATCACTTGCCGGGCATGCAGGAACCACCTCTCAGACATGCCAGAACCCCGTGCCAATGACCCCGGAAGCACCTGCCGAGCACGCCGCAACCACCTGCTCGACTCGCCAGAACCACCTGCCGATCATGCAAAAATCACCTGCCGGCTACGCCACAACCAGTTGGTGAACACTTTGGAATCACCTGCCAGGCTTGCTGGAACCACCTGCCAGTCATGCCAAAATCACCTGCCAACTACGCCAGAACCGCTTGGCGGACACTGCGGAAACACCTGTCGGGCCGGCTGGAACCACATCTCAGACGTGCCAGAAATGTGTTCATGAGATGCTGGAACCACACCCCGAACAGACGGATACCACCTGCCAGAACCGCCTGAACTACCTGCTCAGCACGCCGGAGCCACCTGCTCGACTCACCGGTACCACCTCCCTGACATGCCAAAATCACCTGCTGGGTATGCCAGAACCACTTGGCGGACACTCCGGAATCATCTGCCGGACATGCCGGAACCAGCTCTCAGACACACCAGAACCAAGTGCCGGAGACGCCGGAAGCACCTGCCGAGCATGCCGGAGCCACCTGCTCGACTCGCCAGAAACACCTGCCGGACACGCCAAAATCACCTGCCGGGTACGCCAGAACCACCTGGCGGACACTCCGAAACCACCTGTCGCGCATGCCGGAACCACCTCTCAGACGTGCCGGAAGCACGTGCTGGACACGCCGGAAACACCTACCGGACAGACCGGAACCACCTGCCGAGCACGCCGGAGCCACCTGTTCGACTCGCTGGAACCACCTGCCGGACAGGCCAATATCAACTGCTGGCTATGCCAGAACCACCTGGGGGACGGTCCGGAATCACCTGCCAGCCATGGCGGAACCACCTCTCAGACGTACCAGAACCACCTGCCGGAGAAGCTGGAAACACGTCCTGGACAGTCTGGAACCACCTGCCGGCCAAGCCTGAACCACCTGCCAAGCACAACGGAACAACCTGCCAGACACGCCAAAATCACCTGCGTGTTATGCCAGAACCACTTGGAGGACTCTCTGGGATGACCTGCCGGGCATGCCGGAACCACCTCTCAGACGTGCCAGAACCATGTGGCGGACAGTCCGGAATCACCTGTTGGGCATGCGCAACCACCTCTGAGACGTACCAGAACCACATGCCGTGCAGGCTGGAACCACCTACCGGACAGACCGGAATCACCTTTCGGGCATGCCGGAACCACCTGTCAGATGTGCCAGAAACACGTGCCGGAGACGCCGGAAGCACCTGCCAAGCACGTTGGAACCACCTGCTCAACTCGCCTGAACCACCTGCCGGACATGCCAAAATCACCTGCCGACTATGCCAGAACCACTTGGCGAACACTCCGGAATCACTTGCCGGGCATGCAGGAACCACCTCTCAGACATGCCAGAACCCCGTTCCAATGACCCCGGAAGCACCAGCCGAGCACGCCGGAACCACCTGCTCGACTCGCCAGAACCACCTGCCGATCACGCAAAAATCACCTGCCGGCTACGCCACAACCAGTTGGTGAACACTTTGGAATCACCTGCTAGGCTTGCTGGAACCAGCTTCCAGTCATGCCAAAATCAGCTGCCAACTACGCCAGAACCGCTTGGAGGACACTGCGGAAACACCTGTCGGGCCGGCTGGAACCACATCTCAGACGTGCCAGAAACGTGTTCATGAGATGCTGGAACCACACCCCGAACAGACGGATACCACCTGCCAGAACCGCCTGAACCACCTGCTGAGCACGCCGGAACCACCTGCTCGACTCACCGGTACCACCTCCCTGACACGCCAAAATCACCTGCTGGGTATGCCAGAACCACTGGGCGGACACTCCGGAATCATCTGCCGGACATGCCGGAACCAGCTCTCAGACACACCAGAACCAAGTGCCGGAGACGCCGGAAGCACCTGCCGAGCACGCCGGAGCCACCTGCTCGACTCGCCAGAAACACCTGCCGGACACGCCAAAATCACCTGCCTGGTGCGCCAGAACCACATGGCGGACACTACGGAATCACCTGCCGCGCATGCCGGAACCACCTCTCAGACGTGCCGGAAGCACGTGCCGGACACGCAGGAAACACCTACCGGACAGACCGGAACCACCTGCCAAGAACGCCGGAGCCACCTGTTCGACTCGCTGGAACCACCTGCCGGACAGGCCAATATCAACTGCTGGCTATGCCAGAACCACCTGGGGGACAGTCCGGGATCACCTGCCAGCCATGGCGGAACCACCTCTCAGACGTACCAGAACCACCTGCCGGAGAAGCTGGAAACACGTCCTGGACAGACTGGAACCACGTGACGGCCATGCCTGAACCACCTGCCGAGCACGGCGGAACCACCCGCCGGACACGCCAAAATCACCTGCGGGCTACGCCAGAACCACTTGGACGACTCTCCGAAATGACCTGCCGGGCATGTTGGAATCACCTCTCAGACGTGCCAGAAGCACGTGGCGGACAGTCCGGAATGACCTGTTGGGCATACGCAACCACCTCTGACACGTACCAGAACCACGTGCCGTGCACGCCGGAACCACCTACCGGACAGACCGGAATCAACTTTTGGGCATGCCGGAACCACCAGTCAGATGTGCCAGAAACACGTGCCGGAGACGCCGGAAGCACCTGCCGAGCACGTCGCAACCACCTGCTCAACTCGCCTGAACCACCTTCCGGACACGCCAAAATCACCTGCCCGCTACACCAGCACCACTTCGGGGACAAGCCGGAATCACGTGAGGGGCATGCCGGCACAGCCTCTCAGACTGAACCTCGTGCCGGACACCACAGAACCACCTGCCGGACAGACCGGAACCACCTGCCGGACACGCCGGAACCACCGGCTCGACCCGCCGGAACGACCGCTGGACATGCAAAATCACCTGCCGGCTACGCCGGAAACACTTGGCGAACACTCCAGAATCACCTGCCGGGCATGCCGGAACCACCTCTCAGATATGCCAGAACCACGTGCCAATGACCCCGGAAGCACCTGCCGAGCACGCCGGAACCACCTGCTCGACTCGCCAGAACCACCTGCCGGACACGCAGAAATCACCTGCCGGCTACGCCGCAACCAGTTGGGGAACACTTCAGAATCACCTGCCGGGCTTGCTGGAACCACCTGCCGGACATGCCGGAACCACCGGCTCGACCTGCCGGAACGACCGCTGGACATGCAACATCACCTGCCGGCTACGCTGGAAACACTTGGCGAACACTCCGGAATCACCTGCCGGGCATGCCGGAACCACCAGAACCACGTGCCAATGACCCCGGAAGCACCTGCCGAGCACGCCGGAACCACCTGCTCGACTCGCCAGAACCACCTGCCGGACACGCAAAAATCACCTGCCGGCTACGCCTCAAGCAGTTGGGGAACACTTCGGAATCACCTGCCGGGCGTGCTGGAACCACCTGCCGGTCATGCCAAAATCACCTGCCAACTACGCCAGTACCACATGGCGGACACTGTGGAAACACCTGTCGGGCCGGCCGGAACCACATCTCAGACGTGCCAGAGCCATGTGCATGAGATGCTGGATCCACACCCCGAACAGACGGAAAACACCTGCCAGACCCGTCTGAACAACCTGCCGAGCACGCCGGAGCCACCTGCTCGACTCGCCGGAACCACCTACCTGACATGCCCAAATCACCAGCCGGGTATGCCAGAACCACTTGGCGGACACTCCGGAATCATCTGCCGGACATGCCGGAACCAGCTCTCAGACACACCAGAACCACGTGCCGGAGACGCCGGAAGCACCTGCCGAGCATGCCGGAGCCACCTGCTCGACTCGCCAGAAACACCTGCCGGACACGCCAAAATCACCTGCCGGGTACGCCAGAACCACCTGGCGGACACTCCGAAACCACCTGTCGCGCATGCCGGAACCACCTCTCAGACGTGCCAGAACCATGTGGCGGACTGTCCGGAATCACCTGTTGGGCATGCGCAACCACCTCTGAGACGTACCAGAACCACATGCCGTGCAGGCTGGAACCACCTACCGGACAGACCGGAATCACCTTTCGGGCATGCCGGAACCACCTGTCAGATGTGCCAGAAACACGTGCCGGAGACGCCGGAAGCACCTGCCAAGCACGTTGGAACCACCTGCTCAACTCGCCTGAACCACCTGCCGGACATGCCAAAATCACCTGCCGACTATGCCAGAACCACTTGGCGAACACTCCGGAATCACTTGCCGGGCATGCAGGAACCACCTCTCAGACATGCCAGAACCCCGTGCCAATGACCCCGGAAGCACCAGCCGAGCACGCCGGAACCACCTGCTCGACTCGCCAGAACCACCTGCCGATCACGCAAAAATCACCTGCCGGCTACGCCACAACCAGTTGGTGAACACTTTGGAATCACCTGCTAGGCTTGCTGGAACCAGCTGCCAGTCATGCCAAAATCACCTGCCAACTACGCCAGAACCGCTTGGAGGACACTGCGGAAACACCTGTCGGGCCGGCTGGAACCACATCTCAGACATGCCAGAAACGTGTTCATGAGATGCTGGAACCACACCCCGAACAGACGGATACCACCTGCCAGAACCGCCTGAACCACCTGCTGAGCACGCCGGAACCACCTGCACGACTCACCGGTACCACCTCCCTGACACGCCAAAATCACCTGCTGGGTATGCCAGAACCACTTGGCGGACACTCCGGAATCATCTGCCGGACATGCCGGAACCAGCTCTCAGACACACCAGAACCAAGTGCCGGAGACGCCGGAAGCACCTGCCGAGCATGCCGGAGCCACCTGCTCGACTCGCCAGAAACACCTGCCGGACACGCCAGAATCACCTGCCTGGTGCGCCAGAACCACCTGGTGGACACTCCGGAATCACCTGCCGCGCATGCCGGAACCACCTCTCAGACGTGCCGGAAGCACGTGCCGGACACGCCGGAAACACCTACCGGACAGACCGGAACCACCTGCCAAGAACGCCGGAGCCACCTGTTCGACTCGCTGGAACCACCTGCCGGACAGGCCAATATCAACTGCTGGCTATGCCAGAACCACCTGGGGGACAGTCCGGGATCACCTGCCAGCCATGGCGGAACCACCTCTCAGACGTACCAGAACCACCTGCCGGAGAAGCTGGAAACACGTCCTGGACAGAATGGAACCACGTGACGGCCATGCCTGAATCACATGCCGAGCATGGCGGAACCACACGCCGGACACGCCAAAATCACCTGCGGGCTACGCCAGAACCACTTGGACGACTCTCCGAAATGACCTGCCGGGCATTTTGGAACCACCTCTCAGACGTGCCAGAACCACGTGGCGGACAGTCCGGAATCACCTGTTGGGCATACGCAACCACCTCTGAGACGTACCAGAACCACGTGCCGTGCACGCCGGAACCACCTACCGGACAGACCGGAATCAACTTTTGGGCATGCCGGAACCACCAGTCAGATGTGCCAGAAACACGTGCCGGAGACGCCGGAAGCACCTGCCGAGCACGTCGCAACCACCTGCTCAACTCGCCTGAACCACCTGCCGGACACGCCAAAATCACCTGCCCGCTACTCCAGCACCACTTCGGGGACAAGCCGGAATCACGTGAGGGGCATGCCGGCACAGCCTCTCAGACTGAACCTCGTGCCGGACACCACAGAACCACCTGCCGGACAGACCAGAACCACATTCCAGACACGCCGGAACCACCGGCTCGACCCGCCGGAACGACCGCTGGACATGCAAAATCACCTGCCGGCTACGCCGGAAACACTTGGCGAACACTCCGGAATCACCTGCCGGGCATGCCGGAACCACCTCTCAGATATGCCAGAACCACGTGCCAATGACCCCGGAAGCACCTGCCGAGCACGCCGGAACCACCTGCTCGACTCGCCAGAACCACCTGCCGGACACGCAAAAATCACCTGCCGGCTACGCCACAACCAGTTGGGGAACACTTCGGAATCACCTGCCGGGCTTGCTGGAACCACCTGCCGGTCATGCCAAAATCACCTGCCAACTACGCCAGTACCACTTGGCGGACACTGTGGAAACACCTGTCGGGCCGGCCGGAACCACATCTCAGACGTGCCAGAACCATGTGCATGAGATGCTGGAACCACACCCCGAACAGACGGAAAACACCTGCCAGACCCGTCTGAACAACCTGCCGAGCACGCCGGAGCCACCTGCTCGACTCGCCGGAACCACCTACCTGACATGCCCAAATCACCAGCCGGGTATTCCAGAACCACTTGGCGGACACTCCGGAATCATCTGCCGGACATGCCGGAACCAGCTCTCAGACACACCAGAACCACGTGCCGGAGACGCCGGAAGCACCTGCCGAGCATGCCGGAGCCACCTGCTCGACTCGCCAGAAACACCTGCCGGACACGCCAAAATCACCTGCCGGGTACGCCAGAACCACCTGGCGGACACTCCGAAACCACCTGTCGCGCATGCCGGAACCACCTCTCAGACGTGCCGGAAGCACGTGCCGGACACGCCGGAATCACCTACCGGACAGACCGGAACCACCTCCCGAGCACGCCGGAGCCACCTGTTCGACTCGCTGGAACCACCTGCCGGACAGGCCAATATCAACTGCTGGCTATGCCAGAACCACCTGGGGGACGGTCCGGAATCACCTGCCAGCCATGGCGGAACCACCTCTCAGACGTACCAGAACCACCTGCCGGAGAAGCTGGAAACACGTCCTGGACAGTCTGGAACCACCTGCCGGCCAAGCCTGAACCACCTGCCAAGCACAACGGAACAACCTGCCAGACACGCCAAAATCACCTGCGTGTTATGCCAGAACCACTTGGAGGACTCTCTGGGATGACCTGCCGGGCATGCCGGAACCACCTCTCAGACGTGCCAGAACCATGTGGCGGACTGTCCGGAATCACCTGTTGGGCATGCGCAACCACCTCTGAGACGTACCAGAACCACATGCCGTGCAGGCTGGAACCACCTACCGGACAGACCGGAATCACCTTTCGGGCATGCCGGAACCACCTGTCAGATGTGCCAGAACACGTGCCGGAGACGCCGGAAGCACCTGCCAAGCACGTTGGAACCACCTGCTCAACTCGCCTGAACCACCTGCCGGACATGCCAAAATCACCTGCCGACTATGCCAGAACCACTTGGCGAACACTCCGGAATCACTTGCCGGGCATGCAGGAACCACCTCTCAGACATGCCAGAACCCCGTGCCAATGACCCCGGAAGCACCAGCCGAGCACGCCGGAACCACCTGCTTGACTCGCCAGAACCACCTGCCGATCACGCAAAAATCACCTGCCGGCTACGCCACAACCAGTTGGTGAACACTTTGGAATCACCTGCTAGGCTTGCTGGAACCAGCTGCCAGTCATGCCAAAATCACCTGCCAACTACGCCAGAACCGCTTGGAGGACACTGCGGAAACACCTGTCGGGCCGGCTGGAACCACATCTCAGACATGCCAGAAACGTGTTCATGAGATGCTGGAACCACACCCCGAACAGACGGATACCACCTGCCAGAACCGCCTGAACCACCTGCTGAGCACGCCGGAACCACCTGCTCGACTCACCGGTACCACCTCCCTGACACGCCAAAATCACCTGCTGGGTATGCCAGAACCACTTGGCGGACACTCCGGAATCATCTGCCGGACATGCCGGAACCAGCTCTCAGACACACCAGAACCAAGTGCCGGAGACGCCGGAAGCACCTGCCGAGCATGCCAGAGCCACCTGCTCGACTCGCCAGAAACACCTGCCGGACACGCCAAAATCACCTGCCTGGTGCGCCAGAACCACCTGGCGGACACTCCGGAATCACCTGCCGCGCATGCCGGAACCACCTCTCAGACGTGCCGGAAGCACGTGCCGGACACGCCGGAAACACCTACCGGACAGACCGGAACCACCTGCCAAGAATGCCGGAGCCACCTGTTCGACTCGCTGGAACCACCTGCCGGACAGGCCAATATCAACTGCTGGCTATGCCAGAACCACCTGGGGGACAGTCCGGGATCACCTGCCAGCCATGGCGGAACCACCTCTCAGACGTACCAGAACCACCTGCCGGAGAAGCTGGAAACACGTCCTGGACAGCCTGGAACCACGTGACGGCCATGCCTGAACCACCAGCCGAGCATGGCGGAACCACACGCCGGACACGCCAAAATCACCTGCGGGCTACGCCAGAACCACTTGGACGACTCTCCGAAATGACCTGCCGGGCATGTTGGAACCACCTCTCAGACGTGCCAGAACCACGTGGCGGACAGTCCGGAATCACCTGTTGGGCATACGCAACCACCTCTGAGACGTACCAGAACCACGTGCCGTGCACGCCGGAACCACCTACCGGACAGACCGGAATCAACTTTTGGGCATGCCGGAACCACCAGTCAGATGTGCCAGAAACACGTTCCGGAGACGCCGGAAGCACCTGCCGAGCACGTCGCAACCACCTGCTCAACTCGCCTGAACCACCTGCCGGACACGCCAAAATCACCTGCCCGCTACACCAGCACCACTTCGGGGACAAGCCGGAATCACGTGAGGGGCATGCCGGCACAGCCTCTCAGACTGAACCTCGTGCCGGACACCACAGAACCACCTGCCGGACAGACCAGAACCACATTCCAGACACGCCGGAACAACCGGCTCGACCCGCCGGAACGACCGCTGGACATGCAAAATCACCTGCCGGCTACGCCGGAAACACTTGGCGAACACTCCGGAATCACCTGCCGGGCATGCCGGAACCACCTCTCAGATATGCCAGAACCACGTGCCAATGACCCCGGAAGCACCTGCCGAGCACGCCGGAACCACCTGCTCGACTCGCCAGAACCACCTGCCGGACACGCAAAAATCACCTGCCGGCTACGCCACAACCAGTTGGTGAACACTTTGGAATCACCTGCCAGGCTTGCTGGAACCACCTGCCGGTCATGCCAAAATCACCTGCCAACTACGCCAGTACCACTTGGCGGACACTGTGGAAACACCTGTCGGGCCGGCCAGAAAAACATCTCAGACGTGCCAGAACCATGTGCATGAGATGCTGGAACCACACCCCGAACAGACGGAAAACACCTGCCAGACCCGTCTGAACAACCTGGCGAGCACGCCGGAGCCACCTGCTCGACTCGCCGGAACCACCTACCTGACATGACCAAATCACCAGCCGGGTATGCCAGAACCACTTGGCGGACACTCCGGAATCATCTGCCGGACATGCCGGAACCAGCTCTCAGACACACCAGAACCACGTGCCGGAGACGCCGGAAGCACCTGCCGAGCATGCCGGAGCCACCTGCTCGACTCGCCAGAAACACCTGCCGGACACGCCAAAATCACCTGCCGGGTACGCCAGAACCACCTGGCGGACACTCCGAAATCACCTGTCGCGCATGCCGGAACCACCTCTCAGACGTGCCGGAAGCACTTGCCGGACACGCCGGAATCACCTACCGGACAGACCGGAACCACCTGCCGAGCACGCCGGAGCCACCTGTTCGACTCGCTGGAACCACCTGCCGGACAGGCCAATATCAACTGCTGGCTATGCCAGAACCACCTGGGGGACGGTCCGGAATCACCTGCCAGCCATGGCGGAACCACCTCTCAGACGTACCAGAACCACCTGCCGGAGAAGCTGGAAACACGTCCTGGACAGTCTGGAACCACCTGCCGGCCAAGCCTGAACCACCTGCCAAGCACAACGGAACAACCTGCCAGACACGCCAAAATCACCTGCGTGTTATGCCAGAACCACTTGGAGGACTCTCTGGGATGACCTGCCGGGCATGCCGGAACCACCTCTCAGACGTGCCAGAACCATGTGGCGGACAGTCCGGAATCACCTGTTGGGCATGCGCAACCACCTCTGAGACGTACCAGAACCACATGCCGTGCAGGCTGGAACCACCTACCGGACAGACCGGAATCACTTTTCGGGCATGCCGGAACCACCTGTCAGATGTGCCAGAAACACGTGCCGGAGACGCCGGAAGCACCTGCCAAGCACGTTGGAACCACCTGCTCAACTCGCCTGAACCACCTGCCGGACATGCCAAAATCACCTGCCGACTATGCCAGAACCACTTGGCGAACACTCCGGAATCACTTGCCGGGCATGCAGGAACCACCTCTCAGACATGCCAGAACCCCGTGCCAATGACCCCGGAAGCACCTGCCGAGCACGCCGCAACCACCTGCTCGACTCGCCAGAACCACCTGCCGATCACGCAAAAATCACCTGCCGGCTACGCCACAACCAGTTGGTGAACACTTTGGAATCACCTGCCAGGCTTGCTGGAACCACCTGCCAGTCATGCCAAAATCACCTGCCAACTACGCCAGAACCGCTTGGCGGACACTGCGGAAACACCTGTCGGGCCGGGTGGAACCACCTCTCAGACGTGCCAGAAACGTGTTCATGAGATGCTGGAACCACACCCCGAACAGACGGATACCACCTGCCAGAACCGCCTGAACCACCTGCTGAGCACGCCGGAACCACCTGCTCGACTCACCGGTACCACCTCCCTGACACGCCAAAATCACCTGCTGGGTATGCCAGAACCACTTGGCGGACACTCCGGAATCATCTGCCGGACATGCCGGAACCAGCTCTCAGACACACCAGAACCAAGTGCCGGAGACGCCGGAAGCACCTGCCGAGCATGCCGGAGCCACCTGCTCGACTCGCCAGAAACACCTGCCGGACACGCCAGAATCACCTGCCTGGTGCGCCAGAACCACCTGGTGGACACTCCGGAATCACCTGCCGCGCATGCCGGAACCACCTCTCAGACGTGCCGGAAGCACGTGCCGGACACGCCGGAAACACCTACCGGACAGACCGGAACCACCTGCCAAGAACGCCGGAGCCACCTGTTCGACTCGCTGGAACCACCTGCCGGACAGGCCAATATCAACTGCTGGCTATGCCAGAACCACCTGGGGGACAGTCCGGGATCACCTGCCAGCCATGGCGGAACCACCTCTCAGACGTACCAGAACCACCTGCCGGAGAAGCTGGAAACACGTCCTGGACAGAATGGAACCACGTGACGGCCATGCCTGAATCACATGCCGAGCATGGCGGAACCACACGCCGGACACGCCAAAATCACCTGCGGGCTACGCCAGAACCACTTGGACGACTCTCCGAAATGACCTGCCGGGCATTTTGGAACCACCTCTCAGACGTGCCAGAACCACGTGGCGGACAGTCCGGAATCACCTGTTGGGCATACGCAACCACCTCTGAGACGTACCAGAACCACGTGCCGTGCACGCCGGAACCACCTACCGGACAGACCGGAATCAACTTTTGGGCATGCCGGAACCACCAGTCAGATGTGCCAGAAACACGTGCCGGAGACGCCGGAAGCACCTGCCGAGCACGTCGCAACCACCTGCTCAACTCGCCTGAACCACCTGCCGGACACGCCAAAATCACCTGCCCGCTACTCCAGCACCACTTCGGGGACAAGCCGGAATCACGTGAGGGGCATGCCGGCACAGCCTCTCAGACTGAACCTCGTGCCGGACACCACAGAACCACCTGCCGGACAGACCAGAACCACATTCCAGACACGCCGGAACCACCGGCTCGACCCGCCGGAACGACCGCTGGACATGCAAAATCACCTGCCGGCTACGCCGGAAACACTTGGCGAACACTCCGGAATCACCTGCCGGGCATGCCGGAACCACCTCTCAGATATGCCAGAACCACGTGCCAATGACCCCGGAAGCACCTGCCGAGCACGCCGGAACCACCTGCTCGACTCGCCAGAACCACCTGCCGGACACGCAAAAATCACCTGCCGGCTACGCCACAACCAGTTGGGGAACACTTCGGAATCACCTGCCGGGCTTGCTGGAACCACCTGCCGGTCATGCCAAAATCACCTGCCAACTACGCCAGTACCACTTGGCGGACACTGTGGAAACACCTGTCGGGCCGGCCGGAACCACATCTCAGACGTGCCAGAACCATGTGCATGAGATGCTGGAACCACACCCCGAACAGACGGAAAACACCTGCCAGACCCGTCTGAACAACCTGCCGAGCACGCCGGAGCCACCTGCTCGACTCGCCGGAACCACCTACCTGACATGCCCAAATCACCAGCCGGGTATTCCAGAACCACTTGGCGGACACTCCGGAATCATCTGCCGGACATGCCGGAACCAGCTCTCAGACACACCAGAACCACGTGCCGGAGACGCCGGAAGCACCTGCCGAGCATGCCGGAGCCACCTGCTCGACTCGCCAGAAACACCTGCCGGACACGCCAAAATCACCTGCCGGGTACGCCAGAACCACCTGGCGGACACTCCGAAACCACCTGTCGCGCATGCCGGAACCACCTCTCAGACGTGCCGGAAGCACGTGCCGGACACGCCGGAATCACCTACCGGACAGACCGGAACCACCTCCCGAGCACGCCGGAGCCACCTGTTCGACTCGCTGGAACCACCTGCCGGACAGGCCAATATCAACTGCTGGCTATGCCAGAACCACCTGGGGGACGGTCCGGAATCACCTGCCAGCCATGGCGGAACCACCTCTCAGACGTACCAGAACCACCTGCCGGAGAAGCTGGAAACACGTCCTGGACAGTCTGGAACCACCTGCCGGCCAAGCCTGAACCACCTGCCAAGCACAACGGAACAACCTGCCAGACACGCCAAAATCACCTGCGTGTTATGCCAGAACCACTTGGAGGACTCTCTGGGATGACCTGCCGGGCATGCCGGAACCACCTCTCAGACGTGCCAGAACCATGTGGCGGACTGTCCGGAATCACCTGTTGGGCATGCGCAACCACCTCTGAGACGTACCAGAACCACATGCCGTGCAGGCTGGAACCACCTACCGGACAGACCGGAATCACCTTTCGGGCATGCCGGAACCACCTGTCAGATGTGCCAGAACACGTGCCGGAGACGCCGGAAGCACCTGCCAAGCACGTTGGAACCACCTGCTCAACTCGCCTGAACCACCTGCCGGACATGCCAAAATCACCTGCCGACTATGCCAGAACCACTTGGCGAACACTCCGGAATCACTTGCCGGGCATGCAGGAACCACCTCTCAGACATGCCAGAACCCCGTGCCAATGACCCCGGAAGCACCAGCCGAGCACGCCGGAACCACCTGCTCGACTCGCCAGAACCACCTGCCGATCACGCAAAAATCACCTGCCGGCTACGCCACAACCAGTTGGTGAACACTTTGGAATCACCTGCTAGGCTTGCTGGAACCAGCTGCCAGTCATGCCAAAATCACCTGCCAACTACGCCAGAACCGCTTGGAGGACACTGCGGAAACACCTGTCGGGCCGGCTGGAACCACATCTCAGACATGCCAGAAACGTGTTCATGAGATGCTGGAACCACACCCCGAACAGACGGATACCACCTGCCAGAACCGCCTGAACCACCTGCTGAGCACGCCGGAACCACCTGCTCGACTCACCGGTACCACCTCCCTGACACGCCAAAATCACCTGCTGGGTATGCCAGAACCACTTGGCGGACACTCCGGAATCATCTGCCGGACATGCCGGAACCAGCTCTCAGACACACCAGAACCAAGTGCCGGAGACGCCGGAAGCACCTGCCGAGCATGCCAGAGCCACCTGCTCGACTCGCCAGAAACACCTGCCGGACACGCCAAAATCACCTGCCTGGTGCGCCAGAACCACCTGGCGGACACTCCGGAATCACCTGCCGCGCATGCCGGAACCACCTCTCAGACGTGCCGGAAGCACGTGCCGGACACGCCGGAAACACCTACCGGACAGACCGGAACCACCTGCCAAGAATGCCGGAGCCACCTGTTCGACTCGCTGGAACCACCTGCCGGACAGGCCAATATCAACTGCTGGCTATGCCAGAACCACCTGGGGGACAGTCCGGGATCACCTGCCAGCCATGGCGGAACCACCTCTCAGACGTACCAGAACCACCTGCCGGAGAAGCTGGAAACACGTCCTGGACAGCCTGGAACCACGTGACGGCCATGCCTGAACCACCAGCCGAGCATGGCGGAACCACACGCCGGACACGCCAAAATCACCTGCGGGCTACGCCAGAACCACTTGGACGACTCTCCGAAATGACCTGCCGGGCATGTTGGAACCACCTCTCAGACGTGCCAGAACCACGTGGCGGACAGTCCGGAATCACCTGTTGGGCATACGCAACCACCTCTGAGACGTACCAGAACCACGTGCCGTGCACGCCGGAACCACCTACCGGACAGACCGGAATCAACTTTTGGGCATGCCGGAACCACCAGTCAGATGTGCCAGAAACACGTGCCGGAGACGCCGGAAGCACCTGCCGAGCACGTCGCAACCACCTGCTCAACTCGCCTGAACCACCTGCCGGACACGCCAAAATCACCTGCCCGCTACACCAGCACCACTTCGGGGACAAGCCGGAATCACGTGAGGGGCATGCCGGCACAGCCTCTCAGACTGAACCTCGTGCCGGACACCACAGAACCACCTGCCGGACAGACCAGAACCACATTCCAGACACGCCGGAACAACCGGCTCGACCCGCCGGAACGACCGCTGGACATGCAAAATCACCTGCCGGCTACGCCGGAAACACTTGGCGAACACTCCGGAATCACCTGCCGGGCATGCCGGAACCACCTCTCAGATATGCCAGAACCACGTGCCAATGACCCCGGAAGCACCTGCCGAGCACGCCGGAACCACCTGCTCGACTCGCCAGAACCACCTGCCGGACACGCAAAAATCACCTGCCGGCTACGCCACAACCAGTTGGTGAACACTTTGGAATCACCTGCCAGGCTTGCTGGAACCACCTGCCGGTCATGCCAAAATCACCTGCCAACTACGCCAGTACCACTTGGCGGACACTGTGGAAACACCTGTCGGGCCGGCCAGAAAAACATCTCAGACGTGCCAGAACCATGTGCATGAGATGCTGGAACCACACCCCGAACAGACGGAAAACACCTGCCAGACCCGTCTGAACAACCTGGCGAGCACGCCGGAGCCACCTGCTCGACTCGCCGGAACCACCTACCTGACATGACCAAATCACCAGCCGGGTATGCCAGAACCACTTGGCGGACACTCCGGAATCATCTGCCGGACATGCCGGAACCAGCTCTCAGACACACCAGAACCACGTGCCGGAGACGCCGGAAGCACCTGCCGAGCATGCCGGAGCCACCTGCTCGACTCGCCAGAAACACCTGCCGGACACGCCAAAATCACCTGCCGGGTACGCCAGAACCACCTGGCGGACACTCCGAAATCACCTGTCGCGCATGCCGGAACCACCTCTCAGACGTGCCGGAAGCACTTGCCGGACACGCCGGAATCACCTACCGGACAGACCGGAACCACCTGCCGAGCACGCCGGAGCCACCTGTTCGACTCGCTGGAACCACCTGCCGGACAGGCCAATATCAACTGCTGGCTATGCCAGAACCACCTGGGGGACGGTCCGGAATCACCTGCCAGCCATGGCGGAACCACCTCTCAGACGTACCAGAACCACCTGCCGGAGAAGCTGGAAACACGTCCTGGACAGTCTGGAACCACCTGCCGGCCAAGCCTGAACCACCTGCCAAGCACAACGGAACAACCTGCCAGACACGCCAAAATCACCTGCGTGTTATGCCAGAACCACTTGGAGGACTCTCTGGGATGACCTGCCGGGCATGCCGGAACCACCTCTCAGACGTGCCAGAACCATGTGGCGGACAGTCCGGAATCACCTGTTGGGCATGCGCAACCACCTCTGAGACGTACCAGAACCACATGCCGTGCAGGCTGGAACCACCTACCGGACAGACCGGAATCACTTTTCGGGCATGCCGGAACCACCTGTCAGATGTGCCAGAAACACGTGCCGGAGACGCCGGAAGCACCTGCCAAGCACGTTGGAACCACCTGCTCAACTCGCCTGAACCACCTGCCGGACATGCCAAAATCACCTGCCGACTATGCCAGAACCACTTGGCGAACACTCCGGAATCACTTGCCGGGCATGCAGGAACCACCTCTCAGACATGCCAGAACCCCGTGCCAATGACCCCGGAAGCACCTGCCGAGCACGCCGCAACCACCTGCTCGACTCGCCAGAACCACCTGCCGATCACGCAAAAATCACCTGCCGGCTACGCCACAACCAGTTGGTGAACACTTTGGAATCACCTGCCAGGCTTGCTGGAACCACCTGCCAGTCATGCCAAAATCACCTGCCAACTACGCCAGAACCGCTTGGCGGACACTGCGGAAACACCTGTCGGGCCGGGTGGAACCACCTCTCAGACGTGCCAGAAACGTGTTCATGAGATGCTGGAACCACACCCCGAACAGACGGATACCACCTGCCAGAACCGCCTGAACCACCTGCTGAGCACGCCGGAACCACCTGCTCGACTCACCGGTACCACCTCCCTGACACGCCAAAATCACCTGCTGGGTATGCCAGAACCACTTGGCGGACACTCCGGAATCATCTGCCGGACATGCCGGAACCACCTCTCAGACACACCAGAACCAAGTGCCGGAGACGCCGGAAGCACCTGCCGAGCATGCCGGAGCCACCTGCTCGACTCGCCAGAAACACCTGCCGGACACGCCAAAATCACCTGCCGGGTACGCCAGAACCACCTGGCGGACACTCCGAAACCACCTGTCGCGCATGCCGGAACCACCTCTCAGACGTGCCGGAAGCACGTGCTGGACACGCCGGAATCACCTACCGGACAGACCGGAACCACCTGCCGAGCACGCCGGAGCCACCTGTTCGACTCGCTGGAACCACCTGCCGGACAGGCCAATATCAACTGCTGGCTATGCCAGAACCACCTGGGGGACGGTCCGGAATCACCTGCCAGCCATGGCGGAACCACCTCTCAGACGTACCAGAACCACCTGCCGGAGAAGCTGGAAACACGTCCTGGACAGTCTGGAACCACCTGCCGGCCAAGCCTGAACCACCTGCCAAGCACAACGGAACAACCTGCCAGACACGCCAAAATCACCTGCGTGTTATGCCAGAACCACTTGGAGGACTCTCTGGGATGACCTGCCGGGCATGCCGGAACCACCTCTCAGACGTGCCAGAACCATGTGGCGGACAGTCCGGAATCACCTGTTGGGCATGCGCAACCACCTCTGAGACGTACCAGAACCACATGCCGTGCAGGCTGGAACCACCTACCGGACAGACCGGAATCACCTTTCGGGCATGCCGGAACCACCTGTCAGATGTGCCAGAAACACGTGCCGGAGACGCCGGAAGCACCTGCCAAGCACGTTGGAACCACCTGCTCAACTCGCCTGAACCACCTGCCGGACATGCCAAAATCACCTGCCGACTATGCCAGAACCACTTGGCGAACACTCCGGAATCACTTGCCGGGCATGCAGGAACCACCTCTCAGACATGCCAGAACCCCGTTCCAATGACCCCGGAAGCACCAGCCGAGCACGCCGGAACCACCTGCTCGACTCGCCAGAACCACCTGCCGATCACGCAAAAATCACCTGCCGGCTACGCCACAACCAGTTGGTGAACACTTTGGAATCACCTGCTAGGCTTGCTGGAACCAGCTTCCAGTCATGCCAAAATCACCTGCCAACTACGCCAGAACCGCTTGGAGGACACTGCGGAAACACCTGTCGGGCCGGCTGGAACCACATCTCAGACGTGCCAGAAACGTGTTCATGAGATGCTGGAACCACACCCCGAACAGACGGATACCACCTGCCAGAACCGCCTGAACCACCTGCTGAGCACGCCGGAACCACCTGCTCGACTCACCGGTACCACCTCCCTGACACGCCAAAATCACCTGCTGGGTATGCCAGAATCACTGGGCGGACACTCCGGAATCATCTGCCGGACATGCCGGAACCAGCTCTCAGACACACCAGAACCAAGTGCCGGAGACGCCGGAAGCACCTGCCGAGCACGCCGGAGCCACCTGCTCGACTCGCCAGAAACACCTGCCGGACACGCCAAAATCACCTGCCTGGTGCGCCAGAACCACATGGCGGACACTACGGAATCACCTGCCGCGCATGCCGGAACCACCTCTCAGACGTGCCGGAAGCACGTGCCGGACACGCCGGAAACACCTACCGGACAGACCGGAACCACCTGCCAAGAACGCCGGAGCCACCTGTTCGACTCGCTGGAACCACCTGCCGGACAGGCCAATATCAACTGCTGGCTATGCCAGAACCACCTGGGGGACAGTCCGGGATCACCTGCCAGCCATGGCGGAACCACCTCTCAGACGTACCAGAACCACCTGCCGGAGAAGCTGGAAACACGTCCTGGACAGACTGGAACCACGTGACGGCCATGCCTGAACCACCTGCCGAGCACGGCGGAACCACCCGCCGGACACGCCAAAATCACCTGCGGGCTACGCCAGAACCACTTGGACGACTCTCCGAAATGACCTGCCGGGCATGTTGGAACCACCTCTCAGACGTGCCAGAACCACGTGGCGGACAGTCCGGAATCACCTGTTGGGCATACGCAACCACCTCTGAGACGTACCAGAACCACGTGCCGTGCACGCCGGAACCACCTACCGGACAGACCGGAATCAACTTTTGGGCATGTCGGAACCACCAGTCAGATGTGCCAGAAACACGTGCCGGAGACGCCGGAAGCACCTGCCGAGCACGTCGCAACCACCTGCTCAACTCGCCTGAACCACCTGCCGGACACGCCAAAATCACCTGCCCGCTACACCAGCACCACTTCGGGGACAAGCCGGAATCACGTGAGGGGCATGCCGGCACAGCCTCTCAGACTGAACCTCGTGCCGGACACCACAGAACCACCTGCCGGACAGACCGGAACCACCTGCCGGACATGCCGGAAACACCGGCTTGACCTGCCGGAACGACCGCTGGACATGCAAAATCACCTGCTGGCTACGCCGGAAACACTTGGCGAACACTCCGGAATCACCTGCCGGGCATGCTGGAACCACCTCTCAGATGTGCCAGAACCACGTGCCAATGACCCCGGAAGCACCTGCCGAGCACGCCGGAACCACCTGCTCGACTCGCCAGAACCACCTGCCGGACACGCAAAAATCACCTGCCGGCTACGCCACAACCAGTTGGGGAACACTTCGGAATCACCTGCCGGGCTTGCTGGAACCACCTGCCGGTCATGCCAAAATCACCTGCCAACTACGCCAGTACCACTTGGCGGACACTGTGGAAACACCTGTCGGGCCGGCCAGAAAAACATCTCAGACGTGCCAGAACCATGTGCATGAGATGCTGGAACCACACCCCGAACAGACGGAAAACACCTGCCAGACCCGTCTGAACAACCTGCCGAGCACGCCGGAGCCACCTGCTCGACTCGCCGGAACCACCTACCTGACATGACCAAATCACCAGCCGGGTATGCCAGAACCACTTGGCGGACACTCCGGAATCATCTGCCGGACATGCCGGAACCAGCTCTCAGACACACCAGAACCACGTGCCGGAGACGCCGGAAGCACCTGCCGAGCATGCCGGAGCCACCTGCTCGACTCGCCAGAAACACCTGCCGGACACGCCAAAATCACCTGCCGGGTACGCCAGAACCACCTGGCGGACACTCCGAAATCACCTTTCGCGCATGCCGGAACCACCTCTCAGACGTGCCGGAAGCACGTGCCGGACACGCCGGAATCACCTACCGGACAGACCGGATCCACCTTCCGAGCACGCCGGAGCCACCTGTTCGACTCGCTGGAACCACCTGCCGGACAGGCCAATATCAACTGCTGGCTATGCCAGAACCACCTGGGGGACGGTCCGGAATCACCTGCCAGCCATGGCGGAACCACCTCTCAGACGTACCAGAACCACCTGCCGGAGAAGCTGGAAACACGTCCCGGACAGTCTGGAACCACCTGCCGGCCAAGCCTGAAGCACCTGCCAAGCACAATGGAACAACCTACCAGACACGCCAAAATCACCTGCGTGTTATGCCAGAACCACTTGGAGGACTCTCTGGGATGACCTGCCGGGCATGCCGGAACCACCTCTCAGACGTGCCAGAACCATGTGGCGGACAGTCCGGAATCACCTGTTGGGCATGCGCAACCACTTCTGAGACGTACCAGAACCACATGCGGTGCAGGCTGGAACCACCTACCGGACAGACCGGAATCACCTTTCGGGCATGCCGGAACCACCTGTCAGATGTGCCAGAAACACGTGCCAGAGACGCCGGAAGCACCCGCCAAGCACGTTGGAACCACCTGCTCAACTCGCCTGAACCACCTGCCGGACATGCCAAAATCACCTGCCGACTATGCCAGAACCACTTGGCGAACACTCCGGAATCACTTGCCGGGCATGCAGGAACCACCTCTCAGACATGCCAGAACCCCGTGCCAATGACCCCGGAAGCACCTGCCGAGCACGCCGCAACCACCTGCTCGACTCGCCAGAACCACCTGCCGATCACGCAAAAATCACCTGCCGGCTACGCCACAACCAGTTGGTGAACACTTTGGAATCACCTGCCAGGCTTGCTGGAACCACCTGCCAGTCATGCCAAAATCACCTGCCAACTACGCCAGAACCGCTTGGCGGACACTGCGGAAAGACCTGTCGGGCCGTCTGGAACCACATCTCAGACGTGCCAGAAACGTGTTCATGAGATGCTGGAACCACACCCCGAACAGACGGATACCACCTGCCAGAACCGCCTGAACCACCTGCTCAGCACGCCGGAGCCACCTGCTCGACTCACCGGTACCACCTCCCTGACATGCCAAAATCACCTGCTGGGTATGCTAGAACCACTTGGCGGACACTCCGGAATCATCTGCCGGACATCCCGGAACCAGCTCTCAGACACACCAGAACCAAGTGCCGGAGACGCCGGAAGCACCTGCCGAGCATGCCGGAGCCACCTGCTCGACTCGCCAGAAACACCTGCCGGACACGCCAAAATCACCTGCCGGGTATGCCAGAACCACCTGGCAGACACTACGGAATCACCTGACGCGCATGCCGGAACCGCCTCTCAGACGTGCCGGAAGCACGTGCCAGACACGCCGGAAACACCTACCGGACAGACCGGAACCACCTGCCAAGAACGCCGGAGCCACCTGTTCGACTCGCTGGAACCACCTGCCGGACAGGCCAATATCAACTGCTGGCTATGCCAGAACCACCTGGGGGACAGTCCGGGATCACCTGCCAGCCATGGCGGAACCACCTCTCAGACGTACCAGAACCACCTGCCGGAGAAGCTGGAAACACGTCCTGGACAGACTGGAACCACGTGACGGCCATGCCTGAACCACCTGCCGAGCACGGCGGAACCACCTGCCGGACACGCCAAAATCACCTGCGGGCTACGCCAGAACCACTTGGACGACTCTCCGAAATGACCTGCCGGGCATGTTGGAACCACCTCTCAGACGTGCCAGAAGCACGTGGCGGACAGTCCGGAATCACCTGTTGGGCATACGCAACCACCTCTGACACGTACTAGAACCACGTGCCGTGCACGCCGGAACCACCTACCGGACAGACCGGAATCCACTTTTGGGCATGCCGGAACCACCAGTCAGATGTGCCAGAAACACGTGCCGGAGACGCCGGAAGCACCTGCCGAGCACGTCGCAACCACCTGCTCAACTCACCTGAACCACCTGCCGGACACGCCAAAATCACCTGCCCGCTACACCAGCACCACTTCGGGGACAAGCCGGAATCACGTGAGGGGCATGCCGGCACAGCCTCTCAGACTGAACCTCGTGCCGGACACCACAGAACCACCTGCCGGACAGACCGGTACCACATTCCAGACACGCCGGAACCACCGGCTCGACCCGCCGGAACGACCGCTGGACATGCAAAATCACCTGCCGGCTACGCCGGAAACACTTGGCGAACACTCCGGAATCACCTGCCGGTCATGCCGGAACCACCTCTCAGATATGCCAGAACCACGTGCCAATGACCCCGGAAGCACCTGCCGAGCACGCCGGAACCACCTGCTCGACTCGCCAGAACCACCTGCCGGACACGCAAAAATCACCTGCCGGCTACGCCACAACCAGTTGGGGAACACTTCGGAATCACCTGCCGGGCATGCTGGAACCACCTGCCGGTCATGCCAAAATCACCTGCCAACTACGCCAGTACCACATGGCGGACACTGTGGAAACACCTGTCGGGCCGGCCGGAACCACATCTCAGACGTGCCAGAACCATGTGCATGAGATGCTGGAACCACACCCCGAACAGACGGAAAACACCTGCCAGACCCGTCTGAACAACCTGCCGAGCACGCCGGAGCCACCTGCTCGACTCACCGGAACCACCTACCTGACATGCCCAAATCACCAGCCGGGTATGCCAGAACCACTTGGCGGACACTCCGGAATCATCTGCCGGACATGCCGGAACCAGCTCTCAGACACACCAGAACCACGTGCCGGAGACGCCGGAAGCACCTGCCGAGCATGCCGGAGCCACCTGCTCGAGTTGCCAGAAACACCTGCCGGACACGCCAAAATCACCTGCCGGGTACGCCAGAACCACCTGGCGGACACTCCGAAACCACCTGTCGCGCATGCCGGAACCACCTCTCAGACGTGCCGGAAGCATGTGCCGGACACGCCGGAATCACCTACCGGACAGACCGGAACCACCTGCCGAGCACGCCGGAGCCACCTGTTCGACTCGCTGGAACCACCTGCCGGACAGGCCAATATCAACTGCTGGCTATGTCAGAACCACCTGGGGGACGGTCCGGAATCACCTGCCAGCCATGGCGGAACCACCTCTCAGACGTACCAGAACCACCTGCCGGAGAAGCTGGAAACACGTCCTGGACAGTCTGGAACCACCTGCCGGCCAAGCCTGAACCACCTGCCAAGCACAACGGAACAACCTGCCAGACACGCCAAAATCACCTGCGTGTTATGCCAGAACCACTTGGAGGACTCTCTGGGATGACCTGCCTGGCATGCCGGAACCACCTCTCAGACGTGCCAGAACCATGTGGCGGACAGTCCGGAATCACCTGTTGGGCATGCGCAACCACCTCTGAGACGTACCAGAACCACATGCCGTGCAGGCTGGAACCACCTACCGGACAGACCGGAATCACCTTTCGGGCATGCCGGAACCACCTGTCAGATGTGCCAGAAACACGTGCCAGAGACGCCGGAAGCACCCGCCAAGCACGTTGGAACCACCTGCTCAACTCGCCTGAACCACCTGCCGGACATGCCAAAATCACCTGCCGACTATGCCAGAACCACTTGGCGAACACTCCGGAATCACTTGCCGGGCATGCAGGAACCACCTCTCAGACATGCCAGAACCCCGTGCCAATGACCCCGGAAGCACCTGCCGAGCACGCCGCAACCACCTGCTCGACTCGCCAGAACCACCTGCCGATCACGCAAAAATCACCTGCCGGCTACGCCACAACCAGTTGGTGAACACTTTGGAATCACCTGCCAGGCTTGCTGGAACCACCTGCCAGTCATGCCAAAATCACCTGCCAACTACGCCAGAACCGCTTGGCGGACACTGCGGAATCACCTGTCGGGCCGGGTGGAACCACATCTCAGACGTGCCAGAAACGTGTTCATGAGATGCTGGAACCACACCCCGAACAGACGGAAAACACCTGCCAGAACCGCCTGAACCACCTGCTCAGCACGCCGGAGCCACCTGCACGACTCACCGGTACCACCTCCCTGACATGCCAAAATCACCTGCTGGGTATGCCAGAACCACTTGGCGGACACTCCGGAATCATCTGCCGGACATGCCGGAACCAGCTCTCAGACACACCAGAACCAAGTGCCGGAGACGCCGGAAGCACCTGCCGAGCATGCCGGAGCCACCTGCTCGACTCGCCAGAAACACCTGCCGGACACGCCAAAATCACCTGCCGGGTATGCCAGAACCACCTGGCGGACACTACGGAATCACCTGCCGCGCATGCCGGAACCACCTCTCAGACGTGCCGGAAGCACGTGCCAGACACGCCGGAAACACCTACCGGACAGACCGGAACCACCTGCCAAGAACGCCGGAGCCACCTGTTCGACTCGCTGGAACCACCTGCCGGACAGGCCAATATCAACTGCTGGCTATGCCAGAACCACCTGGGGGACAGTCCGGGATCACCTGCCAGCCATGGCGGAACCACCTCTCAGACGTACCAGAACCACCTGCCGGAGAAGCTGGAAACACGTCCTGGACAGACTGGAACCACGTGACGGCCATGCCTGAACCACCTGCCGAGCACGGCGGAACCACCTGCCGGACACGCCAAAATCACCTGCGGGCTACGCCAGAACCACTTGGACGACTCTCCGAAATGACCTGCCGGGCATGTTGGAACCACCTCTCAGACGTGCCAGAAGCACGTGGCGGACAGTCCGGAATCACCTGTTGGGCATACGCAACCACCTCTGACACGTACTAGAACCACGTGCCGTGCACGCCGGAACCACCTACCGGACAGACCGGAATCCACTTTTGGGCATGCCGGAACCACCAGTCAGATGTGCCAGAAACACGTGCCGGAGACGCCGGAAGCACCTGCCGAGCACGTCGCAACCACCTGCTCAACTCACCTGAACCACCTGCCGGACACGCCAAAATCACCTGCCCGCTACTCCAGCACCACTTCGGGGACAAGCCGGAATCACGTGAGGGGCATGCCGGCACAGCCTCTCAGACTGAACCTCGTGCCGGACACCACAGAACCACCTGCCGGACAGACCGGAACCACCTGCCGGACACGCCGGAACCACCGGTTCGACCCGCCGGAACGACCGCTGGACATGCAAAGTCACCTGCCGGCTACGCCGGAAACACTTGGCGAACACTCCGGAATCACCTGCCGGGCATGCCGGAACCACCTCTCAGATGTGCCAGAACCACGTGCCAATGACCCCGGAAGCACCTGCCGAGCACGCCGGAACCACCTGCTCGACTCGCCAGAACCACCTGCCGGACACGCCAAAATCACCTGCCCGCTACACCAGCACCACTTCGGGGACAAGCCGGAATCACGTGAGGGGCATGCCGGCACAGCCTCTCAGACTGAACCTCGTGCCGGACACCACAGAACCACCTGCCGGACAGACCGGAACCACCTGCCGGACATGCCGGAACCACCGGCTCGACCTGCCGGAACGACCGCTGGACATGCAACATCACCTGCCGGCTACGCTGGAAACACTTGGCGAACACTCCGGAATCACCTGCCGGGCATGCCGGAACCACCAGAACCACGTGCCAATGACCCCGGAAGCACCTGCCGAGCACGCCGGAACCACCTGCTCGACTCGCCAGAACCACCTGCCGGACACGCAAAAATCACCTGCCGGCTACGCCACAACCAGTTGGGGAACACTTCGGAATCACCTGCCGGGCGTGCTGGAACCACCTGCCGGTCATGCCAAAATCACCTGCCAACTACGCCAGTACCACATGGCAGACACTGTGGAAACACCTGTCGGGCCGGCCGGAACCACATCTCAGACGTGCCAGAACCATGTGCATGAGATGCTGGAACCACACCCCGAACAGACGGAAAACACCTGCCAGACCCGTCTGAACAACCTGCCGAGCACGCCGGAGCCACCTGCTCGACTCGCCGGAACCACCTCCCTGACACGCCCAAATCACCAGCCGGGTATGCCAGAACCACTTGGCGGACACTCCGGAATCATCTGCCGGACATGCCGGAACCAGCTCTCAGACACACCAGAACCACGTGCCGGAGACGCCGGAAGCACCTGCCGAGCATGACGGAGCCACCTGCTCGACTCGCCAGAAACACCTGCCGGACACGCCAAAATCATCTGCCGGGTACGCCAGAACCACCTGGCGGACACTCCGAAACCACCTGTCGCGCATGCCGGAACCACCTCTCAGACGTGCCGGAAGCACGTGCCGGACACGCCGGAATCACCTACCGGACAGACCGGAACCACCTGCCGAGCACGCCGGAGCCACCTGTTCGACTCGCTGGAACCACCTGCCGGACAGGCCAATATCAACTGCTGGCTATGCCAGAACCACCTGGGGGACGGTCCGGAATCACCTGCCAGCCATGGCGGAACCACCTCTCAGACGTACCAGAACCACCTGCCGGAGAAGCTGGAAACACGTCCTGGACAGTCTGGAACCACCTGCCGGCCAAGCCTGAACCACCTGCCAAGCACAACGGAACAACCTGCCAGACACGCCAAAATCACCTGCGTGTTATGCCAGAACCACTTGGAGGACTCTCTGGGATGACCTGCCGGGCATGCCGGAACCACCTCTCAGACGTGCCAGAACCATGTGGCGGACAGTCCGGAATCACCTGTTGGGCATGCGCAACCACCTCTGAGACGTACCAGAACCACATGCCGTGCAGGCTGGAACCACCTACCGGACAGACCGGAATCACCTTTCGGGCATGCCGGAACCACCTGTCAGATGTGCCAGAAACACGTGCCGGAGACGCCAGAAGCACCTGCCAAGCACGTTGGAACCACCTGCTCAACTCGCCTGAACCACCTGCCGGACATGCCAAAATCACCTGCCGACTATGCCAGAACCACTTGGCGAACACTCCGGAATCACTTGCCGGGCATGCAGGAACCACCTCTCAGACATGCCAGAACCCCGTTCCAATGACCCCGGAAGCACCAGCCGAGCACGCCGGAACCACCTGCTCGACTCGCCAGAACCACCTGCCGATCACGCAAAAATCACCTGCCGGCTACGCCACAACCAGTTGGTGAACACTTTGGAATCACCTGCCAGGCTTGCTGGAACCACCTGCCAGTCATGCCAAAATCACCTGCCAACTACGCCAGAACCGCTTGGCGGACACTGCGGAAACACCTGTCGGGCCGGCTGGAACCACATCTCAGACGTGCCAGAAACGTGTTCATGAGATGCTGGAACCACACCCTGAACAGACGGATACCACCTGCCAGAACGGCCTGAACCACCTGCTCAGCACGCCGGGACCACCTGCTCGACTCACCGGTACCACCTCCCTGACACGCCAAAATCACCTGCTGGGTATGCCAGAACCACTTGGCGGACACTCCGGAATCATCTGCCGGACATGCCGGAACCAGCTCTCAGACACACCAGAACCAAGTGCCGGAGACGCCGGAAGCACCTGCCGAGCATGCCGGAGCCACCTGCTCGACTCGCCAGAAACACCTGCCGGACACGCCAAAATCACCTGCCGGGTATGCCAGAACCACCTGGCGGACAGTCCGGAATCACCTGCCGCGCATGCCGGAACCACCTCTCAGACGTGCCGGAAGCACGTGCCAGACACGCCGGAAACACCTACCGGACAGACCGGAACCACCTGCCAAGAACGCCGGAGCCACCTGTTCGACTCGCTGGAACCACCTGCCGGACAGGCCAATATCAACTGCTGGCTATGCCAGAACCACCTGGGGGACAGTCCGGGATCACCTGCCAGCCATGGCGGAACCACCTCTCAGACGTACCAGAACCACCTGCCGGAGAAGCTGGAAACACGTCCTGGACAGACTGGAACCACGTGACGGCCATGCCTGAACCACCTGCCGAGCACGGCGGAACCACCTGCCGGACACGCCAAAATCACCTGCGGGCTACGCCAGAACCACTTGGACGACTCTTCGAAATGACCTGCCGGGCATGTTGGAACCACCTCTCAGACGTGCCAGAAGCACGTGGCGGACAGTCCAGAATCACATGTTGGGCATACGCAACCACCTCTGAGACGTACCAGAACCACGTGCCGTGCACGCCGGAACCACCTACCGGACAGACCGGAATCAACTTTTGGGCATGCCGGAACCACCAGTCAGATGTGCCAGAAACACGTGCCGGAGACGCCGGAAGCACCTGCCGAGCACGTCGCAACCACCTGCTCAACTCGCCTGAACCACCTGCCGGACACGCCAAAATCACCTGCCGCTACACCAGCACCACTTCGGGACAAGCCGGAATCACGTGAGGGGCATGCCGGCACAGCCTCTCAGACTGAACCTCGTGCCGGACACCACAGAACCACCTGCCGGACAGACCGGAACCACCTGCCGGACACGCCGGAACCACCGGCTCGACCCACCGGAACGACCGCTGGACATGCAAAATCAGCTGCCGGCTACGCCGGAAACACTTGGCGAACACTCCGGAATCACCTGCCGGGCATGCTGGAACCACCTCTCAGATGTGCCAGAACCACGTGCCAATGACCCCGGAAGCACCTGCCGAGCACGCCGGAACCACCTGCTCGACTCGCCAGAACCACCTGCCGGACACGCAATAATCACCTGCCGGCTACGCCACAACCAGTTGGGGAACACTTCGGAATCACCTGCCGGGCTTGCTGGAACCACCTGCCGGTCATGCCAAAATCACCTGCCAACTACGCCAGTACCACTTGGCGGACACTGTGGAAACACCTGTCGGGCCGGCCAGAACCACATCTCAGACGTGCCAGAACCATGTGCATGAGATGCTGGAACCACACCCCGAACAGACGGAAAACACCTGCCAGACCCGTCTGAACCACCTGCCGAGCACGCCGGAGCCACCTGCTCGACTCGCCGGAACCACCTACCTGACATGCCCAAATCACCAGCCGGGTATGCCAGAACCACTTGGCGGACACTCCGGAATCATCTGCCGGACATGCCGGAACCAGCTCTCAGACACACCAGAACCACGTGCCGGAGACGCCGGAAGCACCTGCCGAGCATGCCGGAGCCACCTGCTCGACTCGCCAGAAACACCTGCCGGACACGCCAAAATCACCTGCCGGGTACGCCAGAACCACCTGGCGGACACTCCGAAATCACCTGTCGCGCATGCCGGAACCACCTCTCAGACATGCCGGAAGCACGTGCTGGACACGCCGGAATCACCTACCGGACAGACCGGAACCACCTGCCGAGCACGCCGGAGCCACCTGTTCGACTCGCTGGAACCACCTGCCGGACAGGCCAATATCAACTGCTGGCTATGCCAGAACCACCTGGGGGACGGTCCGGAATCGCCTGCCAGCCATGGCGGAACCACCTCTCAGACGTACCAGAACCACCTGCCGGAGAAGCTGGAATCACGTCCTGGACAGTCTGGAACCACCTGCCGGCCAAGCCTGAAGCACCTGCCAAGCACAACGGAACAACCTGCCAGACACGCCAAAATCACCTGCGTGTTATGCCAGAACCACTTGGAGGACTCTCTGGGATGACCTGCCGGGCATGCCGGAACCACCTCTCAGACGTGCCAGAACCATGTGGCGGACAGTCCGGAATCACCTGTTGGGCATGCGCAACCACCTCTGAGACATACCAGAACCACATGCGGTGCAGGCTGGAACCACCTACCGGACAGACCGGAATCACCTTTCGGGCATGCCGGAACCACCTGTCAGGTGTGCCAGAAACACGTGCCGGAGACGCCGGAAGCACCTGCCAAGCACGTTGGAACCACCTGCTCAACTCGCCTGAACCACCTGCCGGACATGCCAAAATCACCTGCCGACTATGCCAGAACCACTTGGCGAACACTCCGGAATCACTTGCCGGGCATGCAGGAACCACCTCTCAGACATGCCAGAACCCCGTGCCAATGACCCCGGAAGCACCTGCCGAGCACGCCGCAACCACCTGCTCGACTCGCCAGAACCACCTGCCGATCACGCAAAAATCACCTGCCGGCTACGCCACAAGCAGTTGGTGAACACTTTGGAATCACCTGCCAGGCTTGCTGGAACCACCTGCCAGTCATGCCAAAATCACCTGCCAACTATGCCGGGGTCCCGCCCCGGCGGAGTCCAGGTTCCTGAGGGATGGACGGCGTCGGCGCGATGAGGGAGGGGGAAAATAAAGGGGACGTGAGACTTGGGTTGGTGTTAGCAAGTCCGACTTTACTGTGCACAAGTGTCGTTTATATATTTTTCAGGATTAGTACAGAAATAGTTTTACAAATATTCTCAGAGAGATAAGGAAGTAAGAAACGGGCACAAGAATATTTATTAGCATTCCATTCTATAGAGCATAAGGTTAATGATCGTCTTCTCTGCAATTAACTAGTGTTTGTTGTCTCTAAGCTAAAGGAGATAGGTACCTAGGCGTCTGTTGTAATTCATGGTAAAGTTAAATCAAAGAGAGAAGGTCCAGGCCTCCGGACAGGACAGCAGCCCGTCTGGTTACATCCTGGTGGAGCCATCCCTGCCTCCCTCAATCATTTACGCCATTAGTGTAGATGGGTAATGGGAACAAAAGGCGACTCCAGGGTGTCTTATCCCCAGGGCTATCTGCATTCTCAGCGGGCAGTTAAACATCTTTACTTTTTCGCGCCCTTTAGGGGCTGGAAGCATTCCTTTGTCTTTTAGATTGTAGAGCTAACGGTCCCTTAAGTACACTGCCGGAGAAAGTATCATATTGTTAGTAAAGTAAAGGGCTGAAAAGCTAAACTAAACTATATATCTTCAAGAATAAAAAAGAGAAATAAGTATACACATAACCTTGATAGAAAGCATGCATATAATTCAGAAAATATCGGGGGTGTTGGCCGGCCATCCTTCACCGAGGGGCATTCTTGCACCCCTCGGCCCTTCTACTCACCAATTATTTATTATTTATTGCTTTTAGGAGAAAACCTCTATAACATTTTAACAGAAAGCAGAAGGTCAAGAATAATATATAGATACTTCTTGATCATCCAATTAACCAGCAAACTTAGAAGGACGATGCATATGTATATTTAGACAAAGAACTGGAGGGAGAAGGAAACATTAACCAGATGGAGGCCATAAACCTAATTCGACATCTTATCTGGGCAGGATTCCTTTCTGATTGTCTCAAATGGGACTGTGTGCTCATCCATTAATTAACTGAAAAATATCTTTAAAGTTACCTGCAGGTGGTCACATTCTCTTACTGTATCTAATTTTCCCGGGAGGTAGTGCCTCCCAAGCAGCCACCCAAAGGAGTGAAAACTGGAGGTTAAGAAAGGAAAAGGAATGAAGGGCAATTAGAAGCAGCACAGGTTTCAGAACTATGTGAGGGGCTGGCCGGTTATTCTTCACCAAGGGGCGGCCCTGCACCCCTCGGCGTTAATCGGCTGGACCCTGTCAAACAGCTGATCAAATGATGTAGCCACGGCTCCCAGCATCTCCCCCTTTTTTACTTTTTAAGGCCAACAGATGTAATTCTGCTGAAACCCGACTTATAGAGTTGAATATTAACTTGAGAAAGACTGGAAAAAGGCAAAGACAAATCATTAGAGCACCAATGGTGACAGCAATATTAACAATAAAGGAGCTCCAATTTTTCTCCCCTACAAAAGAGGTCAGAGAGGTGAAAAGGTTGGTGGCCACTTCAGAAGCAGAAAAGGATTCTTCAGCCTGATTAATATTATTAATTTGTCTATGTAAGTCACAAATGTCTAGACTAAAGTCTGAATGGTTCCATATTCCCTGGATATGATTTTTAATTTTTTCCCAAGAGTGTAGAGATTGATTTACCTTAAGAGGAGTCACACAGATCCATCTATAGGACACATAACATCGCAAGGCCAGTTTAACCTTCAAATTTGTAAGTTCTTGTCCTATCTGTAATATTGCCTCTTCCAGAGCGTTTCCTTTGCCTCCAGTTTTTCGTCTATTATTTCTTGGGTAGTTAGGGCAAGAGTGGTATTCTTAGAAAGATCGTCTACATAAGAGGCAGTATGTATTTGTTTAGTCAGCGCTACAGCAGATACAGTGAGAGAGGTTGCTAATGCAATCAAGGCTGAGATACCCAATATTAAAGCAGAGATAAACCGGCGGGGGCGCTGTAAAAGATCAGTAGCCTGTTTCAAAGTAAGCAATCCAACATCATCATACCAAGGTCCAGACAGGTGAACAGGCAGCATGAGGCAGGGGGGTTGTTGTAATACGATTACAGCTTGTACCTCTACATCAGGGCTCAAACAATTAGTTAAAAATACAATCTGGACAGGAGATATCATAACGAGAATTATTAAAAGAGATAGACATAGCAAAACTGTGTACAGGAAAGGCCAAGAAAACATAAGGCCAGGACACAGGCCTTAACCTTATACAACTGTGATCCTGTTGGTCTAATCAACACAACATTGTGTAAAGCGGCTATGGCCTGCAACAAGTGTGGTTGAATTTTGCCAGAGTCAGTAGAAAGAATAGGAGGGCGGAGGCGAGTGCGGACGGGGAGCCAGACGTTTAGAAGGTTTCTCGCGGAGTGAAAGTCGTCTCATCTGGGCTACTGGGGGAGATTCATCATCTATCTTGACTCGGAAGCTGGGGCTCGTCTGCCTTGGTGGAGGTGGGGGCAGAGGCTGCTTGCGGTACATGTCGAATCAGATGATCAGGAATCCACCAAGGAGATGAAGTGTCCTGTGGAAATATGCAAGCATATCCTCGACCGATAGTTAAGAGAATATCAGGACCTTTCCACTGTCCTGTAAGCAGGTCCTTCCATTTGACCTGTAGTAAAATATTTTGTTTATTATCATTCCAATGTCTCATCATAGGTGACTCACCATGAAAATCTAAATTGAGAAAATTTATCACAAACAGAGCATGACTTAGTAAAAGACGGGGAGAGCTATATTTGAGCTCTCCTCCTTGTAATTTTTCCAATTGTTGTTTTGGGGGGCTCAGATAGCGAGGAAAAGACAAATGTTTCAATTTTGTTTATAAATTGCTGTAAGTCATAGTTCTTTAAGAGAATAGAGAAAAAGATTTTCTTAACTCTGGAAAAAAGCAAAATATTAAAAATCAGTAATATCTCAATTAAAAAGTCATAAAAATTATAATCATCCCTATCAGTTTATTCTGTCCTGTGTAATTGGTTCTTGATCTTAATCTTCTGTCAGCAGTTTGTGAGGTCATCAGTTTCTCTGTTGGAGTTCTGTAATTTTTACCCAGTTTAGTTTTACAATCTGAGCGTTTATTAGAAACCTGTATTCTAGAGTGTTAGAGTCCTTTCCATGAATTTTCCTGAAGATGAGACATATTTGCAAAAGCAAAAAGTAGAGTAAAACAATAACTGACTGTAAACAATAAAAGACTTAAAAATGATGATTGACAGAGAAACTTGGTTATCTCTGTGATATACAACACCTTAAACTAATAATTAGAATTATGGCTGATAGCCAGGATACATCAGAATTTAGGCATGTATATAATTTCTAAAACACTTATATCAGTAACATTTACCCACATACTACCAACCAAGAAAGATTATTATCACTTTATCTGACAATGTTTCCCATGTAACTTTAGACCAAATAAGCCTGATTAGTTTAGAATTAACAAAACAGATTTGTCTTTTAGGTAGAGTTAGAAACCATTTGTTCCCAATAATGATGTTTAGATTACCCACAAGAACTTTGAGACATTAGACAAACAGCTATCATTTAAAGTTATTATGCTGACAAATTTCTAACAGACAACATGAACTTATTTGACTAGGAAACCCAGGCTGCATATTTGCATATGCAGTGCTAACTCTGAGGACATATCCAAACATTTCAATCAAACCAACAAACTTAAGTTTTCATTAACCAAAGGTTAATCCATATCATCTTAAAAGACAGTGGGTTAATTTCTATTGTATTTAGAATTTATGTGAGCGCTTAATTTAAGCCAATTAAACAGAACTCTTAGTATTGGCCATATCACCCGGAGGTAAAAATATCACACACATATAGACACACAGACACAGAGCCTTCACACCTATTGTTTTAAAAATCACTGCCATCAATCAGGTAATGAGTCAATCTCCAAGAGAGGGCACCCCACTTGGTTGCCAGGGTGATCAGGCCCGGAAACCAGGGGGGGTGCTCCCAGAGGTGGAGCCTATGATATTTTAAAGATTTCTTTGTCTCTCAACTGCAAAGCTCAAAAGGAGCCAAAAATGGTCACTGTAACTTTAAGAGAGAGGAAAGAAAAGGGTCCATTACCTTGCAAATCTCCTGAGCCTAGGGCAGCGTTCTACTTGTTCTGCCTGTGGGATTCCTATAGCAAGGGGTGATGGGGGCATCCCCCTGCATGTATCTCTTGTCCCCCTGCATGCATCTCTTGTATACCTTCCCTATTATGCCTGGCAGTCATAAGTGCCTGGTGAATGATTCCCAGGATAAAAGGATAGAGAAAAACAGTGAGGAACTTTCCGCCAGTCTGGGGGACATTCTACCCAATTGCAGCCTGGAGCCATTCTCCCAAGAAGGGGTTCCCACACTCAACCAAAGGTTAGAGTTTGGTACTTTCCTTGAACTGGAGTCCCGATTGGGACTTTTCCCGCAGTTCAGAGTATGGTCAGGTGCCAGAGGGAGGGGTCCCATTCCAGCCTTAGGAAAAGAAACCTTCCACGGGAGTCTTGGAGATTGGCGGCCGTCCTAATGACTTAAGTGGCCGACCCGTGCCCATTTAAAATTTGTCTATTAGAGATAGAGTCAGGAAGGAATGGATTAATTCATTTTCCATCACCCTCAGGCTTAAGGTACTGATTCTCTTCAGGCTGAATGCCACAATTTGCCCCATAGAGTAGCCATGGGCAGCAAAAGTGGATTCATACAGCTGTCCGAGAAGGTTCCCGATGGAGCAGTGAATTTAGATCCATCCTTGAAAAAGAGAAAGTCACAAGGAAAAAATAGGGCACTTACCAGAACTTGAGCTCACAAGCCGATGAAGCAAGTCCACCAGAAATGATGCAGGGTTGGTGAGCCGAGGAGTCGAGAGAAAGATTTCCTGGGCTCTCAAGATTTGGTGGCAGTGCTCTTTTATTTAGAGAATAGCGTGGAATAGCATGGGGACAGGACCCATGGGCAGGCAGAGCTGCTGCGTGGTGACAGGACCCACGGCCAGAACTTAACAGGTCTTGCTCTTATAATGTTGCACAAGGAAGTATTCCCAGTTAGACATTTTAAAACATACTTAGGCAAAGTTGATATAACCTCTTTATAAAGAAAATCAGCTTCTAAGTTGTGTTCCCACTATCATCCAGGTTTCCAAATTAACAGTTTCCTCTTCGGGGAACCAGGGACATTGTTCTTGTAAAAATGTAGGAATGTAGAAATCTGTCCCAAAGAGGCTTTTATGTCTCTTTTTTGCAAGCATACATGTTATTATTTCTATACAGAGCCTTCTTTCTTTAGACTCAGTATGGCCCAAAACTTCTCAAAAGTTCTTAATACTTCTTATTCTTCCTAACCTTATTTCACTCTCCCTTTCCAGAGAGGGACTAAAACTTCTCTATTATTATTATTATTATTATTTTATTTCACTCTCCCTTAATAGAGAGGGGCAAAGACTTCTCAATTATTATTATTATTATTATTATTATTATTTTTTATTTTACTCTCCCTTTCTAGAGAGGGGCAGAAACTTCTCAATTATTATTATTATTATTATTATTATTATTATTTTTATTTCACTCTCCCTTTCTAGAGAGGGGCAAAAAACTTCTCAATTATTATTATTATTATTATTATTATTATTATTTTTATTTCACTCTCCCTTTCTAGAGAGGGGCAAAAACTTCTCAATTATTATTATTATTATTATTATTATTATTATTTCACTCTCCCTTTCTAGAGAGGGGCAAAAACTTCTCAATTATTATTATTATTATTATTATTATTATTTTTATTTCACTCTCCCTTTCTAGAGAGGGGCAAAAACTTCTCAATTATTATTATTATTATTATTATTATTATTTCACTCTCCCTTTCTAGAGAGGGCCAAAAACTTCTCAAAGTTCTTAACACCTACTACCCTTCTGTCCTTTCCTCACTCTCCCTTTGGCAGAGAGGGGCTAAAGGGGGCTCTTCTTTCCAGCCCTGGGTAGGATCCTATCCGTCCCGAGAAGTGGGGGGAACTTACCCTTCAGGTCCCTGTTCGGGCGCCACTTGCCGGGGTCCCGCCCCGGCGGAGTCCAGGTTCCTGAGGGATGGACGGCGTCGGCGCGATGAGGGAGGGGGAAAATAAAGGGGACGTGAGACTTGGGTTGGTGTTAGCAAGTCCGACTTTACTGTGCACAAGTGTCGTTTATATATTTTTCAGGATTAGTACAGAAATAGTTTTACAAATATTCTCAGAGAGATAAGGAAGTAAGAAACGGGCACAAGAATATTTATTAGCATTCCATTCTATAGAGCATAAGGTTAATGATCGTCTTCTCTGCAATTAACTAGTGTTTGTTGTCTCTAAGCTAAAGGAGATAGGTACCTAGGCGTCTGTTGTAATTCATGGTAAAGTTAAATCAAAGAGAGAAGGTCCAGGCCTCCGGACAGGACAGCAGCCCGTCTGGTTACATCCTGGTGGAGCCATCCCTGCCTCCCTCAATCATTTACGCCATTAGTGTAGATGGGTAATGGGAACAAAAGGCGACTCCAGGGTGTCTTATCCCCAGGGCTATCTGCATTCTCAGCGGGCAGTTAAACATCTTTACTTTTTCGCGCCCTTTAGGGGCTGGAAGCATTCCTTTGTCTTTTAGATTGTAGAGCTAACGGTCCCTTAAGTACACTGCCGGAGAAAGTATCATATTGTTAGTAAAGTAAAGGGCTGAAAAGCTAAACTAAACTATATATCTTCAAGAATAAAAAAGAGAAATAAGTATACACATAACCTTGATAGAAAGCATGCATATAATTCAGAAAATATCGGGGGTGTTGGCCGGCCATCCTTCACCGAGGGGCATTCTTGCACCCCTCGGCCCTTCTACTCACCAATTATTTATTATTTATTGCTTTTAGGAGAAAACCTCTATAACATTTTAACAGAAAGCAGAAGGTCAAGAATAATATATAGATACTTCTTGATCATCCAATTAACCAGCAAACTTAGAAGGACGATGCATATGTATATTTAGACAAAGAACTGGAGGGAGAAGGAAACATTAACCAGATGGAGGCCATAAACCTAATTCGACATCTTATCTGGGCAGGATTCCTTTCTGATTGTCTCAAATGGGACTGTGTGCTCATCCATTAATTAACTGAAAAATAACTTTAAAGTTACCTGCAGGTGGTCACATTCTCTTACTGTATCTAATTTTCCCGGGAGGTAGTGCCTCCCAAGCAGCCACCCAAAGGAGTGAAAACTGGAGGTTAAGAAAGGAAAAGGAATGAAGGGCAATTAGAAGCAGCACAGGTTTCAGAACTATGTGAGGGGCTGGCCGGTTATTCTTCACCAAGGGGCGGCCCTGCACCCCTCGGCGTTAATCGGCTGGACCCTGTCAAACAGCCGATCAAATGATGTAGCCACGGCTCCCTGCACAACTACGCCAGAACCGCTTGGCGGACACTGCGGAAACACCTGTCGGGCCGGCTGGAACCACATCTCAGACGTGCCAGAAACGTGTTCATGAGATGCTGGAACCACACCCCGAACAGACGGATACCACCTGCCAGAACCGCCTGAACCACCTGCTCAGCACGCCGGAGCCACCTGCTCGACTCACCGGTACCACCTCCCTGACATGCCAAAATCACCTGCTGGGTATGCCAGAACCACTTGGCGGACACTCCGGAATCATCTGCCGGACATGCCGGAACCAGCTCTCAGACACACCAGAACCAAGTGCCGGAGACGCCGGAAGCACCTGCCGAGCATGCCGGAGCCACCTGCTCGACTCGCCGGAACCACCTACCTGACATGCCCAAATCACCAGCCGGGTATGCCAGAACCACTTGGCGGACACTCCGGAATCATCTGCCGGACATGCCGGAACCAGCTCTCAGACACACCAGAACCACGTGCCGGAGACGCCGGAAGCACCTGCCGAGCATGCCGGAGCCACCTGCTCGACTCGCCAGAAACACCTGCCGGACACGCCAAAATCACCTGCCGGGTACGCCAGAACCACCTGGCGGACACTCCGAAATCACCTGTCGCGCATGCCGGAACCACCTCTCAGACGTGCCGGAAGCACGTGCCGGACACGCCGGAATCACCTACCGGACAGACCGGAACCACCTGCCGAGCACGCCGGAGCCACCTGTTCGACTCGCTGGAACCACCTGCCGGACAGGCCAATATCAACTGCTGGCTATGCCAGAACCACCTGGGGGACGGTCCGGAATCGCCTGCCAGCCGTGGCGGAACCACCTCTCAGACGTACCAGAACCACCTGCCGGAGAAGCTGGAAACACGTCCTGGACAGTCTGGAACCACCTGCCGGCCAAGCCTGAAGCACCTGCCAAGCACAACGGAACAACCTGCCAGACACGCCAAAATCACCTGCGTGTTATGCCAGAACCACTTGGAGGACTCTCTGGGATGACCTGCCGGGCATGCCGGAACCACCTCTCAGACGTGCCAGAACCATGTGGCGGACAGTCCGGAATCACCTGTTGGGCATGCGCAACCACCTCTGAGACGTACCAGAACCACATGCCGTGCAGGCTGGAACCACCTACCGGACAGACCGGAATCACCTTTCGGGCATGCCGGAACCACCTGTCAGATGTGCCAGAAACACGTGCCGGAGACGCCGGAAGCACCTGCCAAGCACGTTGGAACCACCTGCTCAACTCGCCTGAACCACCTGCCGGACATGCCAAAATCACCTGCCGACTATGCCAGAACCACTTGGCGAACACTCCGGAATCACTTGCCGGGCATGCAGGAACCACCTCTCAGACATGCCAGAACCCCGTGCCAATGACCCCGAAAGCACCTGCCGAGCACGCCGCAACCACCTGCTCGACTCGCCAGAACCACCTGCCGATCACGCAAAAATCACCTGCCGGCTACGCCACAACCAGTTGGTGAACACTTTGGAATCACCTGCCAGGCTTGCTGGAACCACCTGCCAGTCATGCCAAAATCACCTGCCAACTACGCCAGAACCGCTTGGCGGACACTGCGGAAACACCTGTCGGGCCGGCTGGAACCACATCTCAGACGTGCCAGAAACGTGTTCATGAGATGCTGGAACCACACCCCGAACAGACGGATACCACCTGCCAGAACCCCCTGAACCACCTGCTCAGCACGCCGGAGCCACCTGCTCGACTCACTGGTACCACCTCCCTGACATGCCAAAATCACCTGCTGGGTATGCCAGAACCACTTGGCGGACACTCCGGAATCATCTGCCGGACATGCCGGAACCAGCTCTCAGACACACCAGAACCAAGTGCCGGAGACGCCGGAAGCACCTGCCGAGCATGCCGGAGCCACCTGCTCGACTCGCCAGAAACACCTGCCGGACACGCCAAAATCACCTGCCGGGTATGCCAGAACCACCTGGCGGACACTACGGAATCACCTGCCGCGCATGCCGGAACCACCTCTCAGACGTGCCGGAAGCACGTGCCAGACACGCCGGAAACACCTACCGGACAGACCGGAACCACCTGCCAAGAACGCCGGAGCCAGCTCTTCGACTCGCTGGAACCACCTGCCGGACAGGCCAATATCAACTGCTGGCTATGCCAGAACCACCTGGGGGACAGTCCGGGATCACCTGCCAGCCATGGCGGAACCACCTCTCAGACGTACCAGAACCACCTTCCAGAGAAGCTGGAAACACGTCCTGGACAGACTGGAACCACGTGACGGCCATGCCTGAACCACCTGCCGAGCACGGCGGAACCACCTGCCGGACACGCCAAAATCACCTGCGGGCTACGCCAGAACCACTTGGACGACTCTCCGAAATGACCTGCCGGGCATGTTGGAACCACCTCTCAGACGTGCCAGAAGCACGTGGCGGACAGTCCGGAATCACCTGTTGGGCATACGCAACCACCTCTGAGACGTACCAGAACCACGTGCCGTGCACGCCGGAACCACCTACCGGACAGACCGGAATCCACTTTTGGGCATGCCGGAACCACCAGTCAGATGTGCCAGAAACACGTGCCGGAGACGCCGGAAGCACCTGCCGAGCACGTCGCAACCACCTGCTCAACTCGCCTGAACCACCTGCCGGACACGCCAAAATCACCTGCCCGCTACACCAGCACCACTTCGGGGACAAGCCGGAATCACGTGAGGGGCATGCCGGCACAGCCTCTCAGACTGAACCTCGTGCCGGACACCACAGAACCACCTGCCGGACAGACCGGAACCACATTCCACACACGCCGGAACCACCGGCTCGACCCGCCGGAACGACCGCTGGACATGCAAAATCACCTGCCGGCTACGCCGGAAACACTTGGCGAACACTCCGGAATCACCTGCCGGGCATGCCGGAACCACCTCTCAGATATGCCAGAACCACGTGCCAATGACCCCGGAAGCACCTGCCGAGCACGCCGGAACCACCTGCTCGACTCGCCAGAACCACCTGCCGGGCACGCAAAAATCACCTGCCGGCTATGCCACAACCAGTTGGGGAACACTTCGGAATCACCTGCCGGGCTTGCTGGAACCACCTGCCGGTCATGCCAAAATCACCTGCCAACTACGCCAGAACCGCTTGGCGGACACTGCGGAAACACCTGTCGGGCCGGCTGGAACCACATCTCAGACGTGCCAGAAACGTGTTCATGAGATGCTGGAACCTCACCCCGAACAGACGGATACCACCTGCCAGAACCGCCTGAACCACCTGCTGAGCACGCCGGAACCACCTGCTCGACTCACTGGTACCACCTCCCTGACACGCCAAAATCACCTGCTGGGTATGCCAGAACCACTTGGCGGACACTCCGGAATCATCTGTCGGACATGCCGGAACCAGCTCTCAGACACACCAGAACCAAGTGCCGGAGACGCCGGAAGCACCTGCCGAGCATGCCGGAGCCACCTGCTCGACTCGCCAGAAACACCTGCCTGACACGCCTAAATCACCTGCCGGGTATGCCAGAACCACCTGGCAGACACTACGGAATCACCTACCGCTCATGCCGGAACCACCTCTCAGACGTGCCGGAAGCACGTGCCAGACACGCCGGAAACACCTACCGGACAGACCGGAACCACCTGCCAAGAACGCCGGAGCCACCTGTTCGACTCGCTGGAACCACCTGCCGGACAGGCCAATATCAACTGCTGGCTATGCCAGAACCACCTGGGGGACAGTCCGGGATCACCTGCCAGCCATGGCGGAACCACCTCTCAGACGTACCAGAACCACTTGCCGGAGAAGCTGGAAACACGTCCTGGACAGACTGGAACCACGTGACGGCCATGCCTGAACCACCTGCCGAGCACGGCGGAACCACCTGCCGGACACGCCAAAATCACCTGCGGGCTACGCCAGAACCACTTGGACGACTCTCCGAAATGACCTGCCGGGCATGTTGGAACCACCTCTCAGACGTGCCAGAACCACGTGGCGGACAGTCCGGAATCACCTGTTGGGCATACGCAACCACCTCTGACACGTACCAGAACCACGTGCCGTGCACGCCGGAACCACCTACCGTACAGACCGGAATCAACTTTTGGGCATGCCGGAACCACCAGTCAGATGTGCCAGAAACACGTGCCGGAGACGCCGGAAGCACCTGCCGAGCACGTCGCAACCACCTGCTCAACTCGCCTGAACCACCTGCCGGACACGCCAAAATCACCTGCCCGCTACACCAGCACCACTTCGGGGACAAGCCGGAATCACGTGAGGGGCATGCCGGCACAGCCTCTCAGACTGAACCTCGTGCCGGACACCACAGAACCACCTGCCGGACAGACCGGAACCACCTGCCGGACATGCCGGAACCACCGGCTCGACCTGCCGGAACGACCGCTGGACATGCAACATCACCTGCCGGCTATGCTGGAAACACTTGGCGAACACTCCGGAATCACCTGCCGGGCATGCCAGAACCACCAGAACCACGTGCCAATGACCCCGGAAGCACCTGCCGAGCACGCCGGAACCACCTGCTCGACTCGCCAGAACCACCTGCCGGACATGCAAAAATCACCTGCCGGCTACGCCACAACCAGTTGGGGAACACTTCGGAATCACCTGCCAGGCTTGCTGGAACCACCTGCCGGTCATGCCAAAATCACCTGCCAACTACGCCAGTACCACTTGGCGGACACTGTGGAAACACCTGTCGGGCCGGCCGGAACCACATCTCAGATGTGCCAGAACCATGTGCATGAGATGCTGGAACCACACCCCGAACAGACGGAAAACACCTGCCAGACCCGTCTGAACAACCTGCCGAGCACGCCGGAGCCACCTGCTCGACTCGCCGGAACCACCTACCTGACATGCCCAAATCACCAGCCGGGTATGCCAGAACCACTTGGCGGACACTCCGGAATCATCTGCCGGACATGCCGGAACCAGCTCTCAGACACACCAGAACCACGTGCCGGAGACGCCGGAAGCACCTGCCGAGCATGCCGGAGCCACCTGCTCGACTCGCCAGAAACACCTGCCGGACACGCCAAAATCACCTGCCGGGTACGCCAGAACCACCTGGCGGACACTCCGAAACCACCTGTCGCGCATGCCGGAACCACCTCTCAGACGTGCCGGACACGCCGGAATCACCTACCGGACAGACCGGAACCACCTGCCGAGCACGCCGGAGCCACCTGTTCGACTCGCTGGAACCACCTGCCGGACAGGCCAATATCAACTGCTGGCTATGCCAGAACCACCTGGGGGACGGTCCGGAATCACCTGCCAGCCATGGCGGAACCACCTCTCAGACGTACCAGAACCACCTGCCGGAGAAGCTGGAAACACGTCCTGGACAGTCTGGAACCACCTGCCGGCCAAGCCTGAACCACCTGCCAAGCACAACGGAACAACCTGCCAGACACGCCAAAATCACCTGCGTGTTATGCCAGAACCACTTGGAGGACTCTCTGGGATGACCTGCCTGGCATGCCGGAACCACCTCTCAGACGTGCCAGAACCATGTGGCGGACAGTCCGGAATCACCTGTTGGGCATGCGCAACCACCTCTGAGACGTACCAGAACCACATGCCATGCAGGCTGGAACCACCTACCGGACAGACCGGAATCACCTTTCGGGCATGCCGGAACCACCTGTCAGATGTGCCAGAAACACGTGCCGGAGACGCCGGAAGCACCTGCCAAGCACGTTGGAACCACCTGCTCAACTCGCCTGAACCACCTGCCGGACATGCCAAAATCACCTGCCGACTATGCCAGAACCACTTGGCGAACACTCCGGAATCAATTGCCGGGCTTGCAGGAACCACCTCTCAGACATGCCAGAACCCCGTGCCAATGACCCCGGAAGCACCTGCCGAGCAGGCCGGAACCACCTGCTCGACTCGCCAGAACCACCTGCCGATCACGCAAAAATCACCTGCCGGCTACGCCACAACCAGTTGGTGAACACTTTGGAATCACCTGCTAGGCTTGCTGGAACCAGCTGCCAGTCATGCCAAAATCAGCTGCCAACTACGCCAGAACCGCTTGGAGGACACTGCGGAAACACCTGTCGGGCCGGGTGGAACCACATCTCAGACGTGCCAGAAACGTGTTCATGAGATGCTGGAACCACACCCCGAACAGACGGATACCACCTGCCAGAACCGCCTGAACCACCTGCTGAGCACGCCGGAACCACCTGCTCGACTCACCGGTACCACCTCCCTGACACGCCAAAATCACATGCTGGGTATGCCAGAACCACTTGGCGGACACTCCGGAATCATCTGCCGGACATGCCGGAACCAGCTCTCAGACACACCAGAACCAAGTGCCGGAGACGCCGGAAACACCTGCCGAGCATGCCGGAGCCACCTGCTCGACTCGCCAGAAACACCTGCCGGACACGCCAAAATCACCTGCCTGGTGCGCCAGAACCACCTGGCGGACACTACGGAATCACCTGCCGCACATGCCGGAACCACCTCTCAGACGTGCCGGAAGCACGTGCCGGACACGCCGGAAACACCTACCGGACAGACCGGAACCACCTGCCAAGAACGCCGGAGCCACCTGTTCGACTCGCTGGAACCACCTGCCGGACAGGCCAATATCAACTGCTGGCTATGCCAGAACCACCTGGGGGACAGTCCGGGATCACCTGCCAGCCATGGCGGAACCACCTCTCAGACGTACCAGAACCACCTGCCGGAGAAGCTGGAAACACGTCCTGGACAGACTGGAACCACGTGACGGCCATGCCTGAACCACCTGCCGAGCACGGTGGAACCACCTGCCGGACACGCCAAAATCACCTGCGGGCTACGCCAGAACCACTTGGACGACTCTCCGAAATGACCTGCCGGGCATGTTGGAACCACCTCTCAGACGTGCCAGAACCATGTGGCGGACAGTCCGGAATCACCTGTTGGGCATACGCAACCACCGCTGAGACGTACCAGAACCACGTGCCGTGCACGCCGGAACCACCTACCGGACAGACCGGAATCAAATTTTGGGCATGCCGGAACCACCAGTCAGATGTGCCGGAAACACGTGCCGGAGACGCCGGAAGCACCTGCCGAGCACGTTGCAACCACCTGCTCAACTCGCCTGAACCACCTGCCGGACACGCCAAAATCACCTGCCCGCTACAACAGCACCACTTCGGGGACAAGCCGGAATCACGTGAGGGGCATGCCGGCACAGCCTCTCAGACTGAACCTCGTGCCGGACACCACAGAACCACCTGCCGGACAGACCGGAACCACCTGCCGGACACGCCGGAACCACCGGCTCGACCCGCCGGAACGACCGCTGGACATGCAAAATCACCTGCCGGCTACGCCGGAAACACTTGGCGAACACTCCGGAATCACCTGCCGGGCATGCCGGAACCACCTCTCAGATATGCCAGAACCACGTGCCAATGACCCCGGAAGCACCTGCCGAGCACGCCGGAACCACCTGCTCGACTCGCAAGAACCACCTGCCGGACACGCAAAAATCACCTGCCGGCTACGCCACAACCAGTTGGGGAACACTTCGGAATCACCTGCCGGGCTTGCTGGAACCACCTGCCGGTCATGCCAAAATCACCTGCCAACTACGCCAGTACCACTTGGCGGACACTGTGGAAACACCTGTCGGGCCGGCCGGAACCACATCTCAGACGTGCCAGAACCATGTGCATGAGATGCTGGAACCACACCCCGAACAGACGGAAAACACCTGCCAGACCCGTCTGAACCACCTGCCGAGCACGCCGGAGCCACCTGCTCGACTCGCCGGAACCACCTACCTGACATGCCCAAATCACCAGCCGGGTATGCCAGAACCACTTGGCGGACACTCCGGAATCATCTGCCGGACATGCCGGAACCAGCTCTCAGACACACCAGAACCACGTGCCGGAGACGCCGGAAGCACCTGCCGAGCATGCCGGAGCCACCTGCTCGACTCGCCAGAAACACCTGCCGGACACGCCAAAATCACCTGCCGGGTACGCCAGAACCACGTGGCGGACACTCCGAAATCACCTGTCGCGCATGCCGGAACCACCTCTCAGACGTGCCGGAAGCACGTGCCGGACACGCCGGAATCACCTACCGGACAGACCGGAACCACCTGCCGAGCACGCCGGAGCCACCTGTTCGACTCGCTGGAACCACCTGCCGGACAGGCCAATATCAACTGCTGGCTATGCCAGAACCACCTGGGGGACGGTCCGGAATCGCCTGCCAGCCGTGGCGGAACCACCTCTCAGACGTACCAGAACCACCTGCCGGAGAAGCTGGAAACACGTCCTGGACAGTCTGGAACCACCTGCCGGCCAAGCCTGAAGCACCTGCCAAGCACAACGGAACAACCTGCCAGACACGCCAAAATCACCTGCGTGTTATGCCAGAACCACTTGGAGGACTCTCTGGGATGACCTGCCGGGCATGCCGGAACCACCTCTCAGACGTGCCAGAACCATGTGGCGGACAGTCCGGAATCACCTGTTGGGCATGCGCAACCACCTCTGAGACGTACCAGAACCACATGCCGTGCAGGCTGGAACCACCTACCGGACAGACCGGAATCACCTTTCGGGCATGCCGGAACCACCTGTCAGATGTGCCAGAAACACGTGCCGGAGACGCCGGAAGCACCTGCCAAGCACGTTGGAACCACCTGCTCAACTCGCCTGAACCACCTGCCGGACATGCCAAAATCACCTGCCGACTATGCCAGAACCACTTGGCGAACACTCCGGAATCACTTGCCGGGCATGCAGGAACCACCTCTCAGACATGCCAGAACCCCGTGCCAATGACCCCGGAAGCACCTGCCGAGCACGCCGCAACCACCTGCTCGACTCGCCAGAACCACCTGCCGATCACGCAAAAATCACCTGCCGGCTACGCCACAACCAGTTGGTGAACACTTTGGAATCACCTGCCAGGCTTGCTGGAACCACCTGCCAGTCATGCCAAAATCACCTGCCAACTACGCCAGAACCGCTTGGCGGACACTGCGGAAACACCTGTCGGGCCGGCTGGAACCACATCTCAGACGTGCCAGAAACGTGTACATGAGATGCTGGAACCACACCCCGAACAGACGGATACCACCTGCCAGAACCGCCTGACCCACCTGCTCAGCACGCCGGAGCCACCTGCTCGACTCACCGGTACCACCTCCCTGACATGCCAAAATCACCTGCTGGGTATGCCAGAACCACTTGGCGGACACTCCGGAATCATCTGCCGGACATGCCGGAACCAGCTCTCAGACACACCAGAACCAAGTGCCGGAGACGCCGGAAGCACCTGCCGAGCATGCCGGAGCCACCTGCTCGACTCGCCAGAAACACCTGCCGGACACGCCAAAATCACCTGCCGGGTATGCCAGAACCACCTGGCGGACACTACGGAATCACCTGCCGCGCATGCCGGAACCACCTCTCAGACGTGCCGGAAGCACGTGCCAGACACGCCGGAAACACCTACCGGACAGACCGGAACCACCTGCCAAGAACGCCGGAGCCACATGTTCGACTCGCTGGAACCACCTGCCGGACAGGCCAATATCAACTGCTGGCTATGCCAGAACCACCTGGGGGACAGTCCGGGATCACCTGCCAGCCATGGCGGAACCACCTCTCAGACGTACCAGAACCACCTTCCAGAGAAGCTGGAAACACGTCCTGGACAGACTGGAACCACGTGACGGCCATGCCTGAACCACCTGCCGAGCACGGCGGAACCACCTGCCGGACACGCCAAAATCACCTGCGGGCTACGCCAGAACCACTTGGACGACTCTCCGAAATGACCTGCCGGGCATGTTGGAACCACCTCTCAGACGTGCCAGAAGCACGTGGCGGACAGTCCGGAATCACCTGTTGGGCATACGCAACCACCTCTGAGACGTACCAGAACCACGTGCCGTGCACGCCGGAACCACCTACCGGACAGACAGGAATCAACTTTTGGGCATGCCGGAACCACCAGTCAGATGTGCCAGAAACACGTGCCGGAGACGCCGGAAGCACCTGCCGAGCACGTCGCAACCACCTGCTCAACTCGCCTGAACCACCTGCCGGACACGCCAAAATCACCTGCCCGCTACACCAGCACCACTTCGGGGACAAGCCGGAATCACGTGAGGGGCATGCCGGCACAGCCTCTCAGACTGAACCTCGTGCCGGACACCACAGAACCACCTGCCGGACAGACCGGAACCACATTCCACACACGCCGGAACCACCGGCTCGACCCGCCGGAACGACCGCTGGACATGCAAAATCACCTGCCGGCTACGCCGGAAACACTTGGCGAACACTCCGGAATCACCTGCCGGGCATGCCGGAACCACCTCTCAGATATGCCAGAACCACGTGCCAATGACCCCGGAAGCACCTGCCGAGCACGCCGGAACCACCTGCTCGACTCGCCAGAACCACCTGCCGGGCACGCAAAAATCACCTGCCGGCTATGCCACAACCAGTTGGGGAACACTTCGGAATCACCTGCCGGGCTTGCTGGAACCACCTGCCGGTCATGCCAAAATCACCTGCAAACTACGCCAGAACCGCTTGGCGGACACTGCGGAAACACCTGTCGGGCCGGCTGGAACCACATCTCAGACGTGCCAGAAACGTGTTCATGAGATGCTGGAACCTCACCCCGAACAGACGGATACCACCTGCCAGAACCGCCTGAACCACCTGCTGAGCACGCCGGAACCACCTGCTCGACTCACCGGTACCACCTCCCTGACACGCCAAAATCACCTGCTGGGTATGCCAGAACCACTTGGCGGACACTCCGGAATCATCTGTCGGACATGCCGGAACCAGCTCTCAGACACACCAGAACCAAGTGCCGGAGACGCCGGAAGCACCTGCCGAGCATGCCGGAGCCACCTGCTCGACTCGCCAGAAACACCTGCCTGACACGCCTAAATCACCTGCCGGGTATGCCAGAACCACCTGGCGGACACTACGGAATCACCTACCGCTCATGCCGGAACCACCTCTCAGACGTGCCGGAAGCACGTGCCAGACACGCCGGAAACACCTACCGGACAGACCGGAACCACCTGCCAAGAACGCCGGAGCCACCTGTTCGACTCGCTGGAACCACCTGCCGGACAGGCCAATATCAACTGCTGGCTATGCCAGAACCACCTGGGGGACAGTCCGGGATCACCTGCCAGCCATGGCGGAACCACCTCTCAGACGTACCAGAACCACCTGCCGGAGAAGCTGGAAACACGTCCTGGACAGACTGGAACCACGTGACGGCCATGCCTGAACCACCTGCCGAGCACGGCGGAACCACCTGCCGGACACGCCAAAATCACCTGCGGGCTACGCCAGAACCACTTGGACGACTCTCCGAAATGACCTGCCGGGCATGTTGGAACCACCTCTCAGACGTGCCAGAACCACGTGGCGGACAGTCCGGAATCACCTGTTGGGCATACGCAACCACCTCTGAGACGTACCAGAACCACGTGCCGTGCACGCCGGAACCACCTACCGTACAGACCGGAATCAACTTTTGGGCATGCCGGAACCACCAGTCAGATGTGCCAGAAACACGTGCCGGAGACGCCGGAAGCACCTGCCGAGCACGTCGCAACCACCTGCTCAACTCGCCTGAACCACCTGCCGGACACGCCAAAATCACCTGCCCGCTACACCAGCACCACTTCGGGGACAAGCCGGAATCACGTGAGGGGCATGCCGGCACAGCCTCTCAGACTGAACCTCGTGCCGGACACCACAGAACCACCTGCCGGACAGACCGGAACCACCTGCCGGACATGCCGGAACCACCGGCTCGACCTGCCGGAACGACCGCTGGACATGCAACATCACCTGCCGGCTATGCTGGAAACACTTGGCGAACACTCCGGAATCACCTGCCGGGCATGCCAGAACCACCAGAACCACGTGCCAATGACCCCGGAAGCACCTGCCGAGCACGCCGGAACCACCTGCTCGACTCGCCAGAACCACCTGCCGGACATGCAAAAATCACCTGCCGGCTACGCCACAACCAGTTGGGGAACACTTCGGAATCACCTGCCAGGCTTGCTGGAACCACCTGCCGGTCATGCCAAAATCACCTGCCAACTACGCCAGTACCACTTGGCGGACACTGTGGAAACACCTGTCGGGCCGGCCGGAACCACATCTCAGACGTGCCAGAACCATGTGCATGAGATGCTGGAACCACACCCCGAACAGACGGAAAACACCTGCCAGACCCGTCTGAACAACCTGCCGAGCACGCCGGAGCCACCTGCTCGACTCGCCGGAACCACCTACCTGACATGCCCAAATCACCAGCCGGGTATGCCAGAACCACTTGGCGGACACTCCGGAATCATCTGCCGGACATGCCGGAACCAGCTCTCAGACACACCAGAACCACGTGCCGGAGACGCCGGAAGCACCTGCCGAGCATGCCGGAGCCACCTGCTCGACTCGCCAGAAACACCTGCCGGACACGCCAAAATCACCTGCCGGGTACGCCAGAACCACCTGGCGGACACTCCGAAACCACCTGTCGCGCATGCCGGAACCACCTCTCAGACGTGCCGGAAGCACGTGCCGGACACGCCGGAATCACCTACCGGACAGACCGGAACCACCTGCCGAGCACGCCGGAGCCACCTGTTCGACTCGCTGGAACCACCTGCCGGACAGGCCAATATCAACTGCTGGCTATGCCAGAACCACCTGGGGGACGGTCCGGAATCACCTGCCAGCCATGGCGGAACCACCTCTCAGACGTACCAGAACCACCTGCCGGAGAAGCTGGAAACACGTCCTGGACAGTCTGGAACCACCTGCCGGCCAAGCCTGAACCACCTGCCAAGCACAACGGAACAACCTGCCAGACACGCCAAAATCACCTGCGTGTTATGCCAGAACCACTTGGAGGACTCTCTGGGATGACCTGCCTGGCATGCCGGAACCACCTCTCAGACGTGCCAGAACCATGTGGCGGACAGTCCGGAATCACCTGTTGGGCATGCGCAACCACCTCTGAGACGTACCAGAACCACATGCCGTGCAGGCTGGAACCACCTACCGGACAGACCGGAATCACCTTTCGGGCATGCCGGAACCACCTGTCAGATGTGCCAGAAACACGTGCCAGAGACGCCGGAAGCACCCGCCAAGCACGTTGGAACCACCTGCTCAACTCGCCTGAACCACCTGCCGGACATGCCAAAATCACCTGCCGACTATGCCAGAACCACTTGGCGAACACTCCGGAATCACTTGCCGGGCATGCAGGAACCACCTCTCAGACATGCCAGAACCCCGTGCCAATGACCCCGGAAGCACCTGCCGAGCACGCCGCAACCACCTGCTCGACTCGCCAGAACCACCTGCCGATCACGCAAAAATCACCTGCCGGCTACGCCACAACCAGTTGGTGAACACTTTGGAATCACCTGCCAGGCTTGCTGGAACCACCTGCCAGTCATGCCAAAATCACCTGCCAACTACGCCAGAACCGCTTGGCGGACACTGCGGAAACACCTGTCGGGCCGGCTGGAACCACATCTCAGACGTGCCAGAAACGTGTTCATGAGATGCTGGAACCACACCCCGAACAGACGGATACCACCTGCCAGAACCGCCTGAACCACCTGCTCAGCACGCCGGGACCACCTGCTCGACTCACCGGTACCACCTCCCTGACATGCCAAAATCACCTGCTGGGTATGCCAGAACCACTTGGCGGACACTCCGGAATCATCTGCCGGACATGCCGGAACCAGCTCTCAGACACACCAGAACCAAGTGCCGGAGACGCCGGAAGCACCTGCCGAGCATGCCGGAGCCACCTGCTCGACTCGCCAGAAACACCTGCCGGACACGCCAAAATCACCTGCCGGGTATGCCAGAACCACCTGGCGGACACTACGGAATCACCTGCCGCGCATGCCGGAACCACCTCTCAGACGTGCCGGAAGCACGTGCCAGACACGCCGGAAACACCTACCGGACAGACCGGAACCACCTGCCAAGAACGCCGGAGCCACCTGTTCGACTCGCTGGAACCACCTGCCGGACAGGCCAATATCAACTGCTGGCTATGCCAGAACCACCTGGGGGACAGTCCGGGATCACCTGCCAGCCATGGCGGAACCACCTCTCAGACGTACCAGAACCACCTGCCGGAGAAGCTGGAAACACGTCCTGGACAGACTGGAACCACGTGACGGCCATGCCTGAACCACCTGCCGAGCACGGCGGAACCACCTGCCGGACACGCCAAAATCACCTGCGGGCTACGCCAGAACCACTTGGACGACTCTCCGAAATGACCTGCCGGGCATGTTGGAACCACCTCTCAGACGTGCCAGAACCACGTGGCGGACAGTCCGGAATCACCTGTTGGGCATACGCAACCACCTCTGACACGTACTAGAACCACGTGCCGTGCACGCCGGAACCACCTACCGGACAGACCGGAATCAACTTTTGGGCATGCCGGAACCACCAGTCAGATGTGCCAGAAACACGTGCCGGAGACGCCGGAAGCACCTGCCGAGCACGTCGCAACCACCTGCTCAACTCGTCTGAACCACCTGCCGGACACGCCAAAATCACCTGCCCGCTACACCAGCACCACTTCGGGGACAAGCCGGAATCACGTGAGGGGCATGCCGGCACAGCCTCTCAGACTGAACCTCGTGCCGGACACCACAGAACCACCTGCCGGACAGACCGGAACCACATTCCAGACACGCCGGAACCACCGGCTCGACCCGCCGGAACGACCGCTGGACATGCAAAATCACCTGCCGGCTACGCCGGAAACACTTGGCGAACACTCCGGAATCACCTGCCGGTCATGCCGGAACCACCTCTCAGATATGCCAGAACCACGTGCCAATGACCCCGGAAGCACCTGCCGAGCACGCCGGAACCACCTGCTCGACTCGCCAGAACCACCTGCCGGACACGCAAAAATCACCTGCCGGCTACGCCACAACCAGTTGGGGAACACTTCGGAATCACCTGCCGGGCTTGCTGGAACCACCTGCCGGTCATGCCAAAATCACCTGCCAACTACGCCAGTACCACATGGCGGACACTGTGGAAACACCTGTCGGGCCGGCCGGAACCACATCTCAGACGTGCCAGAACCATGTGCATGAGATGCTGGAACCACACCCCGAACAGACGGAAAACACCTGCCAGACCCGTCTGAACAACCTGCCGAGCACGCCGGAGCCACCTGCTCGACTCGCCGGAACCACCTACCTGACATGCCCAAATCACCAGCCGGGTATGCCAGAACCACTTGGCGGACACTCCGGAATCATCTGCCGGACATGCCGGAACCAGCTCTCAGACACACCAGAACCACGTGCCGGAGACGCCGGAAGCACCTGCCGAGCATGCCGGAGCCACCTGCTCGACTCGCCAGAAACACCTGCAGGACACGCCAAAATCACCTGCCGGGTACGCCAGAACCACCTGGCGGACACTCCGAAACCACCTGTCGCGCATGCCGGAACCACCTCTCAGACGTGCCGGAAGCACGTGCCGGACACGCCGGAATCACCTACCGGACAGACCGGAACCACCTGCCGAGCACGCCGGAGCCACCTGTTCGACTCGCTGGAACCACCTGCCGGACAGGCCAATATCAACTGCTGGCTATGCCAGAACCACCTGGGGGACGGTCCGGAATCACCTGCCAGCCAGGGCGGAACCACCTCTCAGACGTACCAGAACCACCTGCCGGAGAAGCTGGAAACACGTCCTGGACAGTCTGGAACCACCTGCCGGCCAAGCCTGAACCACCTGCCAAGCACAACGGAACAACCTGCCAGACACGCCAAAATCACCTGCGTGTTATGCCAGAACCACTTGGAGGACTCTCTGGGATGACCTGCCTGGCATGCCGGAACCACCTCTCAGACGTGCCAGAACCATGTGGCGGACAGTCCGGAATCACCTGTTGGGCATGCGCAACCACCTCTGAGACGTACCAGAACCACATGCCGTGCACGCCGGAACCACCTACCGGACAGACTGGAATCAACTTTTGGGCATGCCGGAACCACCAGTCAGATGTGCCAGAAACACCTGCCGGAGACGCCGGAAGCACCTGCCGAGCACGTCGCAACCACCTGCTCAACTCGCCTGAACCACCTGCCGGACACGCCAAAATCACCTGCCCGCTACACCAGCACCACTTCGGGGACAAGCCGGAATCACGTGAGGGGCATGCCGGCACAGCCTCTCAGACTGAACCTCGTGCCGGACACCACAGAACCACCTGCCGGACATACCGGAACCACCTGCCGGACATGCCGGAACCACCGGCTCAACCTGCCGGAACGACCGCTGGACATGCAAAATCACCTGCCGGCTACGCCGGAAACACTTGGCGAACACTCCGGAATCACCTGCCGGGCATGCCGGAACCACCTCTCAGATGTGCCAGAACCACGTGCCAATGACCCCGGAAGCACCTGCCGAGCACGCCGGAACCACCTGCTCGACTCGCCAGAACCACCTGCCGGACACGCAAAAATCACCTGCCGGCTACGCCACAACCAGTTGGGGAACACTTCGGAATCACCTGCCGGGCTTGCTGGAACCACCTGCCGGTCATGCCAAAATCACCTGCCAACTACGCCAGTACCACTTGGCGGACACTGTGGAAACACCTGTCGGGCCGGCCAGAAAAACATCTCAGACGTGCCAGAACCATGTGCATGAGATGCTGGAACCACACCCCGAACAGACGGAAAACACCTGCCAGACCCGTCTGAACAACCTGCCGAGCACGCCGGAGCCACCTGCTCGACTCGCCGGAACCACCTACCTGACATGACCAAATCACCAGCCGGGTATGCCAGAACCACTTGGCGGACACTCCGGAATCATCTGCCGGACATGCCGGAACCAGCTCTCAGACACACCAGAACCACGTGCCGGAGACGCCGGAAGCACCTGCCGAGCATGCCGGAGCCACCTGCTCGACTCGCCAGAAACACCTGCCGGACACGCCAAAATCACCTGCCGGGTACGCCAGAACCACCTGGCGGACACTCCGAAATCACCTGTCGCTCATGCCGGAACCACCTCTCAGACGTGCCGGAAGCACGTGCCGGACACGCCGGAATCACCTACCGGACAGACCGGAACCACCTGCCGAGCACGCCGGAGCCACCTGTTCGACTCGCTGGAACCACCTGCCGGACAGGCCAATATCAACTGCTGGCTATGCCAGAACCACCTGGGGGACGGTCCGGAATCGCCTGCCAGCCATGGCGGAACCACCTCTCAGACGTACCAGAACCACCTGCCGGAGAAGCTGGAAACACGTCCCGGACAGTCTGGAACCACCTGCCGGCCAAGCCTGAAGCACCTGCCAAGCACAATGGAACAACCTGCCAGACACGCCAAAATCACCTGCGTGTTATGCCAGAACCACTTGGAGGACTCTCTGGGATGACCTGCCGGGCATGCCGGAACCACCTCTCAGACGTGCCAGAACCATGTGGCGGACAGTCCGGAATCACCTGTTGGGCATGCGCAACCACTTCTGAGACGTACCAGAAGCACATGCCGTGCAGGCTGGAACCACCTACCGGACAGACCGGAATCACCTTTCGGGCATGCCGGAACCACCTGTCAGATGTGCCAGAAACACGTGCCAGAGACGCCGGAAGCACCCGCCAAGCACGTTGGAACCACCTGCTCAACTCGCCTGAACCACCTGCCGGACATGCCAAAATCACCTGCCGACTATGCCAGAACCACTTGGCGAACACTCCGGAATCACTTGCCGGGCATGCAGGAACCACCTCTCAGACATGCCAGAACCCCGTGCCAATGACCCCGGAAGCACCTGCCGAGCACGCCGCAACCACCTGCTCGACTCGCCAGAACCACCTGCCGATCACGCAAAAATCACCTGCCGGCTACGCCACAACCAGTTGGTGAACACTTTGGAATCACCTGCCAGGCTTGCTGGAACCACCTGCCAGTCATGCCAAAATCACCTGCCAACTACGCCAGAACTGCTTGGCGGACACTGCGGAAACACCTGTCGGGCCGGGTGGAACCACATCTCAGACGTGCCAGAAACGTGTTCATGAGATGCTGGAACCACACCCCGAACAGACGGATACCACCTGCCAGAACCGCCTGAACCACCTGCTCAGCACGCCGGGACCACCTGCTCGACTCACCGGTACCACCTCCCTGACATGCCAAAATCACCTGCTGGGTATGCCAGAACCACTTGGCGGACACTCCGGAATCATCTGCCGGACATGCCGGAACCAGCTCTCAGACACACCAGAAGCAAGTGCCGGAGACGCCGGAAGCACCTGCCGAGCATGCCGGAGCCACCTGCTCGACTCGCCAGAAACACCTGCCGGACACGCCAAAATCACCTGCCGGGTATGCCAGAACCACCTGGCGGACACTACGGAATCACCTGCCGCGCATGCCGGAACCACCTCTCAGACGTGCCGGAAGCACGTGCCAGACACGCCGGAAACACCTACCGGACAGACCGGAACCACCTGCCAAGAACGCCGGAGCCACCTGTTCGACTCGCTGGAACCACCTGCCGGACAGGCCAATATCAACTGCTGGCTATTCCAGAACCACCTGGGGGACAGTCCGGGATCACCTGCCAGCCATGGCGGAACCACCTCTCAGACGTACCAGAACCACCTGCCGGAGAAGCTGGAAACACGTCCTGGACAGACTGGAACCACGTGACGGCCATGCCTGAACCACCTGCCGAGCACGGCGGAACCACCTGCCGGACACGCCAAAATCACCTGCGGGCTACGCCAGAACCACTTGGACGACTCTCCGAAATGACCTGCCGGGCATGTTGGAACCACCTCTCAGACGTGCCAGAAGCACGTGGCGGACAGTCCGGAATCACCTGTTGGGCATACGCAACCACCTCTGACACGTACTAGAACCACGTGCCGTGCACGCCGGAACCACCTACCGGACAGACCGGAATCAACTTTTGGGCATGCCGGAACCACCAGTCAGATGTGCCAGAAACACGTGCCGGAGACACCGGAAGCACCTGCCGAGCACGTCGCAACCACCTGCTCAACTCGCCTGAACCACCTGCCGGACACGCCAAAATCACCTGCCCGCTACACCAGCACCACTTCGGGGACAAGCCGGAATCACGTGAGGGGCATGCCGGCACAGCCTCTCAGACTGAACCTCGTGCCGGACACCAGAGAACCACCTGCCGGACAGACCGGAACCACCTGCCGGACACGCCGGAACCACCGGCTCGACCCGCCGGAACGACCGCTGGACATGCAAAATCACCTGCCGGCTACGCCGGAAACACTTGGCGAACACTCCGGAATCACCTGCCGGTCATGCCGGAACCACCTCTCAGATATGCCAGAACCACGTGCCAATGACCCCGGAAGCACCTGCCGAGCACGCCGGAACCACCTGCTCGACTCGCCAGAACCACCTGCCGGACACGCAAAAATCACCTGCCGGCTACGCCACAACCAGTTGGGGAACACTTCGGAATCACCTGCCGGGCTTGCTGGAACCACCTGCCGGTCATGCCAAAATCACCTGCCAACTACGCCAGTACCACATGGCGGACACTGTGGAAACACCTGTCGGGCCGGCCGGAACCACATCTCAGACGTGCCAGAACCATGTGCATGAGATGCTGGAACCACACCCCGAACAGACGGAAAACACCTGCCAGACCCGTCTGAACAACCTGCCGAGCACGCCGGAGCCACCTGCTCGACTCGCCGGAACCACCTACCTGACATGCCCAAATCACCAGCCGGGTATGCCAGAACCACTTGGCGGACACTCCGGAATCATCTGCCGGACATGCCGGAACCAGCTCTCAGACACACCAGAACCACGTGCCGGAGACGCCGGAAGCACCTGCCGAGCATGCCGGAGCCACCTGCTCGACTCGCCAGAAACACCTGCAGGACACGCCAAAATCACCTGCCGGGTACGCCAGAACCACCTGGCGGACACTCCGAAACCACCTGTCGCGCATGCCGGAACCACCTCTCAGACGTGCCGGAAGCACGTGCCGGACACGCCGGAATCACCTACCGGACAGACCGGAACCACCTGCCGAGCACGCCGGAGCCACCTGTTCGACTCGCTGGAACCACCTGCCGGACAGGCCAATATCAACTGCTGGCTATGCCAGAACCACCTGGGGGACGGTCCGGAATCACCTGCCAGCCAGGGCGGAACCACCTCTCAGACGTACCAGAACCACCTGCCGGAGAAGCTGGAAACACGTCCTGGACAGTCTGGAACCACCTGCCGGCCAAGCCTGAACCACCTGCCAAGCACAACGGAACAACCTGCCAGACACGCCAAAATCACCTGCGTGTTATGCCAGAACCACTTGGAGGACTCTCTGGGATGACCTGCCTGGCATGCCGGAACCACCTCTCAGACGTGCCAGAACCATGTGGCGGACAGTCCGGAATCACCTGTTGGGCATGCGCAACCACCTCTGAGAAGTACCAGAACCACATGCCGTGCAGGCTGGAACCACCTACCGGACAGACCGGAATCACCTTTCGGGCATGCCGGAACCACCTGTCAGATGTGCCAGAAACACGTGCCGGAGACGCCGGAAGCACCTGCCAAGCACGTTGGAACCACCTGCTCAACTCGCCTGAACCACCTGCCGGACATGCCAATATCAACTGCTGGCTATGCCAGAACCACCTGGGGGACAGTCCGGGATCACCTGCCAGCCATGGCGGAACCACCTCTCAGACGTACCAGAACCACCTGCCGGAGAAGCTGGAAACACGTCCTGGACAGACTGGAACCACGTGACGGCCATGCCTGAACCACCTGCCGAGCACGGCGGAACCACCTGCCGGACACGCCAAAATCACCTGCGGGCTACGCCAGAACCACTTGGACGACTCTCCGAAATGACCTGCCGGGCATGTTGGAACCACCTCTCAGACGTGCCAGAAGCACGTGGCGGACAGTCCGGAATCACCTGTTGGGCATACGCAACCACCTCTGACACGTACCAGAACCACGTGCCGTGCACGCCGGAACCACCTACCGGACAGACTGGAATCAACTTTTGGGCATGCCGGAACCACCAGTCAGATGTGCCAGAAACACGTGCCGGAGACGCCGGAAGCACCTGCCGAGCACGTCGCAACCACCTGCTCAACTCGCCTGAACCACCTGCCGGACACGCCAAAATCACCTGCCCGCTACACCAGCACCACTTCGGGGACAAGCCGGAATCACGTGAGGGGCATGCCGGCACAGCCTCTCAGACTGAACCTCGTGCCGGACACCACAGAACCACCTGCCGGACAGACCGGAACCACCTGCCGGACATGCCGGAACCACCGGCTCAACCTGCCGGAACGACCGCTGGACATGCAAAATCACCTGCCGGCTACGCCGGAAACACTTGGCGAACACTCCGGAATCACCTGCCGGGCATGCCGGAACCACCTCTCAGATGTGCCAGAACCACGTGCCAATGACCCCGGAAGCACCTGCCGAGCACGCCAGAACCACCTGCTCGACTCGCCAGAACCACCTGCCGGACACGCAAAAATCACCTGCCGGCTACGCCACAACCAGTTGGGGAACACTTCGGAATCACCTGCCGGGCTTGCTGGAACCGCCTGCCGGTCATGCCAAAATCACCTGCCAACTACGCCAGTACCACTTGGCGGACACTGTGGAAACACCTGTCGGGCCGGCCAGAAAAACATCTCACACGTGCCAGAACCATGTGCATGAGATGCTGGAACCACACCCCGAACAGACGGAAAACACCTGCCAGACCCGTCTGAACAACCTGCCGAGCACGCCGGAGCCACCTGCTCGACTCGCCGGAACCACCTACCTGACATGACCAAATCACCAGCCGGGTATGCCAGAACCACTTGGCGGACACTCCGGAATCATCTGCCGGACATGCCGGAACCAGCTCTCAGACACACCAGAACCACGTGCCGGAGACGCCGGAAGCACCTGCCGAGCATGCCGGAGCCACCTGCTCGACTCGCCAGAAACACCTGCCGGACACGCCAAAATCACCTGCCGGGTACGCCAGAACCACCTGGCGGACACTCCGAAATCACCTGTCGCGCATGCCGGAACCACCTCTCAGACGTGCCGGAAGCACGTGCCGGACACGCCGGAAACACCTACCGGACAGACCGGAACCACCTGCCGAGCACGCCGGAGCCACCTGTTCGACTCGCTGGAACCACCTGCCGGACAGGCCAATATCAACTGCTGGCTATGCCAGAACCACCTGGGGGACGGTCCGGAATCACCTGCCAGCCAGGGCGGAACCACCTCTCAGACGTACCAGAACCACCTGCCGGAGAAGCTGGAAACACGTCCTGGACAGTCTGGAACCACCTGCCGGCCAAGCCTGAACCACCTGCCAAGCACAACGGAACAACCTGCCAGACACGCCAAAATCACCTGCGTGTTATGCCAGAACCACTTGGAGGACTCTCTGGGATGACCTGCCTGGCATGCCGGAACCACCTCTCAGACGTGCCAGAACCATGTGGCGGACAGTCCGGAATCACCTGTTGGGCATGCGCAACCACCTCTGAGACGTACCAGAACCACATGCCGTGCACGCCGGAACCACCTACCGGACAGACTGGAATCAACTTTTGGGCATGCCGGAACCACCAGTCAGATGTGCCAGAAACACCTGCCGGAGACCCCGGAAGCACCTGCCGAGCACGTCGCAACCACCTGCTCAACTCGCCTGAACCACCTGCCGGACACGCCAAAATCACCTGCCCGCTACACCAGCACCACTTCGGGGACAAGCCGGAATCACGTGAGGGGCATGCCGGCACAGCCTCTCAGACTGAACCTCGTGCCGGACACCACAGAACCACCTGCCGGACATACCGGAACCACCTGCCGGACATGCCGGAACCACCGGCTCAACCTGCCGGAACGACCGCTGGACATGCAAAATCACCTGCCGGCTACGCCGGAAACACTTGGCGAACACTCCGGAATCACCTGCCGGGCATGCCGGAACCACCTCTCAGATGTGCCAGAACCACGTGCCAATGACCCCGGAAGCACCTGCCGAGCACGCCGGAACCACCTGCTCGACTCGCCAGAACCACCTGCCGGACACGCAAAAATCACCTGCCGGCTACGCCACAACCAGTTGGGGAACACTTCGGAATCACCTGCCGGGCTTGCTGGAACCACCTGCCGGTCATGCCAAAATCACCTGCCAACTACGCCAGTACCACTTGGCGGACACTGTGGAAACACCTGTCGGGCCGGCCAGAAAAACATCTCAGACGTGCCAGAACCATGTGCATGAGATGCTGGAACCACACCCCGAACAGACGGAAAACACCTGCCAGACCCGTCTGAACAACCTGCCGAGCACGCCGGAGCCACCTGCTCGACTCGCCGGAACCACCTACCTGACATGACCAAATCACCAGCCGGGTATGCCAGAACCACTTGGCGGACACTCCGGAATCATCTGCCGGACATGCCGGAACCAGCTCTCAGACACACCAGAACCACGTGCCGGAGACGCCGGAAGCACCTGCCGAGCATGCCGGAGCCACCTGCTCGACTCGCCAGAAACACCTGCCGGACACGCCAAAATCACCTGCCGGGTACGCCAGAACCACCTGGCGGACACTCCGAAATCACCTGTCGCTCATGCCGGAACCACCTCTCAGACGTGCCGGAAGCACGTGCCGGACACGCCGGAATCACCTACCGGACAGACCGGAACCACCTGCCGAGCACGCCGGAGCCACCTGTTCGACTCGCTGGAACCACCTGCCGGACAGGCCAATATCAACTGCTGGCTATGCCAGAACCACCTGGGGGACGGTCCGGAATCGCCTGCCAGCCATGGCGGAACCACCTCTCAGACGTACCAGAACCACCTGCCGGAGAAGCTGGAAACACGTCCCGGACAGTCTGGAACCACCTGCCGGCCAAGCCTGAAGCACCTGCCAAGCACAATGGAACAACCTGCCAGACACGCCAAAATCACCTGCGTGTTATGCCAGAACCACTTGGAGGACTCTCTGGGATGACCTGCCGGGCATGCCGGAACCACCTCTCAGACGTGCCAGAACCATGTGGCGGACAGTCCGGAATCACCTGTTGGGCATGCGCAACCACTTCTGAGACGTACCAGAAGCACATGCCGTGCAGGCTGGAACCACCTACCGGACAGACCGGAATCACCTTTCGGGCATGCCGGAACCACCTGTCAGATGTGCCAGAAACACGTGCCAGAGACGCCGGAAGCACCCGCCAAGCACGTTGGAACCACCTGCTCAACTCGCCTGAACCACCTGCCGGACATGCCAAAATCACCTGCCGACTATGCCAGAACCACTTGGCGAACACTCCGGAATCACTTGCCGGGCATGCAGGAACCACCTCTCAGACATGCCAGAACCCCGTGCCAATGACCCCGGAAGCACCTGCCGAGCACGCCGCAACCACCTGCTCGACTCGCCAGAACCACCTGCCGATCACGCAAAAATCACCTGCCGGCTACGCCACAACCAGTTGGTGAACACTTTGGAATCACCTGCCAGGCTTGCTGGAACCACCTGCCAGTCATGCCAAAATCACCTGCCAACTACGCCAGAACTGCTTGGCGGACACTGCGGAAACACCTGTCGGGCCGGGTGGAACCACATCTCAGACGTGCCAGAAACGTGTTCATGAGATGCTGGAACCACACCCCGAACAGACGGATACCACCTGCCAGAACCGCCTGAACCACCTGCTCAGCACGCCGGGACCACCTGCTCGACTCACCGGTACCACCTCCCTGACATGCCAAAATCACCTGCTGGGTATGCCAGAACCACTTGGCGGACACTCCGGAATCATCTGCCGGACATGCCGGAACCAGCTCTCAGACACACCAGAAGCAAGTGCCGGAGACGCCGGAAGCACCTGCCGAGCATGCCGGAGCCACCTGCTCGACTCGCCAGAAACACCTGCCGGACACGCCAAAATCACCTGCCGGGTATGCCAGAACCACCTGGCGGACACTACGGAATCACCTGCCGCGCATGCCGGAACCACCTCTCAGACGTGCCGGAAGCACGTGCCAGACACGCCGGAAACACCTACCGGACAGACCGGAACCACCTGCCAAGAACGCCGGAGCCACCTGTTCGACTCGCTGGAACCACCTGCCGGACAGGCCAATATCAACTGCTGGCTATTCCAGAACCACCTGGGGGACAGTCCGGGATCACCTGCCAGCCATGGCGGAACCACCTCTCAGACGTACCAGAACCACCTGCCGGAGAAGCTGGAAACACGTCCTGGACAGACTGGAACCACGTGACGGCCATGCCTGAACCACCTGCCGAGCACGGCGGAACCACCTGCCGGACACGCCAAAATCACCTGCGGGCTACGCCAGAACCACTTGGACGACTCTCCGAAATGACCTGCCGGGCATGTTGGAACCACCTCTCAGACGTGCCAGAAGCACGTGGCGGACAGTCCGGAATCACCTGTTGGGCATACGCAACCACCTCTGACACGTACTAGAACCACGTGCCGTGCACGCCGGAACCACCTACCGGACAGACCGGAATCAACTTTTGGGCATGCCGGAACCACCAGTCAGATGTGCCAGAAACACGTGCCGGAGACACCGGAAGCACCTGCCGAGCACGTCGCAACCACCTGCTCAACTCGCCTGAACCACCTGCCGGACACGCCAAAATCACCTGCCCGCTACACCAGCACCACTTCGGGGACAAGCCGGAATCACGTGAGGGGCATGCCGGCACAGCCTCTCAGACTGAACCTCGTGCCGGACACCAGAGAACCACCTGCCGGACAGACCGGAACCACCTGCCGGACACGCCGGAACCACCGGCTCGACCCGCCGGAACGACCGCTGGACATGCAAAATCACCTGCCGGCTACGCCGGAAACACTTGGCGAACACTCCGGAATCACCTGCCGGTCATGCCGGAACCACCTCTCAGATATGCCAGAACCACGTGCCAATGACCCCGGAAGCACCTGCCGAGCACGCCGGAACCACCTGCTCGACTCGCCAGAACCACCTGCCGGACACGCAAAAATCACCTGCCGGCTACGCCACAACCAGTTGGGGAACACTTCGGAATCACCTGCCGGGCTTGCTGGAACCACCTGCCGGTCATGCCAAAATCACCTGCCAACTACGCCAGTACCACATGGCGGACACTGTGGAAACACCTGTCGGGCCGGCCGGAACCACATCTCAGACGTGCCAGAACCATGTGCATGAGATGCTGGAACCACACCCCGAACAGACGGAAAACACCTGCCAGACCCGTCTGAACAACCTGCCGAGCACGCCGGAGCCACCTGCTCGACTCGCCGGAACCACCTACCTGACATGCCCAAATCACCAGCCGGGTATGCCAGAACCACTTGGCGGACACTCCGGAATCATCTGCCGGACATGCCGGAACCAGCTCTCAGACACACCAGAACCACGTGCCGGAGACGCCGGAAGCACCTGCCGAGCATGCCGGAGCCACCTGCTCGACTCGCCAGAAACACCTGCAGGACACGCCAAAATCACCTGCCGGGTACGCCAGAACCACCTGGCGGACACTCCGAAACCACCTGTCGCGCATGCCGGAACCACCTCTCAGACGTGCCGGAAGCACGTGCCGGACACGCCGGAATCACCTACCGGACAGACCGGAACCACCTGCCGAGCACGCCGGAGCCACCTGTTCGACTCGCTGGAACCACCTGCCGGACAGGCCAATATCAACTGCTGGCTATGCCAGAACCACCTGGGGGACGGTCCGGAATCACCTGCCAGCCAGGGCGGAACCACCTCTCAGACGTACCAGAACCACCTGCCGGAGAAGCTGGAAACACGTCCTGGACAGTCTGGAACCACCTGCCGGCCAAGCCTGAACCACCTGCCAAGCACAACGGAACAACCTGCCAGACACGCCAAAATCACCTGCGTGTTATGCCAGAACCACTTGGAGGACTCTCTGGGATGACCTGCCTGGCATGCCGGAACCACCTCTCAGACGTGCCAGAACCATGTGGCGGACAGTCCGGAATCACCTGTTGGGCATGCGCAACCACCTCTGAGAAGTACCAGAACCACATGCCGTGCAGGCTGGAACCACCTACCGGACAGACCGGAATCACCTTTCGGGCATGCCGGAACCACCTGTCAGATGTGCCAGAAACACGTGCCGGAGACGCCGGAAGCACCTGCCAAGCACGTTGGAACCACCTGCTCAACTCGCCTGAACCACCTGCCGGACATGCCAATATCAACTGCTGGCTATGCCAGAACCACCTGGGGGACAGTCCGGGATCACCTGCCAGCCATGGCGGAACCACCTCTCAGACGTACCAGAACCACCTGCCGGAGAAGCTGGAAACACGTCCTGGACAGACTGGAACCACGTGACGGCCATGCCTGAACCACCTGCCGAGCACGGCGGAACCACCTGCCGGACACGCCAAAATCACCTGCGGGCTACGCCAGAACCACTTGGACGACTCTCCGAAATGACCTGCCGGGCATGTTGGAACCACCTCTCAGACGTGCCAGAAGCACGTGGCGGACAGTCCGGAATCACCTGTTGGGCATACGCAACCACCTCTGACACGTACCAGAACCACGTGCCGTGCACGCCGGAACCACCTACCGGACAGACTGGAATCAACTTTTGGGCATGCCGGAACCACCAGTCAGATGTGCCAGAAACACGTGCCGGAGACGCCGGAAGCACCTGCCGAGCACGTCGCAACCACCTGCTCAACTCGCCTGAACCACCTGCCGGACACGCCAAAATCACCTGCCCGCTACACCAGCACCACTTCGGGGACAAGCCGGAATCACGTGAGGGGCATGCCGGCACAGCCTCTCAGACTGAACCTCGTGCCGGACACCACAGAACCACCTGCCGGACAGACCGGAACCACCTGCCGGACATGCCGGAACCACCGGCTCAACCTGCCGGAACGACCGCTGGACATGCAAAATCACCTGCCGGCTACGCCGGAAACACTTGGCGAACACTCAGGAATCACCTGCCGGGCATGCCGGAACCACCTCTCAGATGTGCCAGAACCACGTGCCAATGACCCCGGAAGCACCTGCCGAGCACGCCAGAACCACCTGCTCGACTCGCCAGAACCACCTGCCGGACACGCAAAAATCACCTGCCGGCTACGCCACAACCAGTTGGGGAACACTTCGGAATCACCTGCCGGGCTTGCTGGAACCACCTGCCGGTCATGCCAAAATCACCTGCCAACTACGCCAGTACCACTTGGCGGACACTGTGGAAACACCTGTCGGGCCGGCCAGAAAAACATCTCAGACGTGCCAGAACCATGTGCATGAGATGCTGGAACCACACCCCGAACAGACGGAAAACACCTGCCAGACCCGTCTGAACAACCTGCCGAGCACGCCGGAGCCACCTGCTCGACTCGCCGGAACCACCTACCTGACATGACCAAATCACCAGCCGGGTATGCCAGAACCACTTGGCGGACACTCCGGAATCATCTGCCGGACATGCCGGAACCAGCTCTCAGACACACCAGAACCACGTGCCGGAGACGCCGGAAGCACCTGCCGAGCATGCCGGAGCCACCTGCTCGACTCGCCAGAAACACCTGCCGGACACGCCAAAATCACCTGCCGGGTACGCCAGAACCACCTGGCGGACACTCCGAAATCACCTGTCGCGCATGCCGGAACCACCTCTCAGACGTGCCGGAAGCACGTGCCGGACACGCCGGAAACACCTACCGGACAGACCGGAACCACCTGCCGAGCACGCCGGAGCCACCTGTTCGACTCGCTGGAACCACCTGCCGGACAGGCCAATATCAACTGCTGGCTATGCCAGAACCACCTGGGGGACGGTCCGGAATCGCCTGCCAGCCATGGCGGAACCACCTCTCAGACGTACCAGAACCACCTGCCGGAGAAGCTGGAAACACGTCCTGGACAGTCTGGAACCACCTGCCGGCCAAGCCTGAACCACCTGCCAAGCACAACGGAACAACCTGCCAGACACGCCAAAATCACCTGCTTGTTATGCCAGAACCACTTGGAGGACTCTCTGGGATGACCTGCCGGGCATGCCGGAACCACCTCTCAGACGTGCCAGAACCATGTGGCGGACAGTCCGGAATCACCTGTTGGGCATGCGCAACCACCTCTGAGACGTACCAGAACCACATGCCGTGCAGGCTGGAACCACCTACCGGACAGACCGGAATCACCTTTCGGGCATGCCGGAACCACCTGTCAGATGTGCCAGAAACACGTGCCGGAGACGCCGGAAGCACCTGCCAAGCACGTTGGAACCACCTGCTCAACTCGCCTGAACCACCTGCCGGACATGCCAAAATCACCTGCCGACTATGCCAGAACCACTTGGCGAACACTCCGGAATCACTTGCCGGGCATGCAGGAACCACCTCTCAGACATGCCAGAACCCCGTGCCAATGACCCCGGAAGCACCAGCCGAGCACGCCGGAACCACCTGCTCGACTCGCCAGAACCACCTGCCGATCACGCAAAAATCACCTGCCGGCTACGCCACAACCAGTTGGTGAACACTTTGGAATCACCTGCCAGGCTTGCTGGAACCACCTGCCAGTCATGCCAAAATCACCTGCCAACTACGCCAGAACCGCTTGGCGGACACTGCGGAAACACCTGTCGGGCCGGCTGGAACCACATCTCAGACGTGCCAGAAACGTGTTCATGAGATGCTGGAACCACACCCCGAACAGACGGATACCACCTGCCAGAACCGCCTGAACCACCTGCTCAGCACGCCGGGACCACCTGCTCGACTCACCGGTACCACCTCCCTGACACGCCAAAATCACCTGCTGGGTATGCCAGAACCACTTGGCGGACACTCCGGAATCATCTGCCGGACATGCCGGAACCAGCTCTCAGACACACCAGAACCAAGTGCCGGAGACGCCGGAAGCACCTGCCGAGCATGCCGGAGCCACCTGCTCGACTCGCCAGAAACACCTGCCGGACACGCCAAAATCACCTGCCGGGTATGCCAGAACCACCTGGCGGACACTCCGGAATCACCTGCCGCGCATGCCGGAACCACCTCTCAGACGTGCCGGAAGCACGTGCCAGACACGCCGGAAACACCTACCGGACAGACCGGAACCACCTGCCAAGAACGCCGGAGCCACCTGTTCGACTCGCTGGAACCACCTGCCGGACAGGCCAATATCAACTGCTGGCTATGCCAGAACCACCTGGGGGACAGTCCGGGATCACCTGCCAGCCATGGCGGAACCACCTCTCAGACGTACCAGAACCACCTGCCGGAGAAGCTGGAAACACGTCCTGGACAGACTGGAACCACGTGACGGCCATGCCTGAACCACCTGCCGAGCACGGCGGAACCACCTGAGGGACACGCCAAAATCACCTGCGGGCTATGCCAGAACCACTTGGACGACTCTTCGAAATGACCTGCCGGGCATGTTGGAACCACCTCTCAGACGTGCCAGAAGCACGTGGCGGACAGTCCGGAATCACCTGTTGGGCATACGCAACCACCTCTGACACGTACCAGAACCACGTGCCGTGCACGCCGGAACCACCTACCGTACAGACCGGAATCAACTTTTGGGCATGCCGGAACCACCAGTCAGATGTGCCAGAAACACGTGCCGGAGACGCCGGAAGCACCTGCCGAGCACGTCGCAACCACCTGCTCAACTCGCCTGAACCACCTGCCGGACACGCCAAAATCACCTGCCCGCTACACCAGCACCACTTCGGGGACAAGCCGGAATCACGTGAGGGGCATGCCGGCACAGCCTCTCAGACTGAACCTCGTGCCGGACACAACAGAACCACCTGCCGGACAGACCGGAACCACCTGCCGGACATGCCGGAACCACCGGCTCGACCTGCCGGAACGACCGCTGGACATGCAACATCACCTGCCGGCTACGCTGGAAACACTTGGCGAACACTCCGGAATCACCTGCCGGGCATGCCAGAACCACCAGAACCACGTGCCAATGACCCCGGAAGCACCTGCCGAGCACGCCGGAACCACCTGCTCGACTCGCCAGAACCACCTGCCGGACACGCAAAAATCACCTGCCGGCTACGCCACAACCAGTTGGGGAACACTTCGGAATCACCTGCCGGGCTTGCTGGAACCACCTGCCGGTCATGCCAAAATCACCTGCCAACTACGCCAGTACCACATGGCGGACACTGTGGAAACACCTTTCGGGCCGGCCGGAACCACATCTCAGACGTGCCAGAACCATGTGCATGAGATGCTGGAACCACACCCCGAACAGACGGAAAACACCTGCCAGACCCGTCTGAACAACCTGCCGAGCACGCCGGAGCCACCTGCTCGACTCGCCGGAACCACCTACCTGACATGCCCAAATCACCAGCCGGGTATGCCAGAACCACTTGGCGGACACTCCGGAATCATCTGCCGGACATGCCGGAACCAGCTCTCAGACACACCAGAACCACGTGCCGGAGACGCCGGAAGCACCTGCCGAGCATGCCGGAGCCACCTGCTCGACTCGCCAGAAACACCTGCAGGACACGCCAAAATCACCTGCCGGGTACGCCAGAACCACCTGGCGGACACTCCGAAACCACCTGTCGCGCATGCCGGAACCACCTCTCAGACGTGCCGGAAGCACGTGCCGGACACGCCGGAATCACCTACCGGACAGACCGGAACCACCTGCCGAGCACGCCGGAGCCACCTGTTCGACTCGCGGGAACCACCTGCCGGACAGGCCAATATCAACTGCTGGCTATGCCAGAACCACCTGGGGGACGGTCCGGAATCACCTGCCAGCCAGGGCGGAACCACCTCTCAGACGTACCAGAACCACCTGCCGGAGAAGCTGGAAACACGTCCTGGACAGTCTGGAACCACCTGCCGGCCAAGCCTGAACCACCTGCCAAGCACAACGGAACAACCTGCCAGACACGCCAAAATCACCTGCGTGTTATGCCAGAACCACTTGGAGGACTCTCTGGGATGACCTGCCGGGCATGCCGGAACCACCTCTCAGACATGCCAGAACCATGTGGCGGACAGTCCGGAATCACCTGTTGGGCATGCGCAACCACCTCTGAGACGTACCAGAACCACATGCCGTGCAGGCTGGAACCACCTACCGGACAGACCGGAATCACCTTTCGGGCATGCCGGAACCACCTGTCAGATGTGCCAGAAACACGTGCCGGAGACGCCGGAAGCACCTGCCAAGCACGTTGGAACCACCTGCTCAACTCGCCTGAACCACCTGCCGGACATGCCAAAATCACCTGCCGACTATGCCAGAACCACTTGGCGAACACTCCGGAATCACTTGCCGGGCATGCAGGAACCACCTCTCAGACATGCCAGAACCCCGTGCCAATGACCCCGGAAGCACCAGCCGAGCACGCCGGAACCACCTGCTCGACTCGCCAGAACCACCTGCCGATCACGCAAAAATCACCTGCCGGCTACGCCACAACCAGTTGGTGAACACTTTGGAATCACCTGCTAGGCTTGCTGGAACCAGCTGCCAGTCATGCCAAAATCAGCTGCCAACTACGCCAGAACCGCTTGGAGGACACTGCGGAAACACCTGTCGGGCCGGGTGGAACCACATCTCAGACGTGCCAGAAACGTGTTCATGAGATGCTGGAACCACACCCCGAACAGACGGATACCACCTGCCAGAACCGCGTGAACCACCTGCTGAGCACGTCGGAACCACCTGCTCAACTAACCGGTACCACCTCCCTGACACGCCAAAATCACCTGCTGGGTATGCCAGAACCACTTGGCGGACACTCTGGAATCATCCGCCGGACATGCCGGAACCAGCTCTCAGACACACCAGAACCAAGTGCCGGAGACGCCGGAAGCACCTGCCGAGCATGCCGGAGCCACCTGCTCGACTCGCCAGAAACACCTGCCGGACACGCCAAAATCACCTGCCTGGTGCGCCAGAACCACCTGGCGGACACTACGGAATCACCTGCCGCGCATGACGGAACCACCTCTCAGACGTGCCGGAAGCACGTGCCGGACACGCCGGAAACACCTACCGGACAGACCGGAACCACCTGCCAAGAACGCCGGAGCCACCTTTTCGACTCGCTGGAACCACCTGCCGGACAGGCCAATATCAACTGCTGGCTATGCCAGAACCACCTGGGGGACAGTCCGGGATCACCTGCCAGCCATGGCGGAACCACCTCTCAGACGTACCAGAACCACCTGCCGGAGAAGCTGGAAACACGTCCTGGACAGACTGGAACCACGTGACGGCCATGCCTGAACCACCTGCCGAGCACGGCGGAACCACCCGCCGGACACGCCAAAATCACCTGCGGGCTACGCCAGAACCACTTGGACGACTCTCCGAAATGACCTGCCGGGCATGTTGGAACCACCTCTCAGACGTGCCAGAACCACGTGGCGGACAGTCCGGAATCACCTGTTGGGAATACGCAACCACCTCTGAGACGTACCAGAACCACGTGCCGTGCACGCCGGAACCACCTACCGGACAGACCGGAATCCACTTTTGCGCATGTCGGAACCACCAGTCAGATGTGCCAGAAACACGTGCCGGAGACGCCGGAAGCACCTGCCGAGCACGTCGCAACCACCTGCTCAACTCGCCTGAACCACCTGCCGGACACGCCAAAATCACCTGCCGCTACACCAGCACCACTTCGGGACAAGCCGGAATCACGTGAGGGGCATGCCGGCACAGCCTCTCAGACTGAACCTCGTGCCGGACACCACAGAACCACCTGCCGGACAGACCGGAACCACCTGCCGGACACGCCGGAACCACCGGCTCGACCCACCGGAACGACCGCTGGACATGCAAAATCACCTGCCGGCTACGCCGGAAACACTTGGCGAACACTCCGGAATCACCTGCCGGGCATGCTGGAACCACCTCTCAGATGTGCCAGAACCACGTGCCAATGACCCCGGAAGCACCTGCCGAGCACGCCGGAACCACCTGCTCGACTCGCCAGAACCACCTGCCGGACACGCCAAAATCACCTGCCGGCTACGCCACAACCAGTTGGGGAACACTTCGGAATCACCTGCCGGGCTTGCTGGAACCACCTGCCGGTCATGCCAAAATCACCTGCCAACTACGCCAGTACCACTTGGCGGACACTGTGGAAACACCTGTCGGGCCGGCCAGAACCACATCTCAGACGTGCCAGAAACATGTGCATGAGATGCTGGAACCACACCCCGAACAGACGGAAAACACCTGGCAGACCCGTCTGAACCACCTGCCGAGCACGCCGGAGAAACCTGCTCGACTCGCCGGAACCACCTACCTGACATGCCCAAATCACCAGCCGGGTATGCCAGAACCACTTGGCGGACACTCCGGAATCATCTGCCGGACATGCCGGAACCAGCTCTCAGACACACCAGAACCACGTGCCGGAGACGCCGGAAGCACCTGCCGAGCATGCCGGAGCCACCTGCTCGACTCGCCAGAAACACCTGCCGGACACGCCAAAATCACCTGCCGGGTACGCCAGAACCACCTGGCGGACACTCCGAAATCACCTGTCGCGCATGCCGGAACCACCTCTCAGACATGCCGGAAGCACGTGCTGGACACGCCGGAATCACCTACCGGACAGACCGGAACCACCTGCCGAGCACGCCGGAGCCACCTGTTCGACTCGCTGGAACCACCTGCCGGACAGGCCAATATCAACTGCTGGCTATGCCAGAACCACCTGGGGGACGGTCCGGAATCGCCTGCCAGCCATGGCGGAACCACCTCTCAGACGTACCAGAACCACCTGCCGGAGAAGCTGGAAACACGTCCTGGACAGTCTGGAACCACCTGCCGGCCAAGCCTGAACCACCTGCCAAGCACAACGGAACAACCTGCCAGACACGCCAAAATCACCTGCTTGTTATGCCAGAACCACTTGGAGGACTCTCTGGGATGACCTGCCGGGCATGCCGGAACCACCTCTCAGACGTGCCAGAACCATGTGGCGGACAGTCCGGAATCACCTGTTGGGCATGCGCAACCACCTCTGAGACGTACCAGAACCACATGCCGTGCAGGCTGGAACCACCTACCGGACAGACCGGAATCACCTTTCGGGCATGCCGGAACCACCTGTCAGATGTGCCAGAAACACGTGCCGGAGACGCCGGAAGCACCTGCCAAGCACGTTGGAACCACCTGCTCAACTCGCCTGAACCACCTGCCGGACATGCCAAAATCACCTGCCGACTATGCCAGAACCACTTGGCGAACACTCCGGAATCACTTGCCGGGCATGCAGGAACCACCTCTCAGACATGCCAGAACCCCGTGCCAATGACCCCGGAAGCACCAGCCGAGCACGCCGGAACCACCTGCTCGACTCGCCAGAACCACCTGCCGATCACGCAAAAATCACCTGCCGGCTACGCCACAACCAGTTGGTGAACACTTTGGAATCACCTGCTAGGCTTGCTGGAACCAGCTGCCAGTCATGCCAAAATCAGCTGCCAACTACGCCAGAACCGCTTGGAGGACACTGCGGAAACACCTGTCGGGCCGGGTGGAACCACATCTCAGACGTGCCAGAAACGTGTTCATGAGATGCTGGAACCACACCCCGAACAGACGGATACCACCTGCCAGAACCGCGTGAACCACCTGCTGAGCACGCCGGAACCACCTGCTCGACTAACCGGTACCACCTCCCTGACACGCCAAAATCACCTGCTGGGTATGCCAGAACCACTTGGCGGACACTCCGGAATCATCTGCCGGACATGCCGGAACCAGCTCTCAGACACACCAGAACCAAGTGCCGGAGACGCCGGAAGCACCTGCCGAGCATGCCGGAGCCACCTGCTCGACTCGCCAGAAACACCTGCCGGACACGCCAAAATCACCTGCCTGGTGCGCCAGAACCACCTGGCGGACACTACGGAATCACCTGCCGCGCATGCCGGAACCACCTCTCAGACGTGCCGGAAGCACGTGCCGGACACGCCGGAAACACCTACCGGACAGACCGGAACCACCTGCCAAGAACGCCGGAGCCACCTGTTCGACTCGCTGGAACCACCTGCCGGACAGGCCAATATCAACTGCTGGCTATGCCAGAACCACCTGGGGGACAGTCCGGGATCACCTGCCAGCCATGGCGGAACCACCTCTCAGACGTACCAGAACCACCTGCCGGAGAAGCTGGAAACACGTCCTGGACAGACTGGAACCACGTGACGGCCATGCCTGAACCACCTGCCGAGCACGGCGGAACCACCCGCCGGACACGCCAAAATCACCTGCGGGCTACGCCAGAACCACTTGGACGACTCTCCGAAATGACCTGCCGGGCATGTTGGAACCACCTCTCAGACGTGCCAGAACCACGTGGCGGACAGTCCGGAATCACCTGTTGGGCATACGCAACCACCTCTGAGACGTACCAGAACCACGTGCCGTGCACGCCGGAACCACCTACCGGACAGACCGGAATCCACTTTTGGGCATGTCGGAACCACCAGTCAGATGTGCCAGAAACACGTGCCGGAGACGCCGGAAGCACCTGCCGAGCACGTCGCAACCACCTGCTCAACTCGCCTGAACCACCTGCCGGACACGCCAAAATCACCTGCCGCTACACCAGCACCACTTCGGGACAAGCCGGAATCACGTGAGGGGCATGCCGGCACAGCCTCTCAGACTGAACCTCGTGCCGGACACCACAGAACCACCTGCCGGACAGACCGGAACCACCTGCCGGACACGCCGGAACCACCGGCTCGACCCACCGGAACGACCGCTGGACATGCAAAATCACCTGCCGGCTACGCCGGAAACACTTGGCGAACACTCCGGAATCACCTGCCGGGCATGCTGGAACCACCTCTCAGATGTGCCAGAACCACGTGCCAATGACCCCGGAAGCACCTGCCGAGCACGCCGGAACCACCTGCTCGACTCGCCAGAACCACCTGCCGGACACGCCAAAATCACCTGCCGGCTACGCCACAACCAGTTGGGGAACACTTCGGAATCACCTGCCGGGCTTGCTGGAACCACCTGCCGGTCATGCCAAAATCACCTGCCAACTACGCCAGTACCACTTGGCGGACACTGTGGAAACACCTGTCGGGCCGGCCAGAACCACATCTCAGACGTGCCAGAAACATGTGCATGAGATGCTGGAACCACACCCCGAACAGACGGAAAACACCTGGCAGACCCGTCTGAACCACCTGCCGAGCACGCCGGAGAAACCTGCTCGACTCGCCGGAACCACCTACCTGACATGACCAAATCACCAGCCGGGTATGCCAGAACCACTTGGCGGACACTCCGGAATCATCTGCCGGACATGCCGGAACCAGCTCTCAGACACACCAGAACCACGTGCCGGAGACGCCGGAAGCACCTGCCGAGCATGCCGGAGCCACCTGCTCGACTCGCCAGAAACACCTGCCGGACACGCCAAAATCACCTGCCGGGTACGCCAGAACCACCTGGCGGACACTCCGAAATCACCTGTCGCGCATGCCGGAACCACCTCTCAGACATGCCGGAAGCACGTGCTGGACACGCCGGAATCACCTACCGGACAGACCGGAACCACCTGCCGAGCACGCCGGAGCCACCTGTTCGACTCGCTGGAACCACCTGCCGGACAGGCCAATATCAACTGCTGGCTATGCCAGAACCACCTGGGGGACGGTCCGGAATCGCCTGCCAGCCATGGCGGAACCACCTCTCAGACGTACCAGAACCACCTGCCGGAGAAGCTGGAAACACGTCCTGGACAGTCTGGAACCACCTGCCGGCCAAGCCTGAACCACCTGCCAAGCACAACGGAAAAACCTGCCAGACACGCCAAAATCACCTGCTTGTTATGCCAGAACCACTTGGAGGACTCTCTGGGATGACCTGCCGGGCATGCCGGAACCACCTCTCAGACGTGCCAGAACCATGTGGCGGACAGTCCGGAATCACCTGTTGGGCATGCGCAACCACCTCTGAGACGTACCAGAACCACATGCCGTGCAGGCTGGAACCACCTACCGGACAGACCGGAATCACCTTTCGGGCATGCCGGAACCACCTGTCAGATGTGCCAGAAACACGTGCCGGAGACGCCGGAAGCACCTGCCAAGCACGTTGGAACCACCTGCTCAACTCGCCTGAACCACCTGCCGGACATGCCAAAATCACCTGCCGACTATGCCAGAACCACTTGGCGAACACTCCGGAATCACTTGCCGGGCATGCAGGAACCACCTCTCAGACATGCCAGAACCCCGTGCCAATGACCCCGGAAGCACCAGCCGAGCACGCCGGAACCACCTGCTCGACTCGCCAGAACCACCTGCCGATCACGCAAAAATCACCTGCCGGCTACGCCACAACCAGTTGGTGAACACTTTGGAATCACCTGCTAGGCTTGCTGGAACCAGCTGCCACTCATGCCAAAATCAGCTGCCAACTACGCCAGAACCGCTTGGAGGACACTGCGGAAACACCTGTCGGGCCGGGTGGAACCACATCTCAGACGTGCCAGAAACGTGTTCATGAGATGCTGGAACCACACCCCGAACAGACGGATACCACCTGCCAGAACCGCGTGAACCACCTGCTGAGCACGCCGGAACCACCTGCTCGACTCACCGGTACCACCTCCCTGACACGCCAAAATCACCTGCTGGGTATGCCAGAACCACTTGGCGGACACTCCGGAATCATCTGCCGGACATGCCGGAACCAGCTCTCAGACACACCAGAACCAAGTGCCGGAGACGCCGGAAGCACCTGCCGAGCATGCCGGAGCCACCTGCTCGACTTGCCAGAAACACCTGCCGGACACGCCAAAATCACCTGCCTGGTGCGCCAGAACCACCTGGCGGACACTACGGAATCACCTGCCGTGCATGCCGGAACCACCTCTCAGACGTGCCGGAAGCACGTGCCGGACACGCCAGAAACACCTACCGGACAGACCGGAACCACCTGCCAAGAACGCCGGAGCCACCTGTTCGACTCGCTGGAACCACCTGCCGGACAGGCCAATATCAACTGCTGGCTATGCCAGAACCACCTGGGGGACAGTCCGGGATCACCTGCCAGCCATGGCGGAACCACCTCTCAGACGTACCAGAACCACCTGCCGGAGAAGCTGGAAACACGTCCTGGACAGACTGGAACCACGTGACGGCCATGCCTGAACCACCTGCCGAGCACGGCGGAACCACCCGCCGGACACGCCAAAATCACCTGCGGGCTACGCCAGAACCACTTGGACGACTCTCCGAAATGACCTGCCGGGCATGTTGGAACCACCTCTCAGACGTGCCAGAACCACGTGGCGGACAGTCCGGAATCACCTGTTGGGCATACGCAACCACCTCTGAGACGTACCAGAACCACGTGCCGTGCACGCCGGAACCACCTACCGGACAGACCGGAATCCACTTTTGGGCATGTCGGAACCACCAGTCAGATGTGCCAGAAACACGTGCCGGAGACGCCGGAAGCACCTGCCGAGCACGTCGCAACCACCTGCTCAACTCGCCTGAACCACCTGCCGGACACGCCAAAATCACCTGCCGCTACACCAGCACCACTTCGGGACAAGCCGGAATCACGTGAGGGGCATGCCGGCACAGCCTCTCAGACTGAACCTCGTGCCGGACACCACAGAACCACCTGCTGGACAGACCGGAACCACCTGCCGGACACGCCGGAACCACCGGCTCGACCCACCGGAACGACCGCTGGACATGCAAAATCACCTGCCGGCTACGCCGGAAACACTTGGCGAACACTCCGGAATCACCTGCCGGGCATGCTGGAACCACCTCTCAGATGTGCCAGAACCACGTGCCAATGACCCCGGAAGCACCTGCCGAGCACGCCGGAACCACCTGCTCGACTCGCCAGAACCACCTGCCGGACACGCAAAAATCACCTGCCGGCTACGCCACAACCAGTTGGGGAACACTTCGGAATCACCTGCCGGGCTTGCTGGAACCACCTGCCGGTCATGCCAAAATCACCTGCCAACTACGCCAGTACCACATGGCGGACACTGTGGAAACACCTGTCGGGCCGGCCGGAACCACATCTCAGACGTGCCAGAACCATGTGCATGAGATGCTGGAACCACACCCCGAACAGACGGAAAACACCTGCCAGACCCGTCTGAACAACCTGCCGAGCACGCCGGAGCCACCTGCTCGACTCGCCGGAACCACCTACCTGACATGCCCAAATCACCAGCCGGGTATGCCAGAACCACTTGGCGGACACTCCGGAATCATCTGCCGGACATGCCGGAACCAGCTCTCAGACACACCAGAACCACGTGCCGGAGACGCCGGAAGCACCGGCCGAGCATGCCGGAGCCACCTGCTCGAGTCGCCAGAAACACCTGCCGGACACGCCAAAATCACCTGCCGGGTACGCCAGAACCACCTGGCGGACACTCCGAAACCACCTGTCGCGCATGCCGGAACCACCTCTCAGACGTGCCGGAAGCACGTGCCGGACACGCCGGAATCACCTACCGGACAGACCGGAACCACCTGCCGAGCACGCCGGAGCCACCTGTTCGACTCGCTGGAACCACCTGCCGGACAGGCCAATATCAACTGCTGGCTATGCCAGAACCACCTGGTGGACGGTCCGGAATCACCTGCCAGCCATGGCGGAACCACCTCTCAGACGTACCAGAACCACCTGCCGGAGAAGCTGGAAACACGTCCTGGACAGTATGGAACCACCTGCCGGCCAAGCCTGAACCACCTGCCAAGCACAACGGAACAACCTGCCAGACACGCCAAAATCACCTGCGTGTTATGCCAGAACCACTTGGAGGACTCTCTGGGATGACCTGCCTGGCATGCCGGAACCACCTCTCAGACGTGCCAGAACCATGTAGCGGACAGTCCGGAATCACCTGTTGGGCATGCGCAACCACCTCTGAGACGTACCAGAACCACATGCCGTGCAGGCTGGAACCACCTACCGGACAGACCGGAATCACCTTTCGGGCATGCCGGAACCACCTGTCAGATGTGCCAGAAACACGTGCCGGAGACGCCGGAAGCACCTGCCAAGCACGTTGGAACCACCTGCTCAACTCGCCTGAACCACCTGCCGGACATGCCAAAATCACCTGCCGACTATGCCAGAACCACTTGGCGAACACTCCGGAATCACTTGCCGGGCATGCAGGAACCACCTCTCAGACATGCCAGAACCCCGTGCCAATGACCCCGGAAGCACCAGCCGAGCACGCCGGAACCACCTGCTCGACTCGCCAGAACCACCTGCCGATCACGCAAAAATCACCTGCCGGCTACGCCACAACCAGTTGGTGAACACTTTGGAATCACCTGCTAGGCTTGCTGGAACCAGCTGCCAGTCATGCCAAAATCAGCTGCCAACTACGCCAGAACCGCTTGGAGGACACTGCGGAAACACCTGTCGGGCCGGGTGGAACCACATCTCAGACGTGCCAGAAACGTGTTCATGAGATGCTGGAACCACACCCCGAACAGACGGATACCACCTACCAGAACCGCCTGAACCACCTGCTGAGCACGCCGGAACCACCTGCTCGACTCACCGGTACCACCTCCCTGACACGCCAAAATCACCTGCTGGGTATGCCAGAACCACTTGGCGGACACTCCGGAATCATCTGCCGGACATGCCGGAACCAGCTCTCAGACACACCAGAACCAAGTGCCGGAGACGCCGGAAGCACCTGCCGAGCATGCCGGAGCCACCTGCTCGACTCGCCAGAAACACCTGCCGGACACGCCAAAATCACCTGCCTGGTGCGCCAGAACCACCTGGCGGACACTACGGAATCACCTGCCGCGCATGCCGGAACCACCTCTCAGACGTGCCGGAAGCACGTGCCGGACACGCCGGAAACACCTACCGGACAGACCGGAACCACCTGCCAAGAACGCCGGAGCCACCTGTTCGACTCGCTGGACCCACCTGCCGGACAGGCCAATATCAACTGCTGGCTATGCCAGAACCACCTGGGGGACAGTCCGGGATCACCTGCCAGCCATGGCGGAACCACCTCTCAGACGTACCAGAACCACCTGCCGGAGAAGCTGGAAACACGTCCTGGACAGACTGGAACCACGTAACGGCCATGCCTGAACCACCTGCCGAGCACGGCGGAACCACCCGCCGGACACGCCAAAATCACCTGCGGGCTACGCCAGAACCACTTGGACGACTCTCCGAAATGACCTGCCGGGCATGTTGGAACCACCTCTCAGACGTGCCAGAAGCACGTGGCGGACAGTCCGGAATCACCTGTTGGGCATACGCAACCACCTCTGAGACGTACCAGAACCACGTGCCGTGCACGCCGGAACCACCTACCGGACAGAGCGGAATCAACTTTTGGGCATGTCGGAACCACCAGTCAGATGTGCCAGAAACACGTGCCGGAGACGCCGGAAGCACCTGCCGAGCACGTCGCAACCACCTGCTCAACTCGCCTGAACCACCTGCCGGACACGCCAAAATCACCTGCCCGCTACACCAGCACCACTTCGGGGACAAGCCGGAATCACGTGAGGGGCATGCCGGCACAGCCTCTCAGACTGAACCTCGTGCCGGACACCACAGAACCACCTGCCGGACAGACCGGAACCACCTGCCGGACACGCCGGAACCACCGGCTCGACCCGCCGGAACGACCGCTGGACATGCAAAATCACCTGCCGGCTACGCCGGAAACACTTGGCGAACACTCCGGAATCACCTGCCGGGCATGCCGGAACCACCTCTCAGATATGCCAGAACCACGTGCCAATGACCCCGGAAGCACCTGCCGAGCACGCCGGAACCACCTGCTCGACTCGCCAGAACCACCTGCCGGACACGCAAAAATCACCTGCCGGCTACGCCACAACCAGTTGGGGAACACTTCGGAATCACCTGCCGGGCTTGCTGGAACCACCTGCCGGTCATGCCAAAATCACCTGCCAACTACGCCAGTACCACTTGGCGGACACTGTGGAAACACCTGTCGGGCCGGCCGGAACCACATCTCAGACGTGCCAGAACCATGTGCATGAGATGCTGGAACCACACCCCGAACAGACGGAAAACACCTGCCAGACCCGTCTGAACAACCTGCCGAGCACGCCGGAGCCACCTGCTCGACTCGCCGGAACCACCTACCTGACATGCCCAAATCACCAGCCGGGTATGCCAGAACCACTTGGCGGACACTCCGGAATCATCTGCCGGACATGCCGGAACCAGCTCTCAGACACACCAGAACCACGTGCCGGAGACGCCGGAAGCACCGGCCGAGCATGCCGGAGCCACCTGCTCGAGTCGCCAGAAACACCTGCCGGACACGCCAAAATCACCTGCCGGGTACGCCAGAACCACCTGGCGGACACTCCGAAACCACCTGTCGCGCATGCCGGAACCACCTCTCAGACGTGCCGGAAGCACGTGCCGGACACGCCGGAATCACCTACCGGACAGACCGGAACCACCTGCCGAGCACGCCGGAGCCACCTGTTCGACTCGCTGGAACCACCTGCCGGACAGGCCAATATCAACTGCTGGCTATGCCAGAACCACCTGGTGGACGGTCCGGAATCACCTGCCAGCCATGGCGGAACCACCTCTCAGACGTACCAGAACCACCTGCCGGAGAAGCTGGAAACACGTCCTGGACAGTCTGGAACCACCTGCCGGCCAAGCCTGAACCACCTGCCAAGCACAACGGAACAACCTGCCAGACACGCCAAAATCACCTGCTTGTTATGCCAGAACCACTTGGAGGACTCTCTGGGATGACCTGCCGGGCATGCCGGAACCACCTCTCAGACGTGCCAGAACCATGTGGCAGACAGTCCGGAATCACCTGTTGGGCATGCGCAACCACCTCTGAGACGTACCAGAACCACATGCCGTGCAGGCTGGAACCACCTACCGGACAGACCGGAATCACCTTTCGGGCATGCCGGAACCACCTGTCAGATGTGCCAGAAACACGTGCCGGAGACGCCGGAAGCACCTGCCAAGCACGTTGGAACCACCTGCTCAACTCGCCTGAACCACCTGTCGGACACGCCAAAATCACCTGCCCGCTACAACAGCACCACTTCGGGGACAAGCCGGAATCACGTGAGGGGCATGCCGGCACAGCCTCTCAGACTGAACCTCGTGCCGGACACCACAGAACCACCTGCCGGACAGACCGGAACCACATTCCAGACACGCCGGAACCACCGGCTCGACCCGCCGGAACGACCGCTGGACATGCAAAATCACCTGCCGGCTACGCCGGAAACACTTGGCGAACACTCCGGAATCACCTGCCGGGCATGCCGGAACCACCTCTCAGATATGCCAGAACCACGTGCCAATGACCCCGGAAGCACCTGCCGAGCACGCCGGAACCACCTGCTCGACTCGCCAGAACCACCTGCCGGACACGCAAAAATCACCTGCCGGCTACGCCACAACCAGTTGGGGAACACTTCGGAATCACCTGCCGGGCTTGCTGGAACCACCTGCCGGTCATGCCAAAATCACCTGCCAACTACGCCAGTACCACTTGGCGGACACTGTGGAAACACCTGTCGGGCCGGCCGGAACCACATCTCAGACGTGCCAGAACCATGTGCATGAGATGCTGGAACCACACCCCGAACAGACGGAAAACACCTGCCAGACCCGTCTGAACAACCTGCCGAGCACGCCGGAGCCACCTGCTCGACTCGCCGGAACCACCTACCTGACATGCCCAAATCACCAGCCGGGTATGCCAGAACCACTTGGCGGACACTCCGGAATCATCTGCCGGACATGCCGGAACCAGCTCTCAGACACACCAGAACCACGTGCCGGAGACGCCGGAAGCACCTGCCGAGCATGCCGGAGCCACCTGCTCGACTCGCCAGAAACACCTGCCGGACACGCCAAAATCACCTGCCGGGTACGCCAGAACCACCTGGCGGACACTCCGAAACCACCTGTCGCGCATGCCGGAACCACCGCTCAGACGTGCCGGAAGCACGTGCCGGACACGCCGGAATCACCTACCGGACAGACCGGAACCACCTGCCGAGCACGCCGGAGCCACCTGTTCGACTCGCTGGAACCACCTGCCGGACAGGCCAATATCAACTGCTGGCTATGCCAGAACCACCTGGGGGACGGTCCGGAATCGCCTGCCAGCCATGGCGGAACCACCTCTCAGACGTACCAGAACCACCTGCCGGAGAAGCTGGAAACACGTCCTGGACAGTCTGGAACCACCTGCCGGCCAAGCCTGAAACACCTGCCAAGCACAACGGAACAACCTGCCAGACACGCCAAAATCACCTGCGTGTTATGCCAGAACCACTTGGAGGACTCTCTGGGATGACCTGCCGGGCATGCCGGAACCACCTCTCAGACGTGCCAGAACCATGTGGCGGACAGTCCGGAATCACCTGTTGGGCATGCGCAACCACCTCTGAGACGTACCAGAACCACATGCCGTGCAGGCTGGAACCACCTACCGGACAGACCGGAATCACCTTTCGGGCATGCCGGAACCACCTGTCAGATGTGCCAGAAACACGTGCCGGAGACGCCGGAAGCACCTGCCAAGCACGTTGGAACCACCTGCTCAACTCGCCTGAACCACCTGCCGGACATGCCAAAATCACCTGCCGACTATGCCAGAACCGCTTGGCGGACACTGCGGAAACACCTGTCGGGCCGGCTGGAACCACATCTCAGACGTGCCAGAAACGTGTTCATGAGATGCTGGAACCTCGCCCCGAACAGACGGATACCACCTGCCAGAACCGCCTGAACCACCTGCTGAGCACGCCGGAACCACCTGCTCGACTCACCGGTACCACCTCCCTGACACGCCAAAATCACCTGCTGGGTATGCCAGAACCACTTGGCGGACACTCCGGAATCATCTGTCGGACATGCCGGAACCAGCTCTCAGACACACCAGAACCAAGTGCCGGAGACGCCGGAAGCACCTGCCGAGCATGCCGGAGCCACCTGCTCGACTCGCCAGAAACACCTGCCTGACACGCCTAAATCACCTGCCGGGTATGCCAGAACCACCTGGCGGACACTACGGAATCACGTACCGCTCATGCCGGAACCACCTCTCAGACGTGCCGGAAGCACGTGCCAGACACGCCGGAAACACCTACCGGACAGACCGGAACCACCTGCCAAGAACGCCGGAGCCACCTGTTCGACTCGCTGGAACCACCTGCCGGACAGGCCAATATCAACTGCTGGCTATGCCAGAACCACCTGGGGGACAGTCCGGGATCACCTGCCAGCCATGGCGGAACCACCTCTCAGACGTACCAGAACCACCTGCCGGAGAAGCTGGAAACACGTCCTGGACAGACTGGAACCACGTGACGGCCATGCCTGAACCACCTGCCGAGCACGGCGGAACCACCTGCCGGACACGCCAAAATCACCTGCGGGCTACGCCAGAACCACTTGGACGACTCTCCGAAATGACCTGCCGGGCATGTTGGAACCACCTCTCAGACGTGCCAGAACCACGTGGCGGACAGTCCGGAATCACCTGTTGGGCATACGCAACCACCTCTGACACGTACCAGAACCACGTGCCGTGCACGCCGGAACCACCTACCGTACAGACCGGAATCAACTTTTGGGCATGCCGGAACCACCAGTCAGATGTGCCAGAAACACGTGCCAGAGACGCCGGAAGCACCTGCCGAGCACGTCGCAACCACCTGCTCAACTCGCCTGAACCACCTGCCGGACACGCCAAAATCACCTGCCCGCTACACCAGCACCACTTCGGGGACAAGCCGGAATCACGTGAGGGGCATGCCGGCACAGCCTCTCAGACTGAACCTCGTGCCGGACACCACAGAACCACCTGCCGGACAGACCGGAACCACCTGCCGGACATGCCGGAACCACCGGCTCGACCTGCCGGAACGACCACTGGACATGCAACATCACCTGCCGGCTATGCTGGAAACACTTGGCGAACACTCCGGAATCACCTGCTGGGCATGCCAGAACCACCAGAACCACGTGCCAATGACCCCGGAAGCACCTGCCGAGCACGCCGGAACCACCTGCTCGACTCGCCAGAACCACCTGCCGGACACGCAAAAATCACCTGCCGGCTACGCCACAACCAGTTGGGGAACACTTCGGAATCACCTGCCGGGCTTGCTGGAACCACCTGCCGGTCATGCCAAAATCACCTGCCAACTACGCCAGTACCACATGGCGGACACTGTGGAAACACCTGTCGGGCCGGCCGGAACCACATCTCAGACGTGCCAGAACCATGTGCATGAGATGCTGGAACCACACCCCGAACAGACGGAAAACACCTGCCAGACCCGTCTGAACAACCTGCCGAGCACGCCGGAGCCACCTGCTCGACTCGCCGGAACCACCTACCTGACATGCCCAAATCACCAGCCGGGTATGCCAGAACCACTTGGCGGACACTCCGGAATCATCTGCCGGACATGCCGGAACCAGCTCTCAGACACACCAGAACCACGTGCCGGAGACGCCGGAAGCACCTGCCGAGCATGCCGGAGCCACCTGCTCGACTCGCCAGAAACACCTGCCGGACACGCCAAAATCACCTGCCGGGTACGCCAGAACCACCTGGCGGACACTCCGAAACCACCTGTTGCGCATGCCGGAACCACCTCTCAGACGTGCCGGACACGCCGGAATCACCTACCGGACAGACCGGAACCACCTGCCGAGCACGCCGGAGCCACCTGTTCGACTCGCTGGAACCACCTGCCGGACATGCCAAAATCACCTGCCGACTATGCCAGAACCACTTGGCGAACACTCCGGAATCACTTGCCGGGCATGCAGGAACCACCTCTCAGACATGCCAGAACCCCGTGCCAATGACCCCGGAAGCACCAGCCGAGCACGCCGGAACCACCTGCTCGACTCGCCAGAACCACCTGCCGATCACGCAAAAATCACCTGCCGGCTACGCCACAACCAGTTGGTGAACACTTTGGAATCACCTGCTAGGCTTGCTGGAACCAGCTGCCAGTCATGCCAAAATCAGCTGCCAACTACGCCAGAACCGCTTGGAGGACACTGCGGAAACACCTGTCGGGCCGGGTGGAACCACATCTCAGACGTGCCAGAAACGTGTTCATGAGATGCTGGAACCACACCCCGAACAGACGGATACCACCTGCCAGAACCGCCTGAACCACCTGCTGAGCACGCCGGAACCACCTGCTCGACTCACCGGTACCACCTCCCTGACACGCCAAAATCACCTGCTGGGTATGCCAGAACCACTTGGCGGACACTCCGGAATCATCTGCCGGACATGCCGGAACCAGCTCTCAGACACACCAGAACCAAGTGCCGGAGACGCCGGAAGCACCTGCCGAGCATGCCGGAGCCACCTGCTCGACTCGCCAGAAACACCTGCCGGACACGCCAAAATCACCTGCCTGGTGCGCCAGAACCACCTGGCGGACACTACGGAATCACCTGCCGCGCATGCCGGAACCACCTCTCAGACGTGCCGGAAGCACGTGCCGGACACGCCGGAAACACCTACCGGACAGACCGGAACCACCTGCCAAGAACGCCGGAGCCACCTGTTCGACTCGCTGGACCCACCTGCCGGACAGGCCAATATCAACTGCTGGCTATGCCAGAACCACCTGGGGGACAGTCCGGGATCACCTGCCAGCCATGGCGGAACCACCTCTCAGACGTACCAGAACCACCTGCCGGAGAAGCTGGAAACACGTCCTGGACAGACTGGAACCACGTGACGGCCATGCCTGAACCACCTGCCGAGCACGGCGGAACCACCCGCCGGACACGCCAAAATCACCTGCGGGCTACGCCAGAACCATTTGGACGACTCTCCGAAATGACCTGCCGGGCATGTTGGAACCACCTCTCAGACGTGCCAGAAGCACGTGGCGGACAGTCCGGAATCACCTGTTGGGCATACGCAACCACCTCTGAGACGTACCAGAACCACGTGCCGTGCACGCCGGAACCACCTACCGGACAGAGCGGAATCAACTTTTGGGCATGTCGGAACCACCAGTCAGATGTGCCAGAAACACGTGCCGGAGACGCCGGAAGCACCTGCCGAGCACGTCGCAACCACCTGCTCAACTCGCCTGAACCACCTGCCGGACACGCCAAAATCACCTGCCCGCTACACCAGCACCACTTCGGGGACAAGCCGGAATCACGTAAGGGGCATGCCGGCACAGCCTCTCAGACTGAACCTCGTGCCGGACACCACAGAACCACCTGCCGGACAGACCGGAACCACCTGCCGGACACGCCGGAACCACCGGCTCGACCCGCCGGAACGACCGCTGGACATGCAAAATCACCTGCCGGCTACGCCGGAAACACTTGGCGAACACTCCGGAATCACCTGCCGGGCATGCCGGAACCACCTCTCAGATATGCCAGAACCACGTGCCAATGACCCCGGAAGCACCTGCCGAGCACGCCGGAACCACCTGCTCGACTCGCCAGAACCACCTGCCGGACACGCAAAAATCACCTGCCGGCTACGCCACAACCAGTTGGGGAACACTTCGGAATCACCTGCCGGGCTTGCTGGAACCACCTGCCGGTCATGCCAAAATCACCTGCCAACTACGCCAGTACCACTTGGCGGACACTGTGGAAACACCTGTCGGGCCGGCCGGAACCACATCTCAGACGTGCCAGAACCATGTGCATGAGATGCTGGAACCACACCCCGAACAGACGGAAAACACCTGCCAGACCCGTCTGAACAACCTGCCGAGCACGCCGGAGCCACCTGCTCGACTCGCCGGAACCACCTACCTGACATGCCCAAATCACCAGCCGGGTATGCCAGAACCACTTGGCGGACACTCCGGAATCATCTGCCGGACATGCCGGAACCAGCTCTCAGACACACCAGAACCACGTGCCGGAGACGCCGGAAGCACCGGCCGAGCATGCCGGAGCCACCTGCTCGAGTCGCCAGAAACACCTGCCGGACACGCCAAAATCACCTGCCGGGTACGCCAGAACCACCTGGCGGACACTCCGAAACCACCTGTTGCGCATGCCGGAACCACCTCTCAGACGTGCCGGAAGCACGTGCCGGACACGCCGGAATCACCTACCGGACAGACCGGAACCACCTGCCGAGCACGCCGGAGCCACCTGTTCGACTCGCTGGAACCACCTGCCGGACAGGCCAATATCAACTGCTGGCTATGCCAGAACCACCTGGTGGACGGTCCGGAATCACCTGCCAGCCATGGCGGAACCACCTCTCAGACGTACCAGAACCACCTGCCGGAGAAGCTGGAAACACGTCCTGGACAGTCTGGAACCACCTGCCGGCCAAGCCTGAACCACCTGCCAAGCACAACGGAACAACCTGCCAGACACGCCAAAATCACCTGCTTGTTATGCCAGAACCACTTGGAGGACTCTCTGGGATGACCTGCCGGGCATGCCGGAACCACCTCTCAGACGTGCCAGAACCATGTGGCAGACAGTCCGGAATCACCTGTTGGGCATGCGCAACCACCTCTGAGACGTACCAGAACCACATGCCGTGCAGGCTGGAACCACCTACCGGACAGACCGGAATCACCTTTCGGGCATGCCGGAACCACCTGTCAGATGTGCCAGAAACACGTGCCGGAGACGCCGGAAGCACCTGCCAAGCACGTTGGAACCACCTGCTCAACTCGCCTGAACCACCTGCCGGACACGTCAAAATCACCTGCCCGCTACAACAGCACCACTTCGGGGACAAGCCGGAATCACGTGAGGGGCATGCCGGCACAGCCTCTCAGACTGAACCTCGTGCCGGACACCACAGAACCACCTGCCGGACAGACCGGAACCACATTCCAGACACGCCGGAACCACCGGCTCGACCCGCCGGAACGACCGCTGGACATGCAAAATCACCTGCCGGCTACGCCGGAAACACTTGGCGAACACTCCGGAATCACCTGCCGGGCATGCCGGAACCACCTCTCAGATATGCCAGAACCACGTGCCAATGACCCCGGAAGCACCTGCCGAGCACGCCGGAACCACCTGCTCGACTCGCCAGAACCACCTGCCGGACACGCAAAAATCACCTGCCGGCTACGCCACAACCAGTTGGGGAACACTTCGGAATCACCTGCCGGGCTTGCTGGAACCACCTGCCGGTCATGCCAAAATCACCTGCCAACTACGCCAGTACCACTTGGCGGACACTGTGGAAACACCTGTCGGGCCGGCCGGAACCACATCTCAGACGTGCCAGAACCATGTGCATGAGATGCTGGAACCACACCCCGAACAGACGGAAAACACCTGCCAGACCCGTCTGAACAACCTGCCGAGCACGCCGGAGCCACCTGCTCGACTCGCCGGAACCACCTACCTGACATGCCCAAATCACCAGCCGGGTATGCCAGAACCACTTGGCGGACACTCCGGAATCATCTGCCGGACATGCCGGAACCAGCTCTCAGACACACCAGAACCACGTGCCGGAGACGCCGGAAGCACCGGCCGAGCATGCCGGAGCCACCTGCTCGAGTCGCCAGAAACACCTGCCGGACACGCCAAAATCACCTGCCGGGTACGCCAGAACCACCTGGCGGACACTCCGAAACCACCTGTCGCGCATGCCGGAACCACCTCTCAGACGTGCCGGAAGCACGTGCCGGACACGCCGGAATCACCTACCGGACAGACCGGAACCACCTGCCGAGCACGCCGGAGCCACCTGTTCGACTCGCTGGAACCACCTGCCGGACAGGCCAATATCAACTGCTGGCTATGCCAGAACCACCTGGTGGACGGTCCGGAATCACCTGCCAGCCATGGCGGAACCACCTCTCAGACGTACCAGAACCACCTGCCGGAGAAGCTGGAAACACGTCCTGGACAGTCTGGAACCACCTGCCGGCCAAGCCTGAACCACCTGCCAAGCACAACGGAACAACCTGCCAGACACGCCAAAATCACCTGCTTGTTATGCCAGAACCACTTGGAGGACTCTCTGGGATGACCTGCCGGGCATGCCGGAACCACCTCTCAGACGTGCCAGAACCATGTGGCAGACAGTCCGGAATCACCTGTTGGGCATGCGCAACCACCTCTGAGACGTACCAGAACCACATGCCGTGCAGGCTGGAACCACCTACCGGACAGACCGGAATCACCTTTCGGGCATGCCGGAACCACCTGTCAGATGTGCCAGAAACACGTGCCGGAGACGCCGGAAGCACCTGCCAAGCACGTTGGAACCACCTGCTCAACTCGCCTGAACCACCTGCCGGACACGCCAAAATCACCTGCCCGCTACAACAGCACCACTTCGGGGACAAGCCGGAATCACGTGAGGGGCATGCCGGCACAGCCTCTCAGACTGAACCTCGTGCCGGACACCACAGAACCACCTGCCGGACAGACCGGAACCACATTCCAGACACGCCGGAACCACCGGCTCGACCCGCCGGAACGACCGCTGGACATGCAAAATCACCTGCCGGCTACGCCGGAAACACTTGGCGAACACTCCGGAATCACCTGCCGGGCATGCCGGAACCACCTCTCAGATATGCCAGAACCACGTGCCAATGACCCCGGAAGCACCTGCCGAGCACGCCGGAACCACCTGCTCGACTCGCCAGAACCACCTGCCGGACACGCAAAAATCACCTGCCGGCTACGCCACAACCAGTTGGGGAACACGTCGGAATCACCTGCCGGGCTTGCTGGAACCACCTGCCGGTCATGCCAAAATCACCTGCCAACTACGCCAGTACCACTTGGCGGACACTGTGGAAACACCTGTCGGGCCGGCCGGAACCACATCTCAGACGTGCCAGAACCATGTGCATGAGATGCTGGAACCACACCCCGAACAGACGGAAAACACCTGCCAGACCCGTCTGAACAACCTGCCGAGCACGCCGGAGCCACCTGCTCGACTCGCCGGAACCACCTACCTGACATGCCCAAATCACCAGCCGGGTATGCCAGAACCACTTGGCGGACACTCCGGAATCATCTGCCGGACATGCCGGAACCAGCTCTCAGACACACCAGAACCACGTGCCGGAGACGCCGGAAGCACCTGCCGAGCATGCCGGAGCCACCTGCTCGACTCGCCAGAAACACCTGCCGGACACGCCAAAATCACCTGCCGGGTACGCCAGAACCACCTGGCGGACACTCCGAAACCACCTGTCGCGCATGCCGGAACCACCGCTCAGACGTGCCGGAAGCACGTGCCGGACACGCCGGAATCACCTACCGGACAGACCGGAACCACCTGCCGAGCACGCCGGAGCCACCTGTTCGACTCGCTGGAACCACCTGCCGGACAGGCCAATATCAACTGCTGGCTATGCCAGAACCACCTGGGGGACGGTCTGGAATCGCCTGCCAGCCATGGCGGAACCACCTCTCAGACGTACCAGAACCACCTGCCGGAGAAGCTGGAAACACGTCCTGGACAGTCTGGAACCACCTGCCGGCCAAGCCTGAACCACCTGCCAAGCACAACGGAACAACCTGCCAGACACGCCAAAATCACCTGCGTGTTATGCCAGAACCACTTGGAGGACTCTCTGGGATGACCTGCCGGGCATGCCGGAACCACCTCTCAGACGTGCCAGAACCATGTGGCGGACAGTCCGGAATCACCTGTTGGGCATGCGCAACCACCTCTGAGACGTACCAGAACCACATGCCGTGCAGGCTGGAACCACCTACCGGACAGACCGGAATCACCTTTCGGGCATGCCGGAACCACCTGTCAGATGTGCCAGAAACACGTGCCGGAGACGCCGGAAGCACCTGCCAAGCACGTTGGAACCACCTGCTCAACTCGCCTGAACCACCTGCCGGACATGCCAAAATCACCTGCCGACTATGCCAGAACCGCTTGGCGGACACTGCGGAAACACCTGTCGGGCCGGCTGGAACCACATCTCAGACGTGCCAGAAACGTGTTCATGAGATGCTGGAACCTCGCCCCGAACAGACGGATACCACCTGCCAGAACCGCCTGAACCACCTGCTGAGCATGCCGGAACCACCTGCTCGACTCACCGGTACCACCTCCCTGACACGCCAAAATCACCTGCTGGGTATGCCAGAACCACTTGGCGGACACTCCGGAATCATCTGTCGGACATGCCGGAACCAGCTCTCAGACACACCAGAACCAAGTGCCGGAGACGCCGGAAGCACCTGCCGAGCATGCCGGAGCCACCTGCTCGACTCGCCAGAAACACCTGCCTGACACGCCTAAATCACCTGCCGGGTATGCCAGAACCACCTGGCGGACACTACGGAATCACGTACCGCTCATGCCGGAACCACCTCTCAGACGTGCCGGAAGCACGTGCCAGACACGCCGGAAACACCTACCGGACAGACCGGAACCACCTGCCAAGAACGCCGGAGCCACCTGTTCGACTCGCTGGAACCACCTGCCGGACAGGCCAATATCAACTGCTGGCTATGCCAGAACCACCTGGGGGACAGTCCGGGATCACCTGCCAGCCATGGCGGAACCACCTCTCAGACGTACCAGAACCACCTGCCGGAGAAGCTGGAAACACGTCCTGGACAGACTGGAACCACGTGACGGCCATGCCTGAACCACCTGCCGAGCACGGCGGAACCACCTGCCGGACACGCCAAAATCACCTGCGGGCTACGCCAGAACCACTTGGACGACTCTCCGAAATGACCTGCCGGGCATGTTGGAACCACCTCTCAGACGTGCCAGAACCACGTGGCGGACAGTCCGGAATCACCTGTTGGGCATACGCAACCACCTCTGACACGTACCAGAACCACGTGCCGTGCACGCCGGAACCACCTACCGGGCAGACCGGAATCCACTTTTGGTCATGCCGGAACCACCAGTCAGATGTGCCAGAAACACGTGCCGGAGACGCCGGAAGCACCTGCCGAGCACGTCGCAACCACCTGCTCAACTCGCCTGAACCACCTGCCGGACACGCCAAAATCACCTGCCCGCTACACCAGCACCACTTCGGGGACAAGCCGGAATCACGTGAGGGGCATGCCGGCAAACCCTCTGAGACTGAACCTCTTGCCGGACACCACAGAACCACCTGCCGGACAGACCGGAACCACCTGCCGGACACGCCGGAACCACCGGCTCGACCCGCCGGAACGACCGCTGGACATGCAAACTCACCTGCCGGCTACGCCGGAAACACTTGGCGAACACTCCGGAATCACCTGCCGGGCATGCCGGAATCACCTCTCAGATATGCCAGAACCACGTGCCAATGACCCCGGACGCACCTGCCGAGCACGCCGGAACCACCTGCTCGACTCGCCAGAACCACCTGCCGGACACGCAGAAATCACCTGCCGGCTACGCCACAACCAGTTGGGGAACACTTTGGATTCACCTGCCAGGCTTGCTGGAACCACCTGCCACTCATGCCAAAATCACCTGCCAACTACGCCAGAACCGCTTGGCGAACACTGCGGAAACACCTGTCGGGCAGGCTGGAACCACATCTCAGAAGTGCCAGAAACGCATTCATGAGATGCTGGAACCACACCCAGAACAGACAGATACCACCTGCCAGAACCGCCTGAACCACCTGCTGTGCACGCCGGAACCACCTGCTCCACTCACCAGTACCACATCCCTGACACGCCAAAATCACCTGCTGGGTATGCCAGAACCACTTGGCGGACACTCCGGAATCATCTGCCGGACATGCCGGAACCAGCTCTCAGACACACCAGAACCAAGTGCCGGAGACGCCGGAAGCACCTGCCGAGCATGCCGGAGCCACCTGCTCGACTCGCCAGAAACACCTGACGGACACGCCAAAATCACCTGCCGGGTATGCCAGATACACCTGGCGGACACTACGGAATCACCTGCCGCGCATGCTGGAACCACCTCTCAGACGTGCCGGAAGCACGTGCCAGACACGCCGGAAACACCTACCGGACAGACCGGAACCACCTGCCAAGAACGCCGGAGCCACCTTTTCGACTCGCTGGAACCACCTGCCGGAGAGGCCTATATCAACTGCTGGCTATGCCAGAACCACCTGGGGGACAGTCCGGGATCACCTGCCAGCCATGGCGGAACCACCTCTCAGACGTACCAGAACCACCTGCCGGAGAAGCTGGAAACACGTCCTGGACAGACTGGAACCACGTGACGGCCATGCCTGAACCACCTGCCGAGCACGGCGGAACCAACTGCCGGACACGCCAAAATCACCTGCGGGCTACGCCAGAACCACTTGGACGACTCTCCGAAATGACCTGCCGGGCATGTTGGAACCACATCTCAGACGTGCCAGAAGCACATGGCGGACACTCCGGAATCACCTGTTGGGCATACGCAACCACCTCTGGGACGTACCAGAACCACGTGCCGTGCACGCCGGAACCACCTACCGGACAGACCGGAATCCACTTTTGGGCATGCCGGAACCACCAGTCAGATGTGCCAGAAACACGTGCCGGAGACGCCGGAAGCACCTGCCGAGCACGTCGCAACCACCTGCTCAACTCGCCTGAACCACCTGCCGGACACGCCAAAATCACCTGCCGCTACACCAGCACCACTTCGGGACAAGCCGGAATCACGTGAGGGGCATGCCGGCACAGCCTCTCAGACTGAACCTCGTGCCGGACACCACAGAACCACCAGCCGGACAGACCGGAACCACCTGCCGGACACGCCGGAACCACCGGCTCGACCCACCGGAACGACCGCTGGACATGCAAAATCACCTGCCGGCTACGCCGGAAACACTTGGCGAACACTCCGGAATCACCTGCCGGGCATGCTGGAACCACCTCTCAGATGTGCCAGAACCACGTGCCAATGACCCCGGAAGCACCTGCCGAGCACGCCGGAACCACCTGCTCGACTCGCCAGAACCACCTGCCGGACACGCAAAAATCACCTGCCGGCTACGCCACAACCAGTTGGGGAACACTTCGGAATCACCTGCCGGGCGTGCTGGAACCACCTGCCGGTCATGCCAAAATCACCTGCCAACTACGCCAGTACCACATGGCGGACACTGTGGAAACACCTGTCAGGCCGGCCGGAACCACATCTCAGACGTGCCAGAACCATGTGCATGAGATGCTGGAACCACACCCCGAACAGACGGAAAACACCTGACAGACCCGTCTGAACAACCTGCCAAGCACGCCGGAGCCACCTGCTCGACTCGCCGGAACCACCTTCCTGACATGCCCAAATCACCAGCCGGGTTTGCCAGAACCACTTGGCGGACACTCCGGAATCATCTGCCGGACATGCCGGAACCAGCTCTCAGACACACCAGAACCACGTGCCGGAGACGCCGGAAGCACCTGCCGAGCATGCCGGAGCCACATGCTCGAGTCGCCAGAAACACCTGCCGGACACGCCAAAATCACCTGCCGGGTACGCCAGAACCACCTGGCGGACACTCCGAAACCACCTGTCGCGCATGCCGGAACCACCTCTCAGACGTGCCGGAAGCACGTGCCGGACACGCCGGAATCACCTACCGGACAGACCGGAACCACCTGCCGAGCACGCCGGAGCAACCTGTTCGACTCGCTGGAACCACCTGCCGGACAGGCCAATATCAACTGCTGGCTATGCCAGAACCACCTGGGGGACAGTCCGGGATCACCTGCCAGCCATGGCGGAACCACCTCTCAGACGTACCAGAACCACCTTCCGGAGAAGCTGGAAACACGTCCTGGACAGACTGGAACCACGTGACGGCCATGCCTGAACCACCTGCCGAGCACGGCGGAACCACCTGCCGGACACGCCAAAATCACCTGCGGGCTACGCCAGAACCACTTGGACGACTCTCCGAAATGACCTGCCGGGCATGTTGGAACCACCTCTCAGACGTGCCAGAAGCACGTGGCGGACAGTCCGGAATCACCTGTTGGGCATACGCAACCACCTCTGAGACGTACCAGAACCACGTGCCGTGCACGCCGGAAACACCTACCGGACAGACCGGAATCAACTTTTGGGCATGCCGGAACCACCAGTCAGATGTGCCAGAAACACGTGCCGGAGACGCCGGAAGCACCTGCCGAGCACGTCGCAACCACCTGCTCAACTCGCCTGAACCACCTGCCGGACACGCCAAAATCACCTGCCCGCTACACCAGCACCACTTCGGGGACAAGCCGGAATCACGTGAGGGGCATGCCGGCACAGCCTCTCAGACTGAACCTCGTGCCGGACACCACAGAACCACCTGCCGGACAGACCGGAACCACATTCCAGACACGCCGGAACCACCGGCTCGACCCGCCGGAACGACCGCTGGACATGCAAAATCACCTGCCGGCTACGCCGGAAACACTTGGCGAACACTCCGGAATCACCTGCCGGGCATGCCGGAACCACCTGCTCGACTCGCCAGAACCACCTGCCGGACACGCAAAAATCACCTGCCGGCTACGCCACAACCAGTTGCGGAACACTTCGGAATCACCTGCCGGGCGTGCTGGAACCACCTGCCGGTCATGCCAAAATCACCTGCCAACTACGCCAGTATCACTTGGCGGACACTGTGGAAACACCTGTCGGGCCGGCCGGAACCACATCTCACACGTGCCAGAACCATGTGCATGAGATGCTGGAACAACACCCAGAACAGACGGAAAACACCTGCCAGACCCGTCTGAACAACCTGCCGAGCACGCCGGAGCCACCTGCTCGACTCGCCGGAACCACCTACCTGACATGCCCAAATCACCAGCCGGGTATGCCAGAACCACTTGGCGGACAGTCCAGAATCATCTGCCGGACATGCCGGAACCAGCTCTCAGACACACCAGAACCACGTGCCGGAGACGCCGGAAGCACCTGCCGAGCATGCCGGAGCCACCTGCTCGACTCGCCAGAAACACCTGCAGGACACGCCAAAATCACCTGCCGGGTACGCCAGAACCACCTGGCGGACACTCCGAAACCACCTGTCGCGCATGCCGGAACCACCTCTCAGACGTGCCGGAAGCACGTTCCGGACACGCCGGAATCACCTACCGGACAGACCGGAACAACCTGCCGAGCACGCCGGAGCCACCTGTTCGACTCGCTGGAACCACCTGCCGGACAGGCCAATATCAACTGCTGGCTATGCCAGAACCACCTGGGGGACGGTCCGGAATCACCTGCCAGCCATGGCGGAACCACCTCTCAGACGTACCAGAACCACCTGCCGGAGAAGCTGGAAACACGTCCTGGACAGTCTGGAACCACCTGCCGGCCAAGCCTGAACCACCTGCCAAGCACAACGGAACAACCTGCCAGACACGCCAAAATCACCTGCGTGTTATGCCAGAACCACTTGGACGACTCTCTGGGATGACCTGCCGGGCATGCCGGAACCACATCTCAGACGTGCCAGAACCATGTGGCGGACAGTCCGGAATCACCTGTTGGGCATGCGCAACCACCTCTGAGACGTACCAGAACCACATGCCGTGCAGGCTGGAACCACCTACCGGACAGACCGGAATCACCTTTCGGGCATGCCGGAACCACCTGTCAGATGTGCCAGAAACACGTGCCGGAGACGCCGGAAGCACCTGCCAAGCACGTTGGAACCACCTGCTCAACTCGCCTGAACCACCTGCCGGACATGCCAAAATCACCTGCCGACTATGCCAGAACCACTTGGCGAACACTCCGGAATCACTTGCCGGGCATGCAGGAACCACCTCTCAGACATGCCAGAACCCCGTGCCAATGACCCCGGAAGCACCAGCCGAGCACGCCGGAACCACCTGCTCGACTCGCCAGAACCACCTGCCGATCACGCAAAAATCACCTGCCGGCTACGCCACAACCAGTTGGTGAACACTTTGGAATCACCTGCTAGGCTTGCTGGAACCAGCTGCCAGTCATGCCAAAATCAGCTGCCAACTACGCCAGAACCGCTTGGAGGACACTGCGGAAACACCTGTCGGGCCGGCTGGAACCACATCTCAGACGTGCCAGAAACGTGTTCATGAGATGCTGGAACCACACCCCGAACAGACGGATACCACCTGCCAGAACCGCCTGAACCACCTGCTGAGCACGCCGGAACCACCTGCTCGACTCACCGGTACCACCTCCCTGACACGCCAAAATCACCTGCTGGGTATGCCAGAACCACTTGGCGGACACTCCGGAATCATCTGCCGGACATGCCGGAACCAGCTCTCAGACACACCAGAACCAAGTGCCGGAGACGCCGGAAGCACCTGCCGAGCATGCCGGAGCCACCTGCTCGACTCGCCAGAAACACCTGCAGGACACGCCAAAATCACCTGCCTGGTGCGCCAGAACCACCTGGCGGACACTACGGAATCACCTGCCGCGCATGCCGGAACCACCTCTCAGACATGCCGGAAGCACGTGCCGGACACGCCGGAAACACCTACCGGACAGACCGGAACCACCTGCCAAGAACGCCGGAGCCACCTGTTCGACTCGCTGGAACCACCTGCCGGACAGGCCAATATCAACTGCTGGCTATGCCAGAACCACCTGGGGGACAGTCCGGGATCACCTGCCAGCCATGGCGGAACCACCTCTCAGACGTACCAGAACCACCTGCCGGAGAAGCTGGAAACACGTCCTGGACAGACTGGAACCACGTGACGGCCATGCCTGAACCACCTGCCGAGCACGGCGGAACCACCTGCCGGACACGCCAAAATCACCTGCGGGCTACGCCAGAACCACTTGGACGACTCTCCGAAATGACCTGCCGGGCATGTTGGAACCACCTCTCAGACATGCCAGAAGCACGTGGCGGACAGTCCGGAATCACCTGTTGGGCATACGCAACCACCACTGAGACGTACCAGAACCACGTGCCGTGCACGCCGGAACCACCTACCGGACAGACCGGAATCAACTTTTGGGCATGCCGGAACCACCAGTCAGATGTGCCAGAAACACGTGCCGGAGACTCCGGAAGCACCTGCCGAGCATGTCGCAACCACCTGCTCAACTCGCCTGAACCCCCTGCCGGACACGCCAAAATCACCTGCCCGCTACACCAGCACCACTTCGGGGACAAGCCGGAATCACGTGAGGGGCATGCCGGCACAGCCTCTCAGACTGAACCTCGTGCCGGACACCACAGAACCAACTGCCGGACAGACCGGAACCACCTGCCGCACACGCCGGAACCACCGGCTCGACCCGCCGGAACGACCTGCTGGACATGCAAAATCACCTGCCGGCTACGCCGGAAACACTTGGCGAACACTCCGGAATCACCTGCCGGGCATGCCGGAACCACCTCTCAGATATGCCAGAACCACGTGCCAATGACCCCGGAAGCACCTGCCGAGCACGCCGGAACCACCTGCTCGACTCGCCAGAACCACCTGCCGGACACGCAAAAATCACCTGCCGGCTATGCCACAACCAGTTGGGGAACACTTCGGAATCACCTGCTGGGCTTGCTGGAACCACCTGCCGGTCATGCCAAAATCACCTGCCAACTACGCCAGTACCACTTGGTGGACACTGTGGAAACACCTGTCGGGCCGGCCGGAACCACATCTCAGACGTGCCAGAACCATGTGCATGAGATGCTGGAACCACACCCCGAACAAGCGGAAAACACCTGCCAGACCCGTCTGAACAACGTGACGAGCACGCCGGAGCCACCTGCTCGACTCGCCGGAACCACCTACCTGACATGCCCAAATCACCAGCCGGGTATGCCAGAACCACTTGGCGGACACTCCGGAATCATCTGCCGGACATGCCGGAACCAGCTCTCAGACACACCAGAACCACTTGCCGGAGACGCCGGAAGCACCTGCCGAGCATGCCGGAGCCACCTGCTCGACTCGCCAGAAACACCTGACGGACACGCCAAAATCACCTGCCGGGTACGCCAGAACCACCTGGCGGACACTCCGAAACCACCTGTCGCGCATGCCGGAACCACCTCTCAGACGTGCCGGAAGCACGTGCCGGACACGCCGGAATCACCTACCGGACAGACCGGAACCACCTGCCGAGCACGCCGGAGCCACCTTTTAGACTCGCTGGAACCACCTGCCGGACAGGCCAATATCAACTGCTGGCTATGCCAGAACCACCTGGGGGACGGTCCGGAATCACCTGCCAGCCATGGCGGAACCACCTCTCAGACGTACCAGAACCACCTGCCGGAGAAGCTGGAAACACGTCCTGGACAGTCTGGAACCACCTGCCGGCCAAGCCTGAACCACCTGCCAAGCACAACGGAACAACCTGCCAGACACGCCAAAATCACCTGCGTGTTATGCCAGAACCACTTGGAGGACTCTCTGGGATGACCTGCCTGGCATGCCGGAACCACCTCTCAGACGTGCCAGAACCATGTGGTGGACAGTCCGGAATCACCTGTTGGGCATGCGCAACCACCTCTGAGACGTACCAGAACCACATGCCGTGCAGGCTGGAACCACCTACCGGACAGACCGGAATCACCTTTCGGGCATGCCGGAACCACCTGTCAGATGTGCCAGAAACACGTGCCGGAGACGCCGGAAGCACCTGCCAAGCACGTTGGAACCACCTGCTCAACTCGCCTGAACCACCTGCCGGACATGCCAAAATCACCTGCCGACTATGCCAGAACCACTTGGCGAACACTCCGGAATCACTTGCCGGGCATGCAGGAACCACCTCTCAGACATGCCAGAACCCCGTGCCAATGTCCCCGGAAGCACCAGCCGAGCACGCCGGAACCACCTGCTCGACTCTCCAGAACCACCTGCCGATCACGCAAAAATCACCTGCCGGCTACGCCACAACCAGTTGGTGAACACTTTGGAATCACCTGCCAGGCTTGCTGGAACCACCTGCCAGTCATGCCAAAATCAGCTGCCAACTACGCCAGAACCGCTTGGAGGACACTGCGGAAACACCTGTCGGGCCGGGTGGAACCACATCTCAGACGTGCCAGAAACGTGTTCATGAGATGCTGGAACCACACCCCGAACAGACGGATACCACCTGCCAGAACCGCCTGAACCACCTGCTGAGCACGCCGGAACCACCTGCTCGACTCACCGGTACCACCTCCCTGACACGCCAAAATCACCTGCTGGGTATGCCAGAACCACTTGCCGGACACTCCGGAATGATCTGCCGGACATGCCGGAACCAGCTCTCAGACACACCAGAACCAAGTGCCGGAGACGCCGGAAGCACCTGCCGAGCATGCCGGAGCCACCTGCTCGACTCGCCAGAAACACCTGCCGGACACGCCAAAATCACCTGCCTGGTGCGCCAGAACCACCTGGCGGACACTACGGAATCACCTGCCGCGCATGCCGGAACCACATCTCAGACGTGCCGGAAGCACGTGCCGGACACGCCGGAAACACCTACCGGACAGACCGGAACCACCTGCCAAGAACGCCGGAGCCACCTGTTCGACTCGCTGGAACCACCTGCCGGACAGGCCAATATCAACTGCTGGCTATGCCAGAACCACCTGGGGGACAGTCCGGGATCACCTGCCAGCCATGGCGGAACCACCTCTCAGACGTACCAGAACCACCTGCCGGAGAAGCTGGAAACACGTCCTGGACAGACTGGAACCACGTGACGGCCATGCCTGAACCACCTGCCGCGCACGGCGGAACCACCCGCCGGACACGCCAAAATCACCTGCGGGCTACGCCAGAACCACTTGGACGACTCTCCGAAATGACCTGCCGGGCATGTTGGAACCACCTCTCAGACGTGCCAGAACCACGTGGCGGACAGTCCGGAATCACCTGTTGGGCATACGCAACCACCTCTGACACGTACCAGAACCACGTGCCGTGCACGCCGGAACCACCTACCGGACAGACCGGAATCAACTTTTGGGCATGTCGGAACCACCAGTCAGATGTGCCAGAAACACGTGCCGGAGACGCCGGAAGCACCTGCCGAGCACGTCGCAACCACCTGCTCAACTCGCCTGAACCACCTGCCGGACACGCCAAAATCACCTGCCCGCTACACCAGCACCACTTCGGGGACAAGCCGGAATCACGTGAGGGGCATGCCGGCACAGCCTCTCAGACTGAACCTCGTGCCGGACACCACAGAACCACCTGCCGGACAGACCGGAACCACCTGCCGGACACGCCGGAACCACCGGCTCGACCCGCCGGAACGACCGCTGGACATGCAAAATCACCTGCTGGCTACGCCGGAAACACTTGGCGAACACTCCGGAATCACCTGCCGGGCATGCCGGAACCACCTCTCAGATATGCCAGAACCAAGTGCCAATGACCCCGGAAGCACCTGCCGAGCACGCCGGAACCACCTGCTCGACTCGCCAGAACCACCTGCCGGACACGCAAAAATCACCTGCTGGCTACGCCACAACCAGTTGGGGAACACTTCGGAATCACCTGCCGGGCTTGCTGGAACCACCTGCCGGTCATGCCAAAATCACCTGCCAACTACGCCAGTACCACTTGGCGGACACTGTGGAAACACCTGTCGGGCCGGCCGGAACCACATCTCAGACGTGCCAGAACCATGTGCATGAGATGCTGGAACCACACCACGAACAGACGGAAAACACCTGCCAGACCCGTCTGAACAACCTGCCGAGCACGCCGGAGCCACCTGCTCGACTCGCCGGAACCACCTACCTGACATGCCCAAATCACCAGCCGGGTATGCCAGAACCACTTGGCGGACACTCCGGAATCATCTGCCGGACATGCCGGAACCAGCTCTCAGACACACCAGAACCACGTGCCGGAGACGCCGGAAGCACCTGCCGAGCATGCCGGAGCCACCTGCTCGACTCGCCAGAAACACCTGCCGGACACGCCAAAATCACCTGCCGGGTACGCCAGAACCACCTGGCGGACACTCCGAAACCACCTGTCGCGCATGCCGGAACCACCTCTCAGACGTGCCGGAAGCACGTGCCGGACACGCCGGAATCACCTACCGGACAGACCGGAACCACCTGCCGAGCACGCCGGAGCCACCTGTTCGACTCGCTGGAACCACCTGCCGGACAGGCCAATATCAACTGCTGGCTATGCCAGAACCACCTGGGGGACGGTCCGGAATCACCTGCCAGCCATGGCGGAACCACCTCTCAGACGTACCAGAACCACCTGCCGGAGAAGCTGGAAACACGTCCTGGACAGTCTGGAACCACCTGCCGGCCAAGCCTGAACCACCTGCCAAGCACAACGGAACAACCTGCCAGACACGCCAAAATCACCTGCGTGTTATGCCAGAACCACTTGGAGGACTCTCCGGGATGACCTGCCGGGCATGCCGGAACCACCTCTCAGACGTGCCAGAACCATGTGGCGGACAGTCCGGAATCACCTGTTGGGCATGCGCAACCACCTCTGAGACGTACCAGAACCACATGCCGTGCAGGCTGGAACCACCTACCGGACAGACCGGAATCACCTTTCGGGCATGCCGGAACCACCTGTCAGATGTGCCAGAAACACGTGCCGGAGACGCCGGAAGCACCTGCCAAGCACGTTGGAACCACCTGCTCAACTCGCCTGAACCACCTGCCGGACATGCCAAAATCACCTGCCGACTATGCCAGAACCACTTGGCGAACACTCCGGAATCACTTGCCGGGCATGCAGGAACCACCTCTCAGACATGCCAGAACCCCGTGCCAATGACCCCGGAAGCACCAGCCGAGCACGCCGGAACCACCTGCTCGACTCTCCAGAACCACCTGCCGATCACGCAAAAATCACCTGCCGGCTACGCCACAACCAGTTGGTGAACACTTTGGAATCACCTGCCAGGCTTGCTGGAACCACCTGCCAGTCATGCCAAAATCAGCTGCCAACTACGCCAGAACCGCTTGGAGGACACTGCGGAAACACCTGTCGGGCCGGCTGGAACCACATCTCAGACGTGCCAGAAACGTGTTCATGAGATGCTGGAACCACACCCCGAACAGACGGATACCACCTGCCAGAACCGCCTGAACCACCTTCTCAGCACGCCGGGACCACCTGCTCGACTCACCGGTACCACCTCCCTGACACGCCAAAATCACCTGCTGGGTATGCCAGAACCACTTGGCGGACACTCCGGAATCATCTGCCGGACATGCCGGAACCAGCTCTCAGACACACCAGAACCAAGTGCCGGAGACGCCGGAAGCACCTGCCGAGCATGCCGGAGCCACCTGCTCGACTCGCCAGAAACACCTGCCGGAAACGCCAAAATCACCTGCCGGGTACGCCAGAACCACCTGGCGGACACTACGGAATCACCTGCCACGCATGCCGGAACCACCTCTCAGACGTGCCGGAAGCACGTGCCAGACACGCCGGAAACACCTACCGGACAGACCGGAACCACCTGCCAAGAACGCCGGAGCCAGCTGTTCGACTCGCTGGAACCACCTGCCGGACAGGCCAATATCAACTGCTGGCTATGCCAGAACCACCTGGGGACAGTCCGGGATCACCTGCCAGCCATGGCGGAACCACCTCTCAGACGTACCAGAACCACCTGCCGGAGAAGCTGGAAACACGTCCTGGACAGACTGGAACCACGTGACGGCCATGCCTGAACCACCTGCCGAGCACGGCGGAACCACCTGCCGGACACGCCAAAATCACCTGCGGGCTACGCCAGAACCACTTGGACGACTCTCCGAAATGACCTGCCGGGCATGTTGGAACCACCTCTCAGACGTGCCAGAAGCACGTGGCGGACAGTCCAGAATCACCTGTTGGGCATACGCAACCACCTCTGACACGTACCAGAACCACGTGCCGTGCACGCCGGAACCACCTACCGGAATGACCGGAATCCACTCTTGGGCATGCCGGAACCACCAGTCAGATGTGCCAGAAACACGTGCCGGAGACGCCGGAAGCACCTGCCGAGCACGTCGCAACCACCTGCTCAACTCGCCTGAACCACCTGCCGGACACGCCAAAATCACCTGCCCGCTACACCAGCACCACTTCGGGGACAAGCCGGAATCACGTGAGGGGCATGCCGGCACAGCCTCTCAGACTGAACCTCGTGCCGGACACCACAGAACCACCTGCCGGACAGACCGGAACCACCTGCCGGACACGCCGGAACCACCGGCTCGGCCCGCCGGAACGACAGCTGGACATGCAAAATCACCTCCCGGCTACGCCGGAAACACTTGGCGAACACTCCGGAATCACCTGCCGGGCATGCCGGAACCACCTCTCAGATATGCCAGAACCACGTGCCAATGACCCCGGAAGCACCTGCCGAGCACGCCGGAACCACCTGCTCGACTCGCCAGAACCACCTGCCGGGCACGCAAAAATCACCTGCCGGCTACGCCACAACCAGTTGGGGAAGACTTCGGAATCACCTGCCGGGCTTGCTGGAACCACCTGCCGGTCATGCCAAAGTCACCTGCCAACTACGCCAGTACCACTTGGCGGACACTGTGGAAACACCTGTCGGGCCGGCCGGAACCACATCTCACACGTGCCAGAACCATGTGCATGAGATGCTGGAACCACACCCCGAACAGACGGAAAACATCTGCCAGACCCGTCTGAACAACCTGCCGAGCACGCCGGAGCCACCTGCTCGACTCGCCGGAACCACCTACCTGACATGCCCAAATCACCAGCCGGGTATGCCAGAACCACTTGGCGGACACTCCGGAATCATCTGCCGGACATGCCGGAACCAGCTCTCAGACACACCAGAACCACGTGCCGGAGACGCCGGAAGCACCTGCCGAGCATGCCGGAGCCACCTGCTCGACTCGCCAGAAACACCTGCCGGACACGCCAAAATCACCTGCCGGGTACGCCAGAACCACCTGGCGGACACTCCGAAATCACCTGTCGCGCATGCCGGAACCACCTCTCAGACGTGCCGGAAGCACGTGCCGGACACGCCGGAATCACCTACCGGACTGACCGGAACCACCTGCCGAGCACGCCGGAGCCACCTGTTCGACTCGCTGGAACCACCTGCCGGACAGGCCAATATCAACTGCTGGCTATGCCAGAACCACCTGGGGGACGGTCCGGAATCACCTGCCAGCCATGGCGGAACCACCTCTCAGACGTACCAGAACCACCTGCCGGAGAAGCTGGAAACACGTCCTGGACAGTCTGGAACCACCTGCCGGCCAAGCCTGGACCACCTGCCAAGCACAACGGAACAACCTGCTAGACACGCCAAAATCACCTGCGTATTATGCCAGAACCAATTGCGGGACTCTCTGGGATGACCTGCCGGGCATGCCGGAACCACCTCTCAGACGTGCCAGAACCATGTGGCGGACAGTCCGGAATCCCCTGTTGGGCATGCGCAACCACCTCTGTGACGTACCAGAACCACATGCCGTGCAGGCTGGAACCGCCTACCAGACAGACCGGAATCACCTTTCGGGCATGCCGGAACCACCTGTCAGATGTGCCAGAAACACGTGCCGGAGACGCCGGAAGCACCTGCCAAGCACGTTGGAACCACCTGCTCAACTCGCCTGAACCACCTGCCGGACATGCCAAAATCACCTGCCGACTATGCCAGAACCACTTGGCGAACACTCCGGAATCACTTGCCGGGCATGCAGGAACCACCTCTCAGACATGCCAGAACCCCGTGCCAATGACCCCGGAAGCACCAGCTGAGCACGCCGGAACCACCTGCTCGACTCGCCAGAACCACCTGCCGATCACGCAAAAATCACCTGCCGGCTACGCCACAACCAGTTGGTGAACACTTTGGAATCACCTGCCAGGCTTGCTGGAACCACCTGCCAGTCATGCCAAAATCACCTGCCAACTACGCCAGAACCGCTTGGCGGACACTGCGGAAACACCTGTCGTGCCGGCTGGAACCACATCTCAGACGTGCCAGAAACGCATTCATGAGATGCTGGAACCACACCCCGAACAGACGGATACCACCTGCCAGAACCGCCTGAACCACCTGCTGTGCACGCCGGAACCACCTGCTCCACTCACCGGTACGACATCCCTGACACGCCAAAATCACCTGCTGGGTATGCCAGAACCACTTGGCGGACACTCCGGAATCATCTGCCGGACATGCCGGAACCAGCTCTCAGACACACCAGAACCAAGTGCCGGAGACGCCGGAAGCACCTGCCGAGCATGCCGGAGCCACCTGCCCGACTCGCCAGAAACACCTGACAGACACGCCAAAATCACCTGCCGGGTATGCCAGATCCACCTGGCGGACACTACAGAATCACCTGCCGCGCATGCTGGAACCACCTCTCAGATGTGCCGGAAGCACGTGGCAGACACGCCGGAAACACCTACCGGACAGACCGGAACCACCTGCCAAGAACGCCGGAGCCACCTGTTCGACTCGCTGGAACCACATGCCGGACAGGCCAAAATCAGCTGCCGGGTACGCCAGAACCACCTGGCGGACACTCCGAAATCACCTGTCGCGCATGCCGGAACCAACTCTCAGACGTGCCGGAAGCACGTGCCGGACACGCCGGAATCACCTACCGGACAGACCGGAACCACCTGCCGAGCACGCCGGAGACACCTGTTCGACTCGCTGGAACCACCTGCCGGACAGGCCAATATCAACTGCTGGCTATGCCAGAACCACCTTGGGGACAGTCCGGAATCACCTGCCAGCCATGGCGGAACCACCTCTCAGACGTACCAGAACCACCTGCCGGAGAAGCTGGAAACACGTCCTGGACAGTCTGGAACCACCTGCCGGCCAAGCCTGAAACACCTGCCAAGCACAACGGAACAACCTGCCAGACACGCCAAAATCACCTGCGTGTTATGCCAGAACCACTTGGAGGACTCTCTGGGATGACCTGCCGGGCATGCCGGAACCACCTCTCAGACGTGCCAGAACCATGTGGCGGACAGTCCGGAATCACCTGTTGGGCATGCGCAACCAACTCTGAGACGTACCAGAACCACATGCCGTGCAGGCTGGAACCACCTACAGGACAGACCGGAATCACCTTTCGGGCATGCCGGAACCACCTGTCAGATGTGCCAGAAACACGTGCCGGAGACGCCGGAAGCACCTGCCAAGCACGTTGGAACCACCTGCTCAACTCGCCTGAACCACCTGCCGGACATGCCAAAATCACCTGCCGACTATGCCAGAACCACTTGGCGAACACTCCGGAATCACTTGCCGGGCATGCAGGAACCACCTCTCAGACATGCCAGAACCCCGTGCCAATGACCCCGGAAGCACCAGCCGAGCACGCCGGAACCACCTGCTCGACTCGCCAGAACCACCTGCCGATCACGCAAAAATCAACTGCCGGCTACGCCACAACCAGTTGGTGAACACTTTGGAATCACCTGCCAGGGTTGCTGGAACCACCTGCCAGTCCTGCCAAAATCACCTGCCAACTACGCCAGAACCGCTTGGCGGACACTGCAGAAACACCTGTCGGGCCGGCTGGAACCACATCTCCGACGTGCCAGAAACGTGTTCATGAGATGCTGGAACCACACCCCGAACAGACGGATACCACCTGCCAGAACCGCCTGAACCACCTGCTGAGCACGCCGGAACCACCTGCTCGACTCACCGGTACCACCTCCCTGACACGCCAAAATCACCTGCTGGGTATGCCAGAACCGCTTGGCGGACACTCCGGAATCATCTGCCGGACATGCCGGAACCAGCTTTCAGACACACCAGAACCAAGTGCCAGACACGCCAGAAACACCTACCGTACAGACCGGAACCACCTGCCAAGAACGCCGGAGCCACCTGTTCGACTCGCTGGAACCACCTGCCGGACAGGCCAATATCAACTGCTGGCTATGCCAGAACCACCTGGGGGACAGTCCGGGATCACCTGCCAGCCATGGCGGAACCACCTCTCAGACGTACCAGAACCACCTGCCGGAGAAGCTGGAAACACGTCCTGGACAGACTGGAACCACGTGACGGCCATGCCTGAACCACCTGCCGAGCACGGCGGAACCACCTGCCGGACACGCCAAAATCACCTGTGGGCTACGCCAGAACCACTTGGACGACTCTCCGAAATGACCTGCCGGGCATGTTGGAACCACCTCTCAGACGTGCCAGAAGCACGTGGCGGACAGTCCGGAATCACCTGTTGGGCATACGCAACCACCTCTGACACGTACCAGAACCACGTGCCGTGCACGCCGGAACCACCTACCGGACAGACCGGAATCCACTTTTGGGCATGCCGGAACCACCAGTCAGATGTGCCAGAAACACGTGCCGGAGACGCCGGAAGCACCTGCCGAGCACGTCGCAACCACCTGCTCAACTCGCCTGAACCACCTGCCGGACACGCCAAAATCACCTGCCCGCTACACCAGCACCACTTCGGGGACAAGCCGGAATCACGTGAGGGGCATGCCGGCACAGCCTCTCAGACTGAACCTCGTGCCGGACACCACAGAACCACCTGCCGGACAGACCGGAACCACCTGCCGGACACGCCGGAACCACCGGCTCGACCCGCCTGAACGACCGCTGGACATGCAAAATCACCTGCCGGCTACGCCGGAAACACTTAGAGAACACTCCGGAATCACCTGCCGGGCATGCCGGAACCACCTCTCAGATATGCCAGAACCACGTGCCAATGACCCCGGAAGCACCTGCCGAGCACGCCGGAACCACCTGCTCGACTCGCCAGAACCACCTGCCGGACACGCAAAAATCACCTGCCGGCTACGCCACAACCAGTTGGGGAAAACTTTGGAATCACCTGCCGGGCTTGCTGGAACCACCTGCCGGTCATGCCAAAATCACCTGCCAACTACGCCAGTACCACTTGGCGGACACTGTGGAAACACCTGTCGGGCCGGCCGGAACCACATCTCACACGTGCCAGAACCATGTGCATGAGATGCAGGAACCAGACCCCGAAAAGACGGAAAACACCTGCCAGACCCGTCTGAACAACCTGCCGAGCACGCCGGAGCCACCTGCTCGACTCGCCGGAACCACCTACCAGACATGCCAAAATCAGCCGTGTATGCCAGAACCGCTTGGCGGACACTCCGGAATCATCTGCCGGACATGCCGGAACCAGCTCTCAGACACACCAGAACCACGTGCCGGAGACGCCGGAAGCACCTGCCGAGCATGCCGGAGCCACCTGCTCGACTCGCCAGAAACACCTGCCGGACACGCCAAAATCACCTGCCGGGTACGCCAGAACCACCTGGCGGACACTCCGAAATCACCTGTCGCGCATGCCGGAACCACCTCTCAGACGTGCCGGAAGCACGTGCCGGACACGCCGGAATCACCTACCGGACAGACCGGAACCACCTGCCAAGCATGCCGGAGCCACCTGCTCGACTGTCTGGAACCACCTGCCGGACAGGCCAATATTAACTGCTGGCTATGCCAGAACCACCTGGGGGACAGTCCGGAATCACCTGCCAGCCATGGCGGAACCACCTCTCACACGTACCAGAACCACCTGCCGGAGAAGCTGGAAACACGTCCTGGACAGTCTGGAACCACCTGCCGGCCAAGCCTGAAACACCTGCCAAGCACAACAGAACAACCTGCCAGACACGCCAAAATCACCTGCGTGTTATGCCAGAACCACTTGGAGGACTCTCTGGGATGACCTGCCGGGCATGCCGGAACCACCTCTCAGACGTGCCAGAACCATGTGGCGGACAGTCCGGAATCACCTGTTGGGCATGCGCAACCACCTCTGAGACGTACCAGAACCACATGCCGTGCAGGCTGGAACCACCTACAGGACAGACCGGAATCACCTTTCGGGCATGCCGGAACCACCTGTCAGATGTGCCAGAAACACGTGCCGGACACGCCGGAAGCACCTGCCAAGCACGTTGGAACCACCTGCTCAACTCGCCTGAACCACCTGCCGGACATGCCAAAATCACCTGCCGACTATGCCAGAACCACTTGGCGAACACTCCGGAATCACTTGCCGGGCATGCAGGAACCACCTCTCAGACATGCCAGAACCCCGTGCCAATGACCCCGGAAGCACCAGCCGAGCACGCCGGAACCACCTGCTCGACTCGCCAGAACCACCTGCCGATCACGCAAAAATCACCTGCCGGCTACGCCACAACCAGTTGGTGAACACTTTGGAATCACCTGCCAGGCTTGCTGGAACCACCTGCCAGTCATGCCAAAATCACCTGCCAACTACGCCAGAACCGCTTGGCGGACACTGCGGAAAGACCTGTCGGGCCGGCTGGAACCACATCTCAGACATGCCAGAAACGTGTTCATGAGATGCTGTAACCACACCCCGAACAGACGGATACCACCTGCCAGAACCGCCTGAACCACCTGCTGAGCACGCCGGAACCAACTGCTCGACTCACCGGTACCACCTCCCTGACACGCCAAAATCACCTGCTGGGTATGCCAGAACCACTTGGCGGACACTCCAGAATAATCTGCCGGACATGCCGGAACCAGCTCTCAGACACACCAGAACCAAGTGCCGGAGACGCCGGAAGCACCTGCCGCGCATGCCGGAACCACCTCTCAGACGTGCCGGAAGCACGTTCCAGACACGCCGGAAACACCTACCGGACAGACCGGAACCACCTGCCAAGAACGCAGGAGCCACCTGTTCGACTCGCTGGAACCACCTGCCGGACAGGCCAATATCAACTGCTGGCTATGCCAGAACCACCTGGGGGACAGTCCGGGATCACCTGCCAGCCATGGCGGAACCACCTCTCAGACGTACCAGAACCACGTGCCGTGCACGCCGGAACCACCTACCGGACAGACCGGAATCCACTTTTGGGCATGCCGGAACCACCAGTCAGATGTGCCAGAAACACGTGCCGGAGACGCCGGAAGCACCTGCCGAGCACGTCGCAACCACCTGCTCAACTCGCCTGAACCACCTGCCGGACACGCCAAAATCACCTGCCCGCTACACCAGCACCACTTCGGGGACAAGCCGGAATCACGTGAGGGGCATTCCGGCACAGCCTCTCAGACTGAACCTCGTGCCGGACACCAAAGAACCACCTGCCGGACAGACCGGAACCACCTGCCGGACACGCCGGAACCACCGGCTCGACCCGCCGGAACGACCGCTGGACATGCAAAATCACCTGCCGGCTACGCCGGAAAGACTTGGCGAACACTCCGGAATCACCTGCCGGGCATGCCGGAACCACCTCTCAGATATGCCAGAACCACGTGCCAATGACCCCGGAAGCACCTGCCGAGCACGCCGGAACCACCTCTCAGACGTGCCGGAAGCACGTGCCAGACACGCCGGAAACACCTACCGGACAGACCGGAACCACCTGCCAAGAACGCCGGAGCCACCTGTTCGACTCGCTGGAACCACCTGCCGGACAGGACAATATCAACTGCTGGCTATGCCAGAACCACCTGGGGGACAGTCCGGGATCACCTGCCAGCCATGGCGGAACCACCTCTCAGACGTACCAGAACCACCTGCCGGAGAAGCTGGAAACACGTCCTGGACAGACTGGAACCACGTGACGGCCATGCCTGAACCACCTGCCGAGCACGGCGGAACCACCTGCCGGACACGCCAAAATCACCTGCGGGCTACGCCAGAACCACTTGGACGACTCTCCGAAATGACCTGCCGGGCATGTTGGAACCACCTCTCAGACGTGCCAGAAGCACGTGGCGGACAGTCCGGAATCACCTGTTGGGCATACGCAACCACCTCTGAGACGTACCAGAACCACGTGCCGTGCACGCCGGAACCACCTACCGGACAGACCGGAATCCACTTTTGGGCATGCCGGAACCACCAGTCAGATGTGCCAGAAACACGTGCCGGAGACGCCGGAAGCTCCTGCCGAGCACGTCGCAACCACCTGCTCAACTCGCCTGAACCACCTGCCGGACACGCCAAAATCACCTGCCCGCTACACCAGCACCACTTCGGGGACAAGCCGGAATCACGTGAGGGGCATGCCGGCACAGCCTCTCAGACTGAACCTCGTGCCGGACACCACAGAACCACCTGCCGGACAGACCGGAACCACCTGCCGGACACGCCGGAACCACCGGCTCGACCCGCCGGAACGACCGCTGGACATGCAAAATCACCTGCCGGCTACGCCGGAAACACTTGGCGAACACTCCAGAATCACCTGCCGGGCATGCCGGAACCACCTCTCAGATATGCCAGAACCACGTGCCAATGACCCCGGAAGCACCTGCCGAGCACGCCGGAACCACCTGCTCGACTCGCCAGAACCACCTGCCGGACACGCAGAAATCACCTGCCGGCTACGCCACAACCAGTTGGGGAACACTTCAGAATCACCTGCCGGGCTTGCTGGAACCACCTGCCGTTCATGCCAAAATCACCTGCCAACTACGCCAGTACCACTTGGCGGACACTGTGGAAACACCTGTCGGGCCGGCCGGAACCACATCTCAGACGTGCCAGAACCATGTGCATGAGATGCTGGAACCACACCCCGAACAGTCGGAAAACACCTGCCAGACCTGTCTGAACAACCTGCCGAGCACGCCGGAGCCACCTGCCCGACTTGCCGGAACCACCTACCTGACATGCCCAAATCACCAGCCGGGTATGCCAGAACCACTTGGCGGACACTCCGGAATCATCTGCCGGACATGCCGGAACCAGCTCTCAGACACACCAGAACCACGTGCCGGAGACGCCGGAAGCACCTGCCGAGCATGCCGGAGCCACCTGCTCGACTCGCCAGAAACACCTGCCGGACACGCCAAAATCACCTGCCGGGTACGCCAGAACCACCTGGCGGACACTCCGAAATCACCTGTCGCGCATGCCGGAACCACCTCTCAGACGTGCCGGAAGCACGTGCCGGACACGCCGGAATCACCTACCGGACAGACCGGAACCACCTGCCAAGAACGCCGGAGCCACCTGTTCGACTCGCTGGAACCACCTGCCGGACAGGCCAATATCAACTGCTGGCTATGCCAGAACCACCTGGGGGACGGTCCGGAATCACCTGCCAGCCATGGAGGAACCACCTCTCAGACGTGCCAGAACCATGTGGCGGACAGTCCGGAATCACCTGTTGGGCATGCGCAACCACCTCTGAGACGTACCAGAACCACATGCCGTGCAGGCTGGAACCACCTACCGGACAGACCGGAATCACCTTTCGGGCATGCCGGAACCACCTGTCAGATGTGCCAGAAACACGTGCCGGAGACACCGGAAGCACCTGCCAAGCACGTTGGAACCACCTGCTCAACTCGCCTGAACCACCTGCCGGACATGCCAAAATCACGTGCCGACTATGCCAGAACCACTAGGCGAACACTCCGGAATCACTTGCCGGGCATGCAGGAACCACCTCGCAGACATGCCAGAACCCCGTGCCAATGACCCCGGAAGCACCAGCCGAGCACGCCGGAACCACCTGCTCGACTCGCCAGAACCACCTGCCGATCACGCAAAAATCACCTGCGGGCTACGCCAGAACCACTTGGACGACTCTCCGAAATGACCTGCCGGGCATGTTGGAAACACATCTCAGACGTGCCAGAAGCACGTGGCGGTAAGTCCGGAATCACCTGTTGGGCATACGCAACCACCTCTGAGACGTACCAGAACCACGTGCCGTGCACGCCGGAACCACCTACCGGACAGACCGGAATCAAATTTCGGGCAGGCCGGAACCACCAGTCAGATGTGCCAGAAACACGTGCCGGAGACGCCGGAAGCACCTGCCGAGCACGTCGCAACCACCTGCTCAACTCGCCTGAACCACCTGCCGGACATGCCAAAATCACCTGCCGACTATGCCAAAACCACTTGGCGAACACTCCGGAATCACTTGCCGGGCATGCATGAACCACCTCTCAGACATGCCAGAACCCCGTGCCAATGACCCCGGAAGCACCAGCCGAGCACGCCGGAACCACCTGCTCGACTCGCCAGAACCACCTGCCGATCACGCAAAAATCACCTGCCGGCTACGCCACAACAAGCTGGTGAACACTTTGGAATCACCTGCCAGGCTTGCTGGAACCACCTGCCAGTCATGCCAAAATCACCTGCCAACTATGCCAGAACCGCTTGGCGGACACTGCGGAAACACCTGTCGGGCCGGCTGGAACCACATCTCAGACGTGCCAGAAGCGGGTTCATGAGATGCTGGAACCACACCCCGAACAGACGGATACCACCTGCCAGAACCGCCTGAACCACCTGCTGAGCACGCCGGAACCACCTGCTCGGCTCACCGGTACCACCTCCCTGACACGCCAAAATCACCTGCTGGGTATGCCAGAACCACTTGGCGGACACTCCGGAATCATCTGCCGGACATTCCGGAACCAGCTCTCAGACATACCAGAACCACGTGCCGGAGACGCCGGAAGCACCTGCCGAGCATGCCGGAGCCACCTGCTCGACTCGCCAGAAACACCTGCCGGACACGCCAAAATCACCTGCCGGGTATGCCAGAACCACCTGGCGGACACTACGGAATCACCTGCAGCGCATGCCGGAACCACCTCTGAGACGTGCCGGAAGCACATGCCAGACACGCCGGAAACACCTACCGGACAGACCGGAACCACCTGCCAAGAACGCCGGAGCCACCTGTTCGACTCGCTGGAACCACCTGCCGGACAGGCCAATATCAACTGCTGGCTATGCCAGAACCAACTGGGGGACAGTCCGGGATCACCTGCCAGCCATGGCGGAACCACCTCTCAGACGTACCAGAACCACCTGCCGGAGAAGCTGGAAACACGTCCTGGACAGACTGGAACCACGTGACGGCCATGCCTGAACCACCTGCCGAGCACGGCGGAACCACCTGCCGGACACGCCAAAATCACCTGCGGGCTACGCCAGAACCACTTGGACGACTCTCCGAAATGACCTGCCGGGCATGTTGGAACCACCTCTCAGACGTGCCAGAACCACGTGGCGGACAGTCCGGAATCACCTGTTGGGCATACGCAACCACCTCTGAGACGTACCAGAACCACGTGCCGTGCACGCCGGAACCACCTACCGGACAGACCGGAATCCACTTTTGGGCATGCCGGAACCACCAGTCAGATGTGCCAGAAACACGTGCCGGAGACGCCGGAAGCACCTGCCGAGCACGTCGCAACCACCTGCTCAACTCGCCTGAACCACCTGCCGGACACGCCAAAATCACCTGCCCGCTACACCAGCACCACTTCGGGGACAAGCCGGAATCACGTGAGGGGCATGCCGGCACAGCCTCTCAGACTGAACCTCGTGCCGGACACCACAGAACCACCTGCCGGACAGACCGGAACCACCTGCCGGACACGCCGGAACCACCGGCTCGACCCGCCGGAACGACCCCTGGACATGCAAAATCACCTGCCGGCTACGCCGGAAACACTTGGCGAACACTCCGGAATCACCTGCCGGGCATGCCGGAACCACCTCTCAGATATGCCAGAACCACGTGCCAATGACCCCGGAAGCACCTGCCGAGCACGCCGGAACCACCTGCTCGACTCGCCAGAACCACCTGCCGGACACGCAAAAATCACCTGCCGGCTACGCCACAACCAGTTGGGGAACACTTTGGAATCACCTGCCGGGCTTGCTGGAACCACCTGCCGACCATGCCGGAGCCACCTGCTCGACTCGCCAGAAACACCTGCCGGACACGCCAAAATCACCTGCCGGGTACGCCAGAACCACCTGGCGGACACTCCGAAATCACCTGTCGCGCATGCCGGAACCACCTCTCAGACGTGCCGGAAGCACGTGCCGGACACGCCGGAATCACCTACCGGACAGACCGGAACCACCTGCCGAGCACGCCGGAGCCACCTGCTCGACTGGCTGGAACCACCTGCCGGACAGGCCAATATTAACTGCTGGCTATGCCAGAACCACCTGGGGGACAGTCCAGAATCACCTGCCAGCCATGGCGGAACCACCTCTCACACGTACCAGAACCACCTGCCGGAGAAGATGGAAACACGTCCTGGACAGTCTGGAACCACCTGCCGGCCAAGCCTGAAACACCTGCCAAGCACAACAGAACAACCTGCCAGACACGCCAAAATCACCTGCGTGTTATGCCAGAACCACTTGGAGGACTCTCTGGGATGACCTGCCGGGCATGCCAGAACCACCTCTCAGACGTGCCAGAACCATGTGGCGGACAGTCCGGAATCACCTGTTGGGCATGCGCAACCACCTCTGAGACGTACCAGAACCACATGCCGTGCAGGCTGGAACCACCTACCGGACAGACCGGAATCACCTTTCGGGCATGCCGGAACCACCTGTCAGGTGTGCCAGAAACACGTGCCGGAGACGCCGGAAGCACCTGCCAAGCACGTTGGAACCACCTGCTCAACTCGCCTGAACCACCTGCCGGACATGCCAAAATCACCTGCCGACTATGCCAGAACCACTTGGCGAACACTCCGGAATCACTTGCCGGGCATGCAGGAACCACCTCTCAGACATGCCAGAACCCCGTGCCAATGACCCCGGAAGCACCAGCCGAGCACGCCGGAACCACCTGCTCGACTCGCCAGAACCACCTGCCGATCACGCAAAAATCACCTGCCGGCTACGCCACAACCAGTTGGTGAACACTTTGGAATCACCTGCCAGGGTTGCTGGAACCACCTGCCAGTCATGCCAAAATCACCTGCCAACTACGCCAGAACCGCTTGGCGGACACTGCGGAAAGACCTGTCGGGCCATCTGGAACCACATCTCAGACGTGCCAGAAACGTGTTCATGAGATGCTGGAACCACACCCCGAACAGACGGATACCACCTGCCAGAACCGCCTGAACCACCTGCTGAGCACGCCGGAACCAACTGCTCGACTCACCGGTACCACCTCCCTGACACGCCAAAATCACCTGCTGGGTATGCCAGAACCACTTGGCGGACACTCCAGAATAATCTGCCGGACATGCCGGAACCAGCTCTCAGAGACACCAGAACCAAGTGCCGGAGACGCCGGAAGCACCTGCCGCGCATGCCGGAACCACCTCTCAGACGTGCCGGAAGCACGTTCCAGACACGCCGGAAACACCTACCGGACAGACCGGAACCACCTGCCAAGAACGCAGGAGCCACCTGTTCGACTCGCTGGAACCACCTGCCGGACAGTCCAATATCAACTGCTGGCTATGCCAGAACCACCTGGGGGACAGTCCGGGATCACCTGCCAGCCATGGCGGAACCACCTCTCAGACGTACCAGAACCACGTGCCGTGCACGCCGGAACCACCTACCGGACAGACCGGAATCCACTTTTGGGCATGCCGGAACGACCAGTCAGATGTGCCAGAAACACGTGCCGGAGACGCCGGAAGCACCTGCCGAGCACGTCGCAACCACCTGCTCAACTCGCCTGAACCACCTGCCGGACACGCGAAAATCACCTGCCCGCTACACCAGCACCACTTCGGGGACAAGCCGGAATCACGTGAGGGGCATTCCGGCACAGCCTCTCAGACTGAACCTCGTGCCGGACACCACAGAACCACCTGCCGGACAGACCGGAACCACCTGCCGGACACGCCGGAACCACCGGCTCGACCCGCCGGAACGACCGCTGGACATGCAAAATCACCTGCCGGCTACGCCGGAAACACTTGGCGAACACTCCGGAATCACCTGCCGGGCATGCCGGAACCACCTCTCAGATATGCCAGAACCACGTGCCAATGACCCCGGAAGCACCTGCCGAGCACGCCGGAACCACCTGCTCGACTCGCCAGAACCACCTGCCGGACACGCAGAAATCACCTGCCGGCTACGCCACAACCAGTTGGGGAACACTTCGGAATCACCTGCCGGGCTTGCTGGAACCACCTGCCGGTCATGCCAAAATCACCTGCCAACTACGCCAGTACCACTTGGCGGACACTGTGGAAACACCTGTCGGGCCGGCCGGAACCACATCTCAGACGTGCCAGAACCATGTGCATGAGATGCTGGAACCACACCCCGAACAGACGGAAAACACCTGCCAGACCCGTCTGAACAACCTGCCGAGCACGCCGGAGCCACCTGCTCGACTCGCCGGAACCACCTACCTGACATGCCCAAATCACCAGCCGGGTATGCCAGAACCACTTGGCGGACACTCCGGAATCATCTGCCGGACATGCCGGAACCAGCTCTCAGACACACCAGAACCACGTGCCGGAGATGCCGGAAGCACCTGCCGAGCATGCCGGAGCCACCTGCTCGACTCGCCAGAAACAACTGCCGGACACGCTAAAATCACCTGCCAGGTACGCCAGAACCACCTGGCGGACACTCCGAAATCACCTGTCGCGCATGCCGGAACCACCTCTCAGACGTGCCGGAAGCACGTGCCGGACACGCCGGAATCACCTACCGGACAGACCGGAACCACCTGCCGAGCACGCCGGAGCCACCTGTTCGACTCGCTGGAACCACCTGCCGGACAGGCCAATATCAAATGCTGGCTATGCCAGAACCACCTGGGGGACGGTCCGGAATCACCTGCCAGCCATGGCGGAACCACCTCTCAGACGTACCAGAACCACCTGCCGGAGAAGCTGGAAACACGTCCTGGACAGTCTGGAACCACCTGCCGGCCAAGCCTGAACCACCTGCCAAGCACAACGGAACAACCTGCCAGACACGCCAAAATCACCTGTGTGTTATGCCAGAACCACTTGGAGGACTCTCTGGGATGACCTGCCGGGCATGCCGGAACCACCTCTCAGACGTGCCAGAACCATGTGGCGGACAGTCCGGAATCACCTGTTGGGCATGCACAACCACCTCTGAGACGTACGAGAACCACATGCCGTGCAGGCTGGAACCACCTACCGGACAGACCGGAATCACCTTTCGGGCATGCCGGAACCACCTGTCAGATGTGCCAGAAACACGTGCTGGAGACGCCGGAGGCACCTGCCGAGCACGTCGCAACCACCTGCTCAACTCGCCTGAACCACCTGCCGGACATGCCAAAATCACCTGCCGACTATGCCAGAACCACTTGGCGAACACTCCGGAATCACTTGCCGGGCATGCAGGAACCACCTCTCAGACATGGCAGAACCCCGTGCCAATGACCCCGGAAGCACCAGCCGAGCACGCCGGAACCACCTGCTCGACTCGCCAGAACCACCTGCCGATCACGCAAAAATCACCTGCCGGCTACGCCACAACCAGTTGGTGAACACTTTGGAATCACCTGCCAGGCTTGCTGGAACCACCTGCCAGTCATGCCAAAATCACCTGCCAACTACGCCAGAACCGCTTGGAGGACACTGCGGAAACACCTGTCGGGCCGGCTGGAACCACATCTCAGACGTGCCAGAAACTTGTTAATGAGATGCTGGAACCACACCCCGAACAGATGGATACCACCTGCCAGAACCGCCTGAACCACCTGCTGAGCACGCCGGAACCACCTGCTCCACTCACCGGTACCACCTCACTGACACGCCAAAATCACCTGCTGGGTATGCCAGAACCACTTGGCGGACACTCCGGAATCATCTGCCGGACATGCCGGAACCAGCTTTCAGACACACCAGAACCAAGTGCCGGAGACGCCGGAAGCACCTGCCGAGCATGCTGGAGCCACCTGCTCGACTCGCCAGAAACACCTGCCGGACACGCCAAAATCACCTGCCGGGTATGCCAGAACCACCTGGCGGACACTACGGAATCACCTGCCGCGCATGCCGGAATCACCTCTCACACGTGCCGGAAGCACATGCCAGACACGACAGAAACACCTACCGGACAGACCGGAACCACCTGCCAAGAACGCCGGAGCCACCTGTTCGACTCGCTGGAACCACCTGCCGGACAGGACAATATCAACTGCTGGCTATGCCAGAACCACCTGGGGGACAGTCCGGGATCACCTGCCAGCCATGGCGGAACCACCTCTCAGACGTACCAGAACCACCTGCCGGAGAAGCTGGAAACACGTCCTGGACAGACTGGAACCACGTGACGGCCATGCCTGAACCACCTGCCGAGCACGGCGGAGCCACCTGCCGGACTCGCCAAAATCACCTGCGGGCTACGCCAGAACCACTTGGACGACTCTCCTAAATGACCTGCCGGGCATGTTGGAACCACCTCTCAGACGTGCCAGAAGCACGTGGCGGACAGTCCGGAATCACCTGTTGGGCATACGCAACCACCTCTGACACGTACCAGAACCACGTGCCGTGCACGCCGGAACCACCTACCGGGCAGACCGGAATCCACTTTTGGCCATGCCGGAACCACCAGTCAGATGTGCCAGAAACACGTGCCGGAGACGCCGGAAGCACCTGCCGAGCACGTCGCAACCACCTGCTCAACTCGCCTGAACCACCTGCCGGACACGCCAAAATCACCTGCCCGCTACACCAGCACCACTTCGGGGACAAGCCGGAATCACGTGAGGGGCATGCCGGCACACCCTCTGAGACTGAACCTCGTGCCGGACACCACAGAACCACCTGCCGGACAGACCGGAACCACCTGCCGGACACGCCGGAACCACCGGCTCGACCCGCCGGAACGACCGCTGGACATGCAAACTCACCTGCCGGCTACGCCGGAAACACTTGGCGAACACTCCGGAATCACCTGCCGGGCATGCCGGAACCACCTCTCAGATATGCCAGAACCACGTGCCAATGACCCCGGACGCACCTGCCGAGCACGCCGGAACCACCTGCTCGACTCGCCAGAACCACCTGCCGGACACGCAAATATCACCTGCCGGCTACGCCACAACCAGTTGGGGAACACTTTGGAATCACCTGCCAGGCTTGCTGGAACCACCTGCCAGTCATGCCAAAATCACCTGCCAACTACGCCAGAACCGCTTGGCGAACAATGCGGAAACACCTGTCGGGCCGGCTGGAACCACATCTCAGAAGTGCCAGAAACGCATTCATGAGATGCTGGAACCACACCCAGAACAGACAGATACCACCTGCCAGAACCGCCTGAACCACCTGCTGTGCACGCCGGAACCACCTGCTCCACTCACCAGTACCACATCCCTGACACGCCAAAATCACCTGCTGGGTATGCCAGAACGACTTTGCGGACACTCCGGAATCATCTGCCGGACATGCCGGAACCAGCTCTCAGACACACCAGAACCAAGTGCCGGAGACGCCGGAAGCACCTGCCGAGCATGCCGGAGCCACCTGCTCGACTCGCCAGAAACACCTGACGGACACGCCAAAATCACCTGCCGGGTATGCCAGATCCACCTGGCGGACACTACGGAATCACCTGTCGCGCATGCTGGAACCACCTCTCATACGTGCCGGAAGCACGTGCCAGACACGCCGGAAACACCTACCGGACAGACCGGAACCACCTGCCAAGAACGCCGGAGCCACCTGTTCGACTCGCTGGAACCACCTGCCGGAGAGGCCTATATCAACTGCTGGCTATGCCAGAACCACCTGGGGGACAGTCCGGGATCACCTGCCAGCCATGGCGGAACCACCTCTCAGACGTACCAGAACCACCTGCCGGAGAAGCTGGAAACACGTCCTGGACAGACTGGAACCACGTGACGGCCATGCCTGAACCACCTGCCGAGCACGGCGGAACCAACTGCCGGACACGCCAAAATCACCTGCGGGCTACGCCAGAACCACTTGGACGACTCTCCGAAATGACCTGCCGGGCATGTTGGAACCACATCTCAGACGTGCCAGAAGCACATGGCGGACACTCCGGAATCACCTGTTGGGCATACGCAACCACCTCTGGGACGTACCAGAACCACGGGCCGTGCACGCCGGAACCACCTACCGGACAGACCGGAATCCACTTTTGGGCATGCCGGAACCACCAGTCAGATGTGCCAGAAACACGTGCCTGAGACGCCGGAAGCACCTGCCAAGCACGTTGGAACCACCTGCTCAACTCGCCTGAACCACCTGCCGGACATGCCAAAATCACCTGCCGACTATGCCAGAACCACTTGGCGAACACTCCGGAATCGCTTGCCGGGCATGCAGGAACCACCTCTCAGACATGCCAGAACCCCGTGCCAATGACCCCGGAAGCACCAGCCGAGCACGCCGGAACCACCTGCTCGACTCGCCAGAACCACCTGCCGATCACGCAAAAATCACCTGCCGGCTACGCCACAACCAGTTGGTGAACACTTTGGAATCACCTGCCAGGCTTGCTGGAACCACCTGCCAGTCATGCCAAAATCACCTGCCAACTACGCCAGAACCGCTTGGCGGACACTGCGGAAACACCTGTCGGGCCGGCTGGAACAACATCTCAGACGTGCCAGAAACGCATTCATGAGATGCTGGAACCACACCCCGAACAGACGGATACCACCTGCCAGAACCGCCTGAACCACCTGATGAGCACGCCGGAACCACCTGCTCGACTCACCGGTACCACCTCACTGACACGCCAAAATCACCTGCTGGGTATGCCAGAACCGCTTGGCGGACACTCCGGAATCATCTGCCGGACATGCCGGAACCAGCTTTCAGACACACCAGAACCAAGTGCCGGAGACGCCGGAAGCACCTGCCGAGCATGCCGGAGCCACCTGCTCGACTCGCCAGAAACACCTGCCGGACACGCCAAAATCACCTGCCGGGTATGCCAGAACCACCTGGCGGACACTACGGAATCACCTGCCGCGCATGCCGGAACCACCTCTCACACGTGCCGGAAGCACGTGCCAGACACGCCAGAAACACCTACCGGACAGACCGGAACCACCTGCCAAGAACGCCGGAGCCACCTGTTCGACTCGCTGGAACCACCTGCCGGACAGGCCAATATCAACTGCTGGCTATGCCAGAACCACCTGGGGGACAGTCCGGGATCACCTGCCAGCCATGGCGGAACCACCTCTCAGACGTACCAGAACCACCTGCCGGAGAAGCTGGAAACACGTCCTGGACAGACTGGAACCACGTGACGGCCATGCCTGAACCACCTGCCGAGCACGGCGGAACCACCTGCCGGACACGCCAAAATCACCTGCGGGCTACGCCAGAACCACTTGGAAGACTCTCCGAAATGACCTGCCGGGCATGTTGGAACCACCTCTCAGGCGTGCCAGAAGCACGTGGCGGACAGTCCGGAATCACCTGTTGGGCATACGCAACCACCTCTGAGACGTACCAGAACCACGTGCCGTGCACGCCGGAACCACCTACCGGACAGACAGGAATCAACTTTTGGGCATGCCGGAACCACCAGTCAGATGTGCCAGAAACACGTGCCGGAGACGCCGGAAGCACCTGCCGAGCACGTCGCAACCACCTGCTCAACTCGCCTGAACCACCTGCCGGACACGCCAAAATCACCTGCCCGCTACACCAGCACCACTTCGGGGACAAGCCGGAATCACGTGAGGGGCATGCCGGCACAGCCTCTCAGACTGAACCTCGTGCCGGACACCACAGAACCACCTGCCGGACAGACCAGAACCACCTGCCGGACACGCCGGAACCACCGGCTCGACCCGCCGGAACGACCGCTGGACATGCAAAATCACCTGCCGGCTACGCCGGAAACACTTGGCGAACACTCCGGAATCACCTGCCGGTCATGCCGGAACCACCTCTCAGATATGCCAGGACCACGTGCCAATGACCCCGGAAGCACCTGCCGAGCACGCCAGAACCACCTGCTCGACTCGCCAGAACCACCTGCCGGACACGCAGAAATCACCTGCCGGCTACGCCACAACCAGTTGGGGAACACTTCGGAATCACCTGCCGGGCTTGCTGGAACCACCTGCCGGTCATGCCAAAATCACCTGCCAACTACGCCAGTACCACTTGGCGGACACTGTGGAAACACCTGTCGGGCCGGCCGGAACCACATCTCAGACGTGCCAGAACCATGTGCATGAGATGCTGGAACCACACCCCGAACAGACGGAAAACACCTGCCAGACCCGTCTGAACAACCTGCCGAGCACGCCGGAGCCACCTGCTCGACTCGCCGGAACCACCTACCTGACATGCCCAAATCACCAGCCGGGTATGCCAGAACCATTTGGCGGACACTCCGGAATCATCTGCCGGACATGCCGGAACCAGCTCTCAGACACACCAGAACCACGTGCCGGAGACGCCGGAAGCACCTGCCGAGCATGCCGGAGCCACCTGCTCGACTCGCCAGAAACAACTGCCGGACACGCTAAAATCACCTGCCAGGTACGCCAGAACCACCTGGCGGACACTCCGAAATCACCTGTCGCGCATGCCGGAACCACCTCTCAGACGTGCCGGAAGCACGTGCCGGACACGCCGGAATCACCTACTGGACAGACCGGAACCACCTGCCGAGCACGCCGGAGCCACCTGTTCGACTCGCTGGAACCACCTGCCGGACAGGCCAATATCAACTGCTGGCTATGCCAGAACCACCTGGGGGACGGTCCGGAATCACCTGCCAGCCATGGCGGAACCACCTCTCAGACGTACCAGAACCACCTGCCGGAGAAGCTGGAAACACGTCCTGGACAGTCTGGAACCACCTGCCGGCCAAGCCTGAACCACCTGCCAAGCACAACGGAACAACCTGCCAGACACGCCAAAATCACCTGTGTGTTATGCCAGAACCACTTGGAGGACTCTCTGGGATGACCTGCCGGGCATGCCGGAACCACCTCTCAGACGTGCCAGAACCATGTGGCGGACAGTCCGGAATCACCTGTTGGGCATGCACAACCACCTCTGAGACGTACGAGAACCACATGCCGTGCAGGCTGGAACCACCTACCGGACAGACCGGAATCACCTTTCGGGCATGCCGGAACCACCTGTCAGATGTGCCAGAAACACGTGCTGGAGACGCCGGAGGCACCTGCCGAGCACGTCGCAACCACCTGCTCAACTCGCCTGAACCACCTGCCGGACATGCCAAAATCACCTGCCGACTATGCCAGAACCACTTGGCGAACACTCCGGAATCACTTGCCGGGCATGCAGGAACCACCTCTCAGACATGCCAGAACCCCGTGCCAATGACCCCGGAAGCACCAGCCGAGCACGCCGGAACCACCTGCTCGACTCGCCAGAACCACCTGCCGATCACGCAAAAATCACCTGCCGGCTACGCCACAACCAGTTGGTGAACACTTTGGAATCACCTGCCAGGCTTGCTGGAACCACCTGCCAGTCATGCCAAAATCACCTGCCAACTACGCCAGAACCGCTTGGAGGACACTGCGGAAACACCTGTCGGGCCGGCTGGAACCACATCTCAGACGTGCCAGAAACTTGTTAATGAGATGCTGGAACCACACCCCGAACAGATGGATACCACCTGCCAGAACCGCCTGAACCACCTGCTGAGCACGCCGGAACCACCTGCTCGACTCACCGGTACCACCTCACTGACACGCCAAAATCACCTGCTGGGTATGCCAGAACCACTTGGCGGACACTCCGGAATCATCTGCCGGACATGCCGGAACCAGCTTTCAGACACACCAGAACCAAGTGCCGGAGACGCCGGAAGCACCTGCCGAGCATGCTGGAGCCACCTGCTCGACTCGCCAGAAACACCTGCCGGACACGCCAAAATCACCTGCCGGGTATGCCAGAACCACCTGGCGGACACTACGGAATCACCTGCCGCGCATGCCGGAACCACCTCTCACACGTGCCGGAAGCACATGCCAGACACGACAGAAACACCTACCGGACAGACCGGAACCACCTGCCAAGAACGCCGGAGCCACCTGTTCGACTCGCTGGAACCACCTGCCGGACAGGACAATATCAACTGCTGGCTATGCCAGAACCACCTGGGGGACAGTCCGGGATCACCTGCCAGCCATGGCGGAACCACCTCTCAGACGTACCAGAACCACCTGCCGGAGAAGCTGGAAACACGTCCTGGACAGACTGGAACCACGTGACGGCCATGCCTGAACCACCTGCCGAGCACGGCGGAGCCACCTGCCGGACTCGCCAAAATCACCTGCGGGCTACGCCAGAACCACTTGGACGACTCTCCTAAATGACCTGCCGGGCATGTTGGAACCACCTCTCAGACGTGCCAGAAGCACGTGGCGGACAGTCCGGAATCACCTGTTGGGCATACGCAACCACCTCTGACACGTACCAGAACCACGTGCCGTGCACGCCGGAACCACCTACCGGGCAGACCGGAATCCACTTTTGGCCATGCCGGAACCACCAGTCAGATGTGCCAGAAACACATGCCGGAGACGCCGGAAGCACCTGCCGAGCACGTCGCAACCACCTGCTCAACTCGCCTGAACCACCTGCCGGACACGCCAAAATCACCTGCCCGCTACACCAGCACCACTTCGGGGACAAGCCGGAATCACGTGAGGGGCATGCCGGCACACCCTCTGAGACTGAACCTCTTGCCGGACACCACAGAACCACCTGCCGGACAGACCGGAACCACCTGCCGGACACGCCGGAACCACCGGCTCGACCCGCCGGAACGACCGCTGGACATGCAAACTCACCTGCCGGCTACGCCGGAAACACTTGGCGAACACTCCGGAATCACCTGCCGGGCATGCCGGAACCACCTCTCAGATATGCCAGAACCACGTGCCAATGACCCCGGACGCACCTGCCGAGCACGCCGGAACCACCTGCTCGACTCGCCAGAACCACCTGCCGGACACGCAAATATCACCTGCCGGCTACGCCACAACCAGTTGGGGAACACTTTGGAATCACCTGCCAGGCTTGCTGGAACCACCTGCCAGTCATGCCAAAATCACCTGCCAACTACGCCAGAACCGCTTGGCGAACAATGCGGAAACACCTGTCGGGCCGGCTGGAACCACATCTCAAAAGTGCCAGAAACGCATTCATGAGATGCTGGAACCACACCCAGAACAGACAGATACCACCTGCCAGAACCGCCTGAACCACCTGCTGTGCACGCCGGAACCACCTGCTCCACTCACCAGTACCACATCCCTGACACGCCAAAATCACCTGCTGGGTATGCCAGAACCACTTGGCGGACACTCCGGAATCATCTGCCGGACATGCCGGAACCAGCTCTCAGACACACCAGAACCAAGTGCCGGAGACGCCGGAAGCACCTGCCGAGCATGCCGGAGCCACCTGCTCGACTCGCCAGAAACACCTGACGGACACGCCAAAATCACCTGCCGGGTATGCCAGATCCACCTGGCGGACACTACGGAATCACCTGCCGCGCATGCTGGAACCACCTCTCAGACGTGCCGGAAGCACGTGCCAGACACGCCGGAAACACCTACCGGACAGACCGGAACCACCTGCCAAGAACGCCGGAGCCACCTGTTCGACTCGCTGGAACCACCTGCCGGAGAGGCCTATATCAACTGCTGGCTATGCCAGAACCACCTGGGGGACAGTCCGGGATCACCTGCCAGCCATGGCGGAACCACCTCTCAGACGTACCAGAACCACCTGCCGGAGAAGCTGGAAACACGTCCTGGACAGACTGGAACCACGTGACGGCCATGCCTGAACCACCTGCCGAGCACGGCGGAACCAACTGCCGGACACGCCAAAATCACCTGCGGGCTACGCCAGAACCACTTGGACGACTCTCCGAAATGACCTGCCGGGCATGTTGGAACCACATCTCACACGTGCCAGAAGCACATGGCGGACACTCCGGAATCACCTGTTGGGCATACGCAACCACCTCTGGGACGTACCAGAACCACGTGCCGTGCACGCCGGAACCACCTACCGGACAGACCGGAATCCACTTTTGGGCATGCCGGAACCACCAGTCAGATGTGCCAGAAACACGTGCCTGAGACGCCGGAAGCACCTGCCAAGCACGTTGGAACCACCTGCTCAACTCGCCTGAACCACCTGCCGGACATGCCAAAATCACCTGCCGACTATGCCAGAACCACTTGGCGAACACTCCGGAATCGCTTGCCGGGCATGCAGGAACCACCTCTCAGACATGCCAGAACCCCGTGCCAATGACCCCGGAAGCACCAGCCGAGCACGTCGGAACCACCTGCTCGACTCGCCAGAACCACCTGCCGATCACGCAAAAATCACCTGCCGGCTACGCCACAACCAGTTGGTGAACACTTTGGAATCACCTGCCAGGCTTGCTGGAACCACCTGCCAGTCATGCCAAAATCACCTACCAACTACGCCAGAACCGCTTGGCGGACACTGCGGAAACACCTGTCGGGCCGGCTGGAACAACATCTCAGACGTGCCAGAAACGCATTCATGAGATGCTGGAACCACACCCCGAAGAGACGGATACCACCTGCCAGAACCGCCTGAACCACCTGATGAGCACACCGGAACCACCTGCTCGACTCACCAGTACCACCTCACTGACACGCCAAAATCACCTGCTGGGTATGCCAGAACCGCTTGGCGGACACTCCGGAATCATCTGCCGGACATGCCGGAACCAGCTTTCAGACACACCAGAACCAAGTGCCGGAGACGCCGGAAGCACCTGCCGAGCATGCCGGAGCCACCTGCTCGACTCGCCAGAAACACCTGCCGGACACGCCAAAATCACCTGCCGGGTATGCCAGAACCACCTGGCGGACACTACGGAATCACCTGCCGCGCATGCCGGAACCACTTCTCACACGTGCCGGAAGCACGTGCCAGACACGCCAGAAACACCTACCGGACAGACCGGAACCACCTGCCAAGAACGCCGGAGCCACCTGTTCGACTCGCTGGAACCACCTGCCGGACAGGCCAATATCAACTGCTGGCTATGCCAGAACCACCTGGGGGACAGTCCGGGATCACCTGCCAGCCATGGCGGAACCACCTCTCAGACGTACCAGAACCACCTGCCGGAGAAGCTGGAAACACGTCCTGGACAGACTGGAACCACGTGACGGCCATGCCTGAACCACCTGCCGAGCACGGCGGAACCACCTGCCGGACACGCCAAAATCACCTGCGGGCTACGCCAGAACCACTTGGAAGACTCTCCGAAATGACCTGCCGGGCATGTTGGAACCACCTCTCAGGCGTGCCAGAAGCACGTGGCGGACAGTCCGGAATCACCTGTTGGGCATACGCAACCACCTCTGACACGTACCAGAACCACGTGCCGTGCACGCCGGAACCACCTACCGGACAGACCGGAATCAACTTTTGGGCATGCCGGAACCACCAGTCAGATGTGCCAGAAACACGTGCCGGAGACGCCGGAAGCACCTGCCGAGCACGTCGCAACCACCTGCTCAACTCGCCTGAACCACCTGCTGGACACGCCAAAATCACCTGCCCGCTACACCAGCACCACTTCGGGGACAAGCCGGAATCACGTGAGGGGCATGCCGGCACAGCCTCTCAGACTGAACCTCGTGCCGGACACCACAGAACCACCTGCCGGACAGACCAGAACCACCTGCCGGACACGCCGGAACCACCGGCTCGACCCACCGGAACGACCGCTGGACATGCAAAATCACCTGCCGGCTACGCCGGAAACACTTGGCGAACACTCCGGAATCACCTGCCGGGCATGCAGGAACCACCTCTCAGACATGCCAGAACCCCGTGCCAATGACCCCGGAAGCACCAGCCGAGCACGCCGGAACCACCTGCTCGACTCGCCAGAACCACCTGCCGATCACGCAAAAATCACCTGCCGGCTACGCCACAACCAGTTGGTGAACACTTTGGAATCACCTGCCAGGGTTGCTGGAACCACCTGCCAGTCATGCCAAAATCACCTGCCAACTACGCCAGAACCGCTTGGCGGACACTGCGGAAACACCTGTCGGGCCGTCTGGAACAACATCTCAGACGTGCCAGAAACGTGTTCATGAGATGCTGGAACCACACCCCGAACAGACGGATACCACCTGCCAGAACCGCCTGAACCACCTGCTGAGCACGCCGGAACCAACTGCTCGACTCACCGGTACCACCTCCCTGACACGCCAAAATCACCTGCTGGGTATGCCAGAACCACTTGGTGGACACTCCAGAATAATCTGCCGGACATGCCGGAACCAGCTCTCAGACACACCAGAACCAAGTGCCGGAGACGCCGGAAGCACCTGCCGCGCATGCCGGAACCACCTCTCAGACGTGCCGGAAGCACGTTCCAGACACGCCGGAAACACCTACCGGACAGACCGGAACCACCTGCCAAGAACGCAGGAGCCACCTGTTCGACTCGCTGGAACCACCTGCCGGACAGGCCAATATCAACTGCTGGCTATGCCAGAACCACCTGGGGGACAGTCCGGGATCACCTGCCAGCCATGGCGGAACCACCTCTCAGACGTACCAGAACCACGTGCCGTGCACGCCGGAACCACCTACCGGACAGACCGGAATCCACTTTTGGGCCTGCCGGAACCACCAGTCAGATGTGCCAGAAACACGTGCCGGAGACGCCGGAAGCACCTGCCGAGCACGCCGGAACCACCTGCTCGACTCGCCAGAACCACCTGCCGGACACGCAGAAATCACCTGCCGGCTACGCCACAACCAGTTGGGGAACACTTCGGAATCACCTGCCGGGCTTGCTGGAACCACCTGCCGGTCATGCCAAAATCACCTGCCAACTACGCCAGAACCGCTTGGCGGACACTGCGGAAACACCTGTCGGGCCGGCTGGAACCACATCTCAGACGTGCCAGAAACGTGTTCATGAGATGCTGGAACCACACCCCGAACAGACGGATACCACCTGCAAGAACCGCCTGAACCACCTGCCGAGCACGCCGGAGCCACCTACCTAACATGCCCAAATCACCAGCCGGGTATGCCAGAACCACTTGGCGGACACTCCGGAATCATCTGCCGGACATGCCGTAACCAGCTCTCAGACACACCAGAACCAAGTGCCGGAGACGCCGGAAGCACCTGCCGAGCATGCCGGAGCCACCTGCTCGACTCGCCAGCAACACCTGCCGGATACGCCAAAATCACCTGCCGGGTACGCCAGAACCACCTGGTGGACACTCCGAAATCACCTGTCGCGCATCCCGGAACCACCTCTCAGACGTGCCGGAAGCACGTGCCGGACACGCCGGAATCACCTACCGGACAGACTGGAACCACCTGCCGAGCACGCCGGAGCCACCTGTTCGACTCGCTGGAACCACCTGCCGGACAGGCCAATATCAACTGCTGGCTATGCCAGAACCACCTGGGGGACGGTCCGGAATCACCTGCCAGCCATTGCGGAACCACCTCTCAGACGTACCAGAACCACCTGACGGAGAAGCTGGAAACACGTCCTGGACAGTCTGGAACCACCTGCCGGCCAAGCCTGAACCACCTGCCAAGCAGAACGGAACAACCTGCTAGACACGCCAAAATCACCAGCGTATTATGCCAGAACCAATTGGAGGACTCTCTGGGATGACCTGCCGGGCATGCCGGAACCACCTCTCAGACGTGCCAGAACCATGTGGCGGACAGTCCGGAATCACCTGTTGGGCATGCGCAACCACCTCTGATACGTACCAGAACCACATGCCGTGCAGGCTGGAACCACCTACCGGACAGACCGGAATCACCTTTCGGGCATGCCGGAACCACCTGTCAGATGTGCCAGAAACACGTGCCGGAGACGCCGGAAGAACCTGCCAAGCACGTTGGAACCACCTGCTCAACTCGCCTGAACCACCTGCCGGACATGCCAAAATCACCTGCCGACTATGCCAGAACCACTTGGCGAACACTCCGGAATCACTTGCCGGGCATGCAGGAACCACCTCTCAGACATGCCAGAACCCCGTGCCAATGACCCCGGAAGCACCAGCCGAGCACGCCGGAACCACCTGCTCGACTCGCCAGAACCACCTGCCGATCACGCAAAAATCACCTGCCGGCTACGCCACAACCAGTTGGTGAACACTTTGGAATCACCTGCCAGGCTTGCTGGAACCAACTGCCAGTCATGCCAAAATCACCTGCCAACTACGCCAGAACCGCTTGGCGGACACTGCGGAAACACCTGTCGGGCCGGCTGGAACCACATCTCAGACGTGCCAGAAACGTGTTCATGAGATGCTGGAACCACACCCCGAACAGACGGATACCACCTGCCAGAACCGCCTGAACCACCTGCTGAGCACGCCGGAACCACCTGCTCGACTCACCGGTACCACCTCCCTGACACGCCAAAATCACCTGCTGGGTATGCCAGAACCACTTGGCGGACACTCCGGAATCATCTGCCGGACATGCCGGAACCAGCTCTCAGACACACCAGAACCAAGTGCCGGAGACGCCGGAAGCACCTGCCGAGCATGCCGGAGCCACCTGCTCGACTTGCCAGAAACACCTGCCGGACACGCCAAAATCACCTGCCGGGTACGCCAGAACCACCTGGCGGACACTCCGGAATCACCTGTCGCGCATGACGGAACCACCTCGCAGACGTGCCGGAAGCACGTGCCGGACACGCCGGAAACACCTACCGGACAGACCGGAACCACCTGCCGAGCACGCCGGAGCCACCAGTTCGACTCGCTGGAACCACCTGCCGGACAGGCCAATATCAACTGCTGGCTGTGCCAGAACCACCTGGGGGACGGTCCGGAATCACCTGCCAGCCATGGCGGAACCACCTCTCAGACGTACCAGAACCACCTGCCGGAGAAGCTGGAAACACGTCCTGGACAGACTGGAACCACCTGCCGGCCAAGCCTGAACCACCTGCCAAGCACAACGGAACAACCTGCCAGACACGTCAAAATCACCTGCGTGTTATGCCAGAACCACTTGGAGGACTCTCTGGGATGACCTGCCGGGCATGCCGGAACCACCTCTCAGACGTGCCAGAACCATGTGGCGGACAGTCCGGAATCACCTGTTGGGCATGCGCAACCACCTCTGAGACGTACCAGAACCACGTGCCGTGCACGCCGGAACCACCTACCGGACAGACCGGAATCAACTTTTGGGCATGCCGGAACCACCAGTCAGATGTGCCAGAAACACGTGCCGGAGACGCCGGAAGCACCTGCCGAGCACGTCGCAACCACCTGCTCAACTCGCCTGAACCACCTGCCGGACACGCCAAAATCACCTGCCCGCTACACCAGCACCACTTCGGGGACAAGCCGGAATCACGTGAGGGGCATGCCGGCACAGCCTCTCAGACTGAACCTCGTGCCGGACACCACAGAACCACCTGCCGGACAGACCGGAACCACCTGCCGGACACGCCGGAACCACCGGCTCGACCCACCGGAACGACCGCTGGACATGCAAAATCACCTGCCGGCTACGCCGGAAACACTTGGCGAACACTCCGGAATCACCTGCCGGGCATGCCGGAACCACCTCTCAGATATGCCAGAACCACGTGCCAATGACCCCGGAAGCACCTGCCGAGCACGCCGGAACCACCTGCTCGACTCGCCAGAACCACCTGCCGGACACGCAGAAATCACCTGCCGGCTACGCCACAACCAGTTGGGGAACACTTCGGAATCACCTGCCGGGCTTGCTGGAACCACCTGCCGGTCATGCCAAAATCACCTGCCAACTACGCCAGTACCACTTGGCGGACACTGTGGAAACACCTGTCGGGCCGGCCGGAACCACATCTCAGACGTGCCAGAACCATGTGCATGAGATGCTGGAACCACACCCCGAACAGACGGAAAACACCTGCCAGACACGTCTGAACAACCTGCCGAGCACGCCGGAGCCACCTACCTGACATGCCCAAATCACCAGCCGGGTATGCCAGAACCACTTGGCGGACACTCCGGAATCATCTGCCGGACATGCCGGAACCAGCTCTCAGACACACCAGAACCACGTGCCGGAGACGCCGGAAGCACCTGCCTAGCATGCCGGAGAAACCTGCTCGACTTACCTGCAACACCTGCCGGACACGCCAAAATCACCTGCCGGGTACGCCAGAACCACCTGGCGGATACTCCGAAATCACCTGTCGCGCATGCCGGAACCACCTCTCAGACGTGCCGGAAGCACGTGCCGGACACACCGGAATACATACCGGACAGACCGGAACCACCTGCCGAGCACGCCGGAGCCACCTGTTCGACTCGCTGGAACCACCTGCCGGACAGGCCAATATCAACTGCTGGCTATGCCAGAACCACCTGGGGGACGGTCCGGAATCACCTGCCAGCCATGGCGGAACCACCTCTCAGACGTACCAGAACCACCTGCCGGAGAAGCTGGAAACACGTCCTGGACAGACTGTAACCACCTGCCGGCCTAGCCTGAACCACCTGCCAAGCACAACGGAACAACCTGCCAGACACGCCAAAATCACCTGCGTGTTATGCCAGAACCACTTGGAGGACTCTCTGGGATGACCTGCCGGGCATGCCGGAACCACCTCTCAGACGTGCCAGAACCATGTGGCGCACAGTCCGGAATCACCTGTTGGGCATGCGCAACCACCTCTGAGACGTACCAGAACCACATGCCGTGCAGGCTGGAACCACCTACCGGACAGACCGGAATCACCTTTCGGGCATGCCGGAACCACCTGTCAGATGTGCCAGAAACACGTGCCGGAGACGCCGGAAGCACCTGCCAAGCACGTTGGAACCACCTGCTCAACTTGCCTGAACCACCTGCCGGACATGCCAAAATCACCTGCCGACTATGCCAGAACCACTTGGCGAACACTCCGGTATCACTTGCCGGGCATGCAGGAACCACCTCTCAGACATGCCAGAACCCCGTGCCAATGACCCCGGAAGCACCAGCCAGGCACGCCGGAACCACCTGCTCGACTCGCCAGAACCACCTGCCGATCACGCAAAAATCACCTGCCGGCTACGCCACAACCAGTTGGTGAACACTTTGGAATCACCTGCCAGGCTTGCTGGAACCACCTGCCAGTCATGCCAAAATCACCTGCCAACTACGCCAGAACCGCTTGGCGGACACTGCGGAAACACCTGTCGGGCCCGCTGGAACCACATCTCAGACGTGCCAGAAACGAGTTCATGAGATGCTGGAACCACACCCCGAACAGACGGATACCACCTGCCAGAACCGCCTGAACCACCTGCTGAGCACGCCGGAACCACCTGCTCGACTCACCGGTACCACCTCCCTGACACGCCAAAATCACCTGCTGGGTATGCCAGAAACACTTGGCGGACACTCCGGAATCATCTGCCGGACATGCCGGAACCAGCTCTCAGACACACCAGAACCAAGTGCCAGAGACGCCGGAAGCACCTGCCGAGCATGCCGGAGCCACCTGCTCGACTCGCCAGAAACACCTGCCGGACACGCCAAAATCACCTGCCGGGTACGCCAGAAACACCTGGCGGACACTCCGGAATCACCTGTCGCGCATGACGGAACCACCTCGCAGACGTGCCGGAAGCACGTGCCGGACACGCCGGAAACACCTACCGGACAGACCGGAACCACCTGCCAAGAACGCCGGAGCCACCTGTTCGACTCGCTGGAACCACCTGCCGGACAGGCCAATATCAACTGCTGGCTATGCCAGAACCACCTGGGGGACAGTCCGGGATCACCTGCCAGCCATGGCGGAACCACCTCTCAGACGTACCAGAACCACCTGCCGGAGAAGCTGGAAACACGTCCTGGACAGACTGGAACCACGTGACGGCCATGCCTGAACCACCTGCCGAGCACGGCGGAACCACCTGCCGGACACGCCAAAATCACCTGCGGGCTACGCCAGAACCACTTGGACGACTCTCCGAAATGACCTGCCGGGCATGTTGGAACCACCTCTCAGACGTGCCAGAAGCACGTGGCGGACAGTCCGGAATCACCTGTTGGGCATACGCAACCACCTCTGAGACGTACCAGACCCACGTGCCGTGCACGCCGGAACCACCTACCGGACAGGCCGGAATCAACTATTGGGCATGCCGGAACCACCAGTCTGATGTGCCAGAAACACGTGCCGGAGACGCCGGAAGCACCTGCCGAGCACGTCGCAACCACCTGCTCAACTCGCCTGACCCACCTGCCGGACACGCCAAAATCACCTGCCCGCTACACCAGCACCACTTCGGGGACAAGCCGGAATCACGTGAGGGGCATGCCGGCACAGCCTCTCAGACTGAACCTCGTGCCGGACACCACAGAACCACCTGCCGGACAGACCGGAACCACCTGCCGGACACGCCGGAACCACCGGCTCGACCCGCCGGAACGACCGCTGGACATGCAAAATCACCTGCCGGCTACGCCGGAAACACTTGGCGAACACTCCGGAATCACCTGCCGGGCATGCCGGAACCACCTCTCAGATATGCCAGAACCACGTGCCAATGACCCCGGAAGCACCTGCCGAGCACGCCGGAACCACCTGCTCGACTCGCCAGAACCACCTGCCGGACACGCAGAAATCACCTGCCGGCTACGCCACAACCAGTTGGGGAACACTTCGGAATCACCTGCCGGGCTTGCTGGAACCACCTGCCGGTCATGCCAAAATCACCTGCCATCTACGCCAGTACCACTTGGCGGACACTGTGGAAACACCTGTCGGGCCGGCCGGAACCACATCTCAGACGTGCCAGAACCATGTGCATGAGATGCTGGAACCACACCCCGAACAGACGGAAAACACCTGCCAGACCCGTCTGAACAACCTGCCGAGCACGCCGGAGCCACCTGCTCGACTCGCCGGAACCACCTACCTGACATGCCCAAATCACCAGCCGGGTATGCCAGAACCACTTGGCGGACACTCCGGAATCATCTGCCGGACATGCCGGAACCAGCTCTCAGACACACCAGAACCACGTGCCGGAGACGCCGGAAGCACCTGCCGAGCATGCCGGAGCCACCTGCTCGACTCGCCTGAACCACCTGCCGGACATGCCAAAATAACCTGCCGACTATGCCAGAACCACTTGGCGAACACTCCGGAATCACTTGCCGGGCATGCAGGAACCACCTCTCAGACATGCCAGAACCCCGTGCCAATGACCCCGGAAGCACCAGCCGAGCACGCCGGAACAACCTGCTCGACTCGCCAGAACCACCTGCCGGACACGCAGAAATCACCTGCCGGCTACGCCACAACCAGTTGGGGAACACTTCGGAATCACCTGCCGGGCTTTCTGGAACCACCTGCCGGTCATGCCAAAATCACCTGCCAACTACGCCAGTACCACTTGGCGGACACTGCGGAAACACCTGTCGGGCCGGCCGGAACCACATCTCAGACGTGCCAGAACCATGTGCATGAGATGCTGGAACCACAGTCCGAACAGAGGGAAAACACCTGCCAGACCCGTCTGAACAACCTGCCGAGCACGCCGGAGCCACCTACCTGACATGCCCAAATCACCAGCCGGGTATGCCAGAACCACTTGGCGGACACTCCGGAATCATCTGCCGGACATGCCGGAACCAGCTCTCAGACACACCAGAACCACGTGCCGGAGACGCCGGAAGCACCTGCCGAGCATGCCGGAGCCACCTGCTCGACTCGCCAGAAACACCTGCCGGACACGCCAAAATCACCTGCCGGGTACGCCAGAACCACCTGGCGGACACTCCGAAATCACCTGCCGCGCATGCCGGAACCACCTCTCAGACGTGCCGGAAGCACGTGCCGGACACGCCAGAATCACCTACCGGACAGACCGGAACCACCTGCCGACCACGCCGGAGCCACCTGTTCGACTCGCTGGAACCACCTGCCGGACAGGCCAATATCAACTGCTGGCTATGCCAGAACCACCTGGGGGACAGTCCGGGATCACCTGCCAGCCATGGCGGAACCACCTCTCAGACGTACCAGAACCACCTGCCGGAGAAGCTGGAAACACGTCCTGGACAGACTGGAACCACGTGACGGCCATGCCTGAACCACCTGCCGAGCACGGCGGAACCACCTGCCGGACACGCCAAAATCACCTGCGGGCTACGCCAGAACCACTTGGACGACTCTCCGAAATGACCTGCCGGGCATGTTGGAACCACCTCTCAGACGTGCCAGAAGCACGTGGCGGACAGTCCGGAATCACCTGTTGGGCATACGCAACCACCTCTGAGACGTACCAGTACCACGTGCCGTGCACGCCGGAACCACCTACCGGACAGACCGGAATCAACTATTGGGCATGCCGGAACCACCAGTCAGATGTGCCAGAAACACGTGCCGGAGACGCCGGAAGCACCTGCCGAGCACGTCGCAACCACCTGCTCAACTCGCCTGACCCACCTGCCGGACACGCCAAAATCACCTGCCCGCTACACCAGCACCACTTCGGGGACAAGCCGGAATCACGTGAGGGGCATGCCGGCACAGCCTCTCAGACTGAACCTCGTGCCGGACACCACAGAACCACCTGCCGGACAGACCGGAACCACATGCCGGACACGCCGGAACCACCGGCTCGACCCGCCGGAACGACCGCTGGACATGCAAAATCACCTGCCGGCTACGCCGGAAACACTTGGCGAACACTCCGGAATCACCTGCCGGGCATGCCGGAACCACCTCTCAGATATGCCAGAACCACGTGCCAATGACCCCGGAAGCACCTGCCGAGCACGCCGGAACCACCTGCTCGACTCGCCAGAACCACCTGCCGGACACGCAGAAATCACCTGCCGGCTACGCCACAACCAGTTCGGGAACACTTCGGAATCACCTGCCGGGCTTTCTGGAACCACCTGCCGGTCATGCCAAAATCACCTGCCAACTACGCCAGTATCACTTGGCGGACACTGTGGAAACACCTGTCGGGCCGGCCGGAGCCACATCTCAGACGTGCCAGAACCATGTGCATGAGATGCTGGAACCACACCCCGAACAGACGGAAAACACCTGCCAGACCCGTCTGAACAACCTGCCGAGCACGCCGGAGCCACCTGCTCGACTCGCCGGAACCACCTACCTGACATGCCCAAATCACCAGCCGGGTATGCCAGAACCATTTGGCGGACACTCCGGAATCATCTGCCGGACATGCCGGAACCAGCTCTCAGACACACCAGAACCACGTGCCGGAGACGCCGGAAGCACCTGCCGAGCATGCCGGAGCCACCTGCTCGACTCGCCAGAAACACCTGCCGGACACGCCAAAATCACCTGCCGGGTACGCCAGAACCACCTGGCGGACACTCCGAAATCACCTGCCGCGCATGCCGGAACCACCGCTCAGACGTGCCGGAAGCACGTGCCGGACACGCCGGAATCACCTACCGGACAGACCGGAACCACCTGCCGAGCATGCCGGAGCCACCTGTTCGACTCGCTGGAACCACCTGCCGGACAGGCCAATATCAACTGCTGGCTATGCCAGAACCACCTGGGGGACGGTCCTGAATCACCTGCCAGCCATGGCGGAACCACCTCTCAGACGTACCAGAACCACCTGCCGGAGAAGCTGGAAACACGTCCTGGACAGTCTGGAACCACCTGCCGGCCAAGCCTGAACCACCTGCCAAGCACAACGGAACAACCTGCCAGACACGCCAAAATCACCTGCGTGTTATGCCAGAACCACTTGGAGGACTCTCTGGGATGACCTGCCGGGCATGCCGGAACCACCTCTCAGACGTGCCAGAACCATGTGGCGGACAGTCCGGAATCACCTGTTGGGCATGCGCAACCACCTCTGAGACGTACCAGAACCACATGCCGTGCAGGCTGGAACCGCCTACCGGACAGACCGGAATCACCTTTCGGGCATGCCGGAACCACCTGTCAGATGTGCCTGAAACACGTGCTGGAGAAGCCGGAAGCACCAGCCGAGCACGTCGCAACCACCTGCTCAACTCGCCTGAACCACCTTCCGGACATGCCAAAATCACCTGCCGACTATGCCAGAACCACTTGGCGAACACTCCGGAATCACTTGCCGGGCATGCAGGAACCACCTCTCAGACATGCCAGAACCCCGTGCCAATGACCCCGGAAGCACCAGCCGAGCACGCCGGAACCACCTGCTCGACTCGCCAGAACCACCTGCCGATCACGCAAAAATCACCTGCCGGCTACGCCACAACCAGTTGGTGAACACTTTGGAATCACCTGCCAGGCTTGCTGGAACCACCTGCCAGTCATGCCAAAATCACCTGCCAACTACGCCAGAACCGCTTGGCGGACACTGCGGAAACACCTGTCGGGCCGGCTGGAACCACATCTCAGACGTGCCAGAAACGTGTTCATGAGATGCTGGAACCACACCCCGAACAGACGGATACCACCTGCCAGAACAGCCTGAAACACCTGCTGAGCACGCCGGAACCACCTGCTCGACTCACCGGTACCACCTCCCTGACACGCCAAAATCAGCTGCTGGGTATGCCAGAACCACTTGGCGGACACTCCGGAATCATCTGCCGGACATGCCGGAACCAGCTCTCAGACACACCAGAACCAAGTGCCGGAGACGCCGGAAGCACCTGCCGAGCATGCCGTAGCCACCTGCTCGACTCGCCAGAAACACCTGCCTGACACGCCAAAATCACCTGCCGGGTATGCCAGAACCACCTGGCGGACACTACGGAATCACCTGCCGCGCATGCCGGAACCACCTCTCAGACGTGCCGGAAGCACGTGCCAGACACGCCGGAAACACCTACCGGACAGACCGGAACCACCTGCCAAGAACGCCGGAGCCACCTGTTCGACTCGCTGGAACCACCTGCCGGACAGGCCAATATCAACTGCTGGCTATGCCAGAACCACCTGGGGGACAGTCCGGGATCACCTGCCAGCCATGGCGGAACCACCTCTCAGACGTACCAGAACCACCTGCCGGAGAAGCTGGAAACACGTCCTGGACAGACTGGAACCACGTGACGGCCATGCCTGAACCACCTGCCGAGCACGGCGGAACCACCTGCCGGACATGCCAAAATCACCTGCGGGCTACGCCAGAACCACTTGGACGACTCTCCGAAATGACCTGCCGGGCATGTTGGAACCACCTCTCAGACGTGCCAGAAGCACGTGGCGGACAGTCCGGAATCACCTGTTGGGCATACGCAACCACCTCTGACACGTACCAGAACCACGTGCCGTGCACGCCGGAACCACCTACCGGACAGACCGGAATCAACTTTTGGGCATGCCGGAACCACCAGTCAGATGTGCCAGAAACACGTGCCGGAGACGCCGGAAGCAACTGCCGAGCACGTCGCAACCACCTGCTCAACTCGCCTGACCCACCTGCCGGACACGCCAAAATCACCTGCCCGCTACACCAGCACCACTTCGGGGACAAACCGGAATCACGTGAGGGGCATGCCGGCACAGCCTCTCAGACTGAACCTCGTGCCGGACACCACGGAAACACCTGCCGGACAGACCGGAACCACCTGCCGGACACGCCGGAACGACCGCTGGACATGCAAAATCACCTGCCGGCTACGCCGGAAACACTTGGCGAACACTCCGGAATCACCTGCCGGGCATGCCGGAACCACCTCTCAGATATGCCAGAACCACGTGCCAATGACCCCGGAAGCACCTGCTGAGCACGCCGGGACCACCTGCTCGACTCGCCAGAACCACCTGCCGGACACGCAGAAATCACCTGCCGGCTACGCCACAACCAGTTGGGGAACACTTCGGAATCACCTGCCGGGCTTGCTGGAACCACCTGCCGGTCATGCCAAAATCACCTGCCAACTGCGCCAGTACCACTTGGCGGACACTGCGGAAACACCTGTCAGGCTGGCTGGAACCACATCTCAGACGTGCCAGAAACGTGTTCATGAGATGCTGGAACCACACCCCGAACAGACGGATACCACCTGCCAGAACCGCCTGAACCACCTGCTGAGCACGCCGGAACCACCTGCTCGACTCACCGGTACCACCTCCCTGACACGCCAAAATCACCTGCTGGGTATGCCAGAACCACTTGGCAGACACTCCGGAATCATCTGCCGGACATGCCGGAACCAGCTCTCAGACACACCAGAACCAAGTGCCGGAGACGCCGGAAGCACCTGCCGCGCATGCCGGAGCCACCTCTCAGACGTGCCGGAAGCACGTGCCAGACACGCCGGAAACACCTACCGGACAGACCGGAACCACCTGCCAAGAACGCCGGAGCCACCTGTTCGACTCGCTGGAACCACCTGCCGGACAGGCCAATATCAACTGCTGGCTATGCCAGAACCACCTGGGGGACATTCCGGGATCACCTGCCAGCCATGGCGGAACCACCTCTCAGACGTACCAGAACCAGCTGCCGGAGAAGCTGGAAACACGTCCTGGACAGACTGGAACCACGTGACGGCCATGCCTGAACCACCTGCCGAGCACGGCGGAACCACCTGCCGGACACGCCAAAATCACCTGCGGGCTACGCCAGAACCACTTGGACGACTCTCCGAAATGACCTGCCGGGCATGTTGGAACCACCTCTCAGACGTGCCAGAAGCACGTGGCGGACAGTCCGGAATCACCTGTTGGGCATACGCAACCACCTCTGACACGTACCAGAACCATGTGCCGTGCACGCCGGAACCACCTACCGGACAGACCGAAATCAACTTTTGGGCATGCCGGAACCACCAGTCAGATGTGCCAGAAACACGTGCCGGAGACGCCGGAAGCACCTGCCGAGCACGTCGCAACCACCTGCTCAACTCGCCTGAACCACCTGCCGGACACGCCAAAATCACCTGCCCGCTACACCAGCACCACTTCGGGGACAAGCCGGAATCACGTGAGGGGCATGCCGGCACAGCCTCTCAGACTGAACCTCGTGCCGGACACCACAGAACCACCTGCCGGACAGACCGGAACCACCTGCCGGACACGCCGGAACCACCGGCTCGACCCGCCGGAACGACCGCTGGACATGCAAAATCACCTGCCGGCTACGCCGGAAACACTTGGCGAACACTCCGGAATCACCTGCCGGGCATGCCGGAACCACCTCTCAGATATGCCAGAACCACGTGCCAATGACCCCGGAAGCACCTGCCGAGGACGCCGGAACCACCTGCTCGACTCGCCAGAACCGCCTGCCGGACACGCAGAAATCACCTGCCGGCTACGCCACAACCAGTTGGGGAACACTTCGGAATCACCTGCCGGGCTTGCTGGAACCACCTGCCGGTCATGCCAAAATCACCTGCCAACTACGCCAGTACCACTTGGCGGACACTGTGGAAACACCTGTCGGGCCGGCCGGAACCACATCTCAGACGTGCCAGAACCATGTGCATGAGATGCTGGAACCACACCCCGAACAGACGGAAAACACCTGCCAGACCCGTCTGAACAACCTGCCGAGCACGCCGGAGCCACCTGCTCGACTCGCCGGAACCACCTACCTGACATGCCCAAATCACCAGCCGGGTATGCCAGAACCACTTGGCGGACACTCCGGAATCATCTGCCGGACATGCCGGAACCAGCTCTCAGACACACCAGAACCAAGTGCCGGAGACGCCGGAAGCACCTGCCGAGCATGCCGGAGCCACCTACTCGACTCGCCAGAAACACGTGCCAGACACGCCAAAATCACCTGCCGGGTACGCCAGAACCACCTGGCGGACACTCCGAAATCACCTGTCGCGCATGCCGGAACCACCTCTCAGACGTGCCGGAAGCACGTGCCGGACACCCCGGAATCACCTACCGGACAGACCGGAACCACCTGCCGAGCACGCCGGAGCCACCTGTTCGACTCGCTGGAACCACCTGCCAGACAGGCCAATATCAACTGCTGGCTATGCCAGAACCACCTGGGGGACGGTCCTGAATCACCTGCCAGCCATAGCGGAACCACCTCTCAGACGTACCAGAACCACCTGCCGGAGAAGCTGGAAACACGTCCTGGACAGTCTGGAACCACCTGCCGGCCAAGCCTGAACCACCTGCCAAGCACAACTTAACAACCTGCCAGACACGCCAAAATCACCTGCGTGTTATGCCAGAACCACTTGGAGGACTCTCTGGGATGACCTGCCGGGCATGCCGGAACCACCTCTCAGACGTGCCAGAACCATGTGGCAGACAGTCCGGAATCACCTGTTGGGCATGCGCAACCACCTCTGAGTCGTACCAGAACCACATGCCGTGCAGGCTGGAACCGCCTACCGGACAGACCGGAATCACCTTTCGGGCATGCCGGAACCACCTGTCAGATGTGCCTGAAACACGTGCTGGAGACGCCGGAAGCACCAGCCGAGCACGTCGCAACCACCTGCTCAACTCGCCTGAACCACCTGCCGGACATGCCAAAATCACCTGCCGACTATGCCAGAACCACTTGGCGAACACTCCGGAATCACTTGCCGGGCATGCAGGAACCACCTCTCAGACATGCCAGAACCCCGTGCCAATGACCCCGGAAGCACCAGCCGAGCACGCCGGAACCACCTGCTCGACTCGCCAGAACCACCTGCCGATCACGCAAAAATCACCTGCCGGCTACGCCACAACCAGTTGGTGAACACTTTGGAATCACCTGCCAGGCTTGCTGGAACCACCTGCCAGTCATGCCAAAATCACCTGCCAACTACGCCAGAACCGCTTGGCGGACACTGCGGAAACACCTGTCGGGCCGGCTGGAACCACATCTCAGACGTGCCAGAAACGTGTTCATGAGATGCTGGAACCACACCCCGAACAGACGGATACCACCTGCCAGAACCGCCTGAACCACCTGCTGAGCACGCCGGAACCAACTGCTCGACTCACCGGTACCACCTCCCTGACACGCCAAAATCACCTGCTGGGTATGCCAGAACCACTTGGCGGACACTCCAGAATAATCTGCCGGACATGCCGGAACCAGCTCTCAGACACACCAGAACCAAGTGCCGGAGACGCCGGAAGCACCTGCCGCGCATGCCGGAACCACCTCTCAGACGTGCCGGAAGCACGTTCCAGACACGCCGGAAACACCTACCGGACAGACCGGAACCACCTGCCAAGAACGCAGGAGCCACCTGTTCGACTCGCTGGAACCACCTGCCGGACAGGCCAATATCAACTGCTGGCTATGCCAGAACCACCTGGGGGACAGTCCGGGATCACCTGCCAGCCATGGCGGAACCACCTCTCAGACGTACCAGAACCACGTGCCGTGCACGCCGGAACCACCTACCGGACAGACCGGAATCCACTTTTGGGCATGCCGGAACCACCAGTCAGATGTGCCAGAAACACGTGCCGGAGACGCCGGAAGCACCTGCCGAGCACGTCGCAACCACCTGCTCAACTCGCCTGAACCACCTGCCGGACACGCCAAAATCACCTGCCCGCTACACCAGCACCACTTCGGGGACAAGCCGGAATCACGTGAGGGGCATTCCGGCACAGCCTCTCAGACTGAACCTCGTGCCGGACACCACAGAACCACCTGCCGGACAGACCGGAACCACCTGCCGGACACGCCGGAACCACCGGCTCGACCCGCCGGAACGACCGCTGGACATGCAAAATCACCTGCCGGCTACGCCGGAAACACTTGGCGAACACTCCGGAATCACCTGCCGGGCATGCCGGGACCACCTCTCAGATATGCCAGAACCACGTGCCAATGACCCCGGAAGCACCTGCCGAGCACGCCGGAACCACCTGCTCGACTCGCCAGAACCACCTGCCGGACACGCAGAAATCACCTGCCGGCTACGCCACAACCAGTTGGGGAACACTTCGGAATCACCTGCCGGGCTTGCTGGAACCACCTGCCGGTCATGCCAAAATCACCTGCCAACTACGCCAGTACCACTTGGCGGACACTGTGGAAACACCTGTCGGGCCGGCCGGAACCACATCTCAGACGTGCCAGAACCATGTGCATGAGATGCTGGAACCACACCCCGAACAGACGGGAAACACCTGCCAGACCCGTCTGAACAACCTGCCGAGCACGCCGGAGCCACCTGCTCGACTCGCCGGAACCACCTACCTGACATGCCCAAATCACCAGCCGGGTATGCCAGAACCACTTGGCGGACACTCCGGAATCATCTGCCGGACATGCCGGAACCAGCTCTCAGACACACCAGAACCACGTGCCGGAGATGCCGGAAGCACCTGCCGAGCATGCCGGAGCCACCTGCTCGACTCGCCAGAAACAACTGCCGGACACGCTAAAATCACCTGCCAGGTACGCCAGAACCACCTGGCGGACACTCCGAAATCACCTGTCGCGCATGCCGGAACCACCTCTCAGACGTGCCGGAAGCACGTGCCGGACACGCCGGAATCACCTACCGGACAGACCGGAACCACCTGCCGAGCACGCCGGAGCCACCTGTTCGACTCGCTGGAACCACCTGCCGGACAGGCCAATATCAAATGCTGGCTATGCCAGAACCACCTGGGGGACGGTCCGGAATCACCTGCCAGCCATGGCGGAACCACCTCTCAGACGTACCAGAACCACCTGCCGGAGAAGCTGGAAACACGTCCTGGACAGTCTGGAACCACCTGCCGGCCAAGCCTGAACCACCTGCCAAGCACAACGGAACAACCTGCCAGACACGCCAAAATCACCTGTGTGTTATGCCAGAACCACTTGGAGGACTCTCTGGGATGACCTGCCGGGCATGCCGGAACCACCTCTCAGACGTGCCAGAACCATGTGGCGGACAGTCCGGAATCACCTGTTGGGCATGCACAACCACCTCTGAGACGTACGAGAACCACATGCCGTGCAGGCTGGAACCACCTACCGGACAGACCGGAATCACCTTTCGGGCATGCCGGAACCACCTGTCAGATGTGCCAGAAACACGTGCTGGAGACGCCGGAAGCACCTGCTGAGCACGTCGCAACCACGTGCTCAACTCGCCTGAACCACCTGCCGGACATGCCAAAATCACCTGCCGACTATGCCAGAACCACTTGGCGAACACTCCGGAATCACTTGCCGGGCATGCAGGAACCACCTCTCAGACATGCCAGAACCCCGTGCCAATGACCCCGGAAGCACCAGCCGAGCACGCCGGAACCACCTGCTCGACTCGCCAGAACCACCTGCCGATCACGCAAAAATCACCTGCCGGCTACGCCACAACCAGTTGGTGAACACTTTGGAATCACCTGCCAGGCTTGCTGGAACCACCTGCCAGTCATGCCAAAATCACCTGCCAACTACGCCAGAACCGCTTGGCGGACACTGCGGAAAGACCTGTCGGGCCGTCTGGAACCACATCTCAGACGTGCCAGAAACGTGTTCATGAGATGCTGGAACCACACCCCGAACAGACGGATAACACCTGCCAGAACCGCCTGAACCACCTGCTGAGCACGCCGGAACCAACTGCTCGACTCACCGGTACCACCTCCCTGACACGCCAAAATCACCTGCTGGGTATGCCAGAACCACTTGGCGGACACTCCAGAATAATCTGCCGGACATGCCGGAACCAGCTCTCAGACACACCAGAACCAAGTGCCGGAGACGCCGGAAGCACCTGCCGCGCATGCCGGAACCACCTCTCAGACGTGCCGGAAGCACGTTCCAGACACGCCGGAAACACCTACCGGACAGACCGGAACCACCTGCCAAGAACGCAGGAGCCACCTGTTCGACTCGCTGGAACCACCTGCCGGACAGGCCAATATCAACTGCTGGCTATGCCAGAACCACCTGGGGGACAGTCCGGGATCACCTGCCAGCCATGGCGGAACCACCTCTCAGACGTACCAGAACCACGTGCCGTGCACGCCGGAACCACCTACCGGACAGACCGGAATCCACTTTTGGGCATGCCGGAACCACCAGTCAGATGTGCCAGAAACACGTGCCGGAGACGCCGGAAGCACCTGCCGAGCACGTCGCAACCACCTGCTCAACTCGCCTGAACCACCTGCCGGACACGCCAAAATCACCTGCCCGCTACACCAGCACCACTTCGGGGACAAGCCGGAATCACGTGAGGGGCATTCCGGCACAGCCTCTCAGACTGAACCTCGTGCCGGACACCACAGAACCACCTGCCGGACAGACCGGAACCACCTGCCGGACACGCCGGAACCACCGGCTCGACCCGCCGGAACGACCGCTGGACATGCAAAATCACCTGCCGGCTACGCCGGAAACACTTGGCGAACACTCCGGAATCACCTGCCGGGCATGCCGGGACCACCTCTCAGATATGCCAGAACCACGTGCCAATGACCCCGGAAGCACCTGCCGAGCACGCCGGAACCACCTGCTCGACTCGCCAGAACCACCTGCCGGACACGCAGAAATCACCTGCCGGCTACGCCACAACCAGTTGGGGAACACTTCGGAATCACCTGCCGGGCTTGCTGGAACCACCTGCCGGTCATGCCAAAATCACCTGCCAACTACGCCAGTACCACTTGGCGGACACTGTGGAAACACCTGTCGGGCCGGCCGGAACCACATCTCAGACGTGCCAGAACCATGTGCATGAGATGCTGGAACCACACCCCGAACAGACGGAAAACACCTGCCAGACCCGTCTGAACAACCTGCCGAGCACGCCGGAGCCACCTGCTCGACTCGCCGGAACCACCTACCTGACATGCCCAAATCACCAGCCGGGTATGCCAGAACCACTTGGCGGACACTCCGGAATCATCTGCCGGACATGCCGGAACCAGCTCTCAGACACACCAGAACCACGTGCCGGAGATGCCGGAAGCACCTGCCGAGCATGCCGGAGCCACCTGCTCGACTCGCCAGAAACAACTGCCGGACACGCTAAAATCACCTGCCAGGTACGCCAGAACCACCTGGCGGACACTCCGAAATCACCTGTCGCGCATGCCGGAACCACCTCTCAGACGTGCCGGAAGCACGTGCCGGACACGCCGGAATCACCTACCGGACAGACCGGAACCACCTGCCGAGCACGCCGGAGCCACCTGTTCGACTCGCTGGAACCACCTGCCGGACAGGCCAATATCAAATGCTGGCTATGCCAGAACCACCTGGGGGACGGTCCGGAATCACCTGCCAGCCATGGCGGAACCACCTCTCAGACGTACCAGAACCACCTGCCGGAGAAGCTGGAAACACGTCCTGGACAGTCTGGAACCACCTGCCGGCCAAGCCTGAACCACCTGCCAAGCACAACGGAACAACCTGCCAGACACGCCAAAATCACCTGTGTGTTATGCCAGAACCACTTGGAGGACTCTCTGGGATGACCTGCCGGGCATGCCGGAACCACCTCTCAGACGTGCCAGAACCATGTGGCGGACAGTCCGGAATCACCTGTTGGGCATGCACAACCACCTCTGAGACGTACGAGAACCACATGCCGTGCAGGCTGGAACCACCTACCGGACAGACCGGAATCACCTTTCGGGCATGCCGGAACCACCTGTCAGATGTGCCAGAAACACGTGCTGGAGACGCCGGAAGCACCTGCCGAGCACGTCGCAACCACCTGCTCAACTCGCCTGAACCACCTGCCGGACATGCCAAAATCACCTGCCGACTATGCCAGAACCACTTGGCGAACACTCCGGAATCACTTGCCGGGCATGCAGGAACCACCTCTCAGACATGCCAGAACCCCGTGCCAATGACCCCGGAAGCACCAGCCGAGCACGCCGGAACCACCTGCTCGACTCGCCAGAACCACCTGCCGATCACGCAAAAATCACCTGCCGGCTACGCCACAACCAGTTGGTGAACACTTTGGAATCACCTGCCAGGGTTGCTGGAACCACCTGCCAGTCATGCCAAAATCACCTGCCAACTACGCCAGAACCGCTTGGAGGACACTGCGGAAACACCTGTCGGGCCGGCTGGAACCACATCTCAGACGTGCCAGAAACATGTTAATGAGATGCTGGAACCACACCCCGAACAGATGGATACCACCTGCCAGAACCGCCTGAACCACCTGCTGAGCACGCCGGAACCACCTGCTCGACTCACCGGTACCACCTCACTGACACGCCAAAATCACCTGCTGGGTATGCCAGAACCACTTGGCGGACACTCCGGAATCATCTGCCGGACATGCCGGTACCAGCTTTCAGACACACCAGAACCAAGTGCCGGAGACGCCGGAAGCACCTGCCGAGCATGCTGGAGCCACCTGCTCGACTCGTCAGAAACACCTGCCTGACACGCCAAAATCACCTGCCGGGTATGCCAGAACCACCTGGCGGACACTACGGAATCACCTGTCGTGCATGCCGGAACCACCTCTCACACGTGCCGGAAGCACATGCCAGACACGACAGAAACACCTACCGGACAGACCGGAACCACCTGCCAAGAACGCCGGAGCCACCTGTTCGACTCGCTGGAACCACCTGCCGGACAGGACAATATCAACTGCTGGCTATGCCAGAACCACCTGGGGGACAGTCCGGGATCACCTGCCAGCCATGGCGGAACCACCTCTCAGACGTACCAGAACCACCTGCCGGAGAAGCTGGAAACACGTCCTGGACAGACTGGAACCACGTGACGTCCATGCCTGAACCACCTGCCGAGCACGGCGGAGCCACCTGCCGGACTCGCCAAAATCACCTGCGGGCTACGCCAGAACCACTTGGACGACTCTCCTAAATGACCTGCCGGGCATGTTGGAACCACCTCTCAGACGTGCCAGAAGCACGTGGCGGACAGTCCGGAATCACCTGTTGGGCATACGCAACCACCTCTGACACGTACCAGAAACACGTGCCGTGCACGCCGGAACCACCTACCGGGCAGACCGGAATCCACTTTTGGCCATGCCGGAACCACCAGTCAGATGTGCCAGAAACACGTGCCGGAGACGCCGGAAGCACCTGCCGAGCACGTAGCAACCACCTGCTCAACTCGCCTGAACCACCTGCCGGACACGCCAAAATCACCTGCCCGCTACACCAGCACCACTTCGGGGACAAGCCGGAATCACGTGAGGGGCATGCCGGCACACCCTCTCAGACTGAACCTCTTGCCGGACACCACAGAACCACCTGCCGGACAGACCGGAACCACCCGCCGGACACGCCGGAACCACCGGCTCGACCCGCCGGAACGACCGCTGGACATGCAAACTCACCTGCCGGCTACGCCGGAAACACTTGGCGAACACTCCGGAATCACCTGCCGGGCATGCCGGAACCACCTCTCAGATATGCCAGAACCACGTGCCAATGACCCCGGAAGCACCTGCCGAGCACGCCGGAACCACCTGCTCCACTCACCAGTAACACATCCCTGACACGCCAAAATCACCTGCTGGGTTGCCAGAACCGCTTGGCGGACACTCCGGAATCATCTGCCGGACATGCCGGAACCAGCTTTCAGACACACCAGAACCAAGTGCCGGAGACGCCGGAAGCACCTGCCGAGCATGCCGGAGCCACCTGCTCGACTCGCCAGAAACACCTGCCGGACACGCCAAAATCACCTGCCGGGTATGCCAGAACCACCTGGCGGACACTACGGAATCACCAGCCGCGCATGCCGGAACCACCTCTCACACGTGCCGGAAGCACGTGCCAGACACGCCAGAAACACCTACCGGACAGACCGGAACCACCTGCCAAGAACGCCGGAGCCACCTGTTCGACTCGCTGGAACCACCTGCCGGACAGGCCAATATCAACTGCTGGCTATGCCAGAACCACCTGGGGGACAGTCCGGGATCACCTGCCAGCCATGGCGGAACCACCTCTCAGACGTACCAGAACCACCTGCCGGAGAAGCTGGAAACACGTCCTGGACAGACTGGAACCACGTGACGGCCATGCCTGAACCACCTGCCGAGCACGGCGGAACCACCTGCCGGACACGCCAAAATCACCTGCGGGCTACGCCAGAACCACTTGGACGACTCTCCGAAATGACCTGCCGGGCATGTTGGAACCACCTCTCAGACGTGCCAGAAGCACGTGGCGGACAGTCCGGAATCACCTGTTGTGCATACGCAACCACCTCTGACACGTACCAGAACCACGTGCCGTGCACGCCGGAACCACCTACCGGACAGGCCGGAATCCAATTGTGGGCATGCCGGAACCACCAGTCAGATGTGCCAGAAACACGTGCCGGAGACGCCGGAAGCACCTTCCGAGCACGTCGCAAGCACCTGCTCAACTCGCCTGAACCACCTGCCGGACACGCCAAAATCACCTGCCCGCTACACCAGCACCACTTCGGGGACAAGCCGGAATCACGTGAGGGGCATGCCGGCACAGCCTCTCAGACTGAACCTCGTGCCGGACACCACAGAACCACCTGCCGGACAGACCGGAACCACCTGCCGGACACGCCGGAACCACCGGCTCGACCCGCCGGAACGACCGCTGGACATGCAAAATCACCTGCCGGCTACGCCGGAAAAACTTGGCAAACACTCCGGAATCACCTGCCGGGCATGCCGGAACCACCTCTCAGATATGCCAGAACCACGTGCCAATGACCCCGGAAGCACCTGCCGAGCACGCCGGAACCACCTGCTCGACTCGCCAGAACCACCTGCCGGACACGCAAAAATCACCTGCCGGCTACGCCACAACCAGTTGGGGAACACTTTGGAATCACCTGCCGGGCTTGCTGGAACCACCTGCCGACCATGCCGGAGCCACCTGCTCGACTCGCCAGAAACACCTGCCGGACACGCCAAAATCACCTGCCGGGTACGCCAGAACCACCTGGCGGACACTCCGAAATCACCTGTCGCGCAAGCCGGAACCACCTCTCAGACGTGCCGGAAGCACGTGCCGGACACGCCGGAATCACCTACCGGACAGACCGGAACCACCTGCCGAGCACGCCGGAGCCACCTGCTCGACTGGCTGGAACCACCTGCCGGACAGGCCAATATTAACTGCTGGCTATGCCAGAACCACCTGGGGGACAGTCCGGAATCACCTGCCAGCCATGGCGGAACCACCTCTCACACGTACCAGAACCACCTGCCGGAGAAGCTGGAAACACGTCCTGGACAGTCTGGAACCACCTGCCGGCCAAGCCTGAAACACCTGCCAAGCACAACAGAACAACCTGCCAGACACGCCAAAATCACCTGCGTGTTATGCCAGAACCACTTGGAGGACTCTCTGGGATGACCTGCCGGGCATGCCAGAACCACCTCTCAGACGTGCCAGAACCATGTGGCGGACAGTCCGGAATCACCTGTTGGGCATGCGCAACCACCTCTGAGACGTACCAGAACCACATGCCGTGCAGGCTGGAACCACCTACCGGACAGACCGGAATCACCTTTCGGGCATGCCGGAACCACCTGTCAGGTGTGCCAGAAACACGTGCTGGAGACGCCGGAAGCACCTGCCAAGCACGTTGGAACCACCTGCTCAACTCGCCTGAACCACCTGCCGGACATGCCAAAATCACCTGCCGACTATGCCAGAACCACTTGGCGAACACTCCGGAATCACTTGCCGGGCATGCAGGAACCACCTCTCAGACATGCCAGAACCCCGTGCCAATGACCCCGGAAGCACCAGCCGAGCACGCCGGAACCACCTGCTCGACTCGCCAGAACCACCTGCCGATCACGCAAAAATCACCTGCCGGCTACGCCACAACCAGTTGGTGAACACTTTGGAATCACCTGCCAGGGTTGCTGGAACCACCTGCCAGTCATGCCAAAATCACCTGCCAACTACGCCAGAACCGCTTGGCGGACACAGCGGAAACACCTGTCGGGCCGTCTGGAACCACATCTCAGACGTGCCAGAAACGTGTTCATGAGATGCTGGAACCACACCCCGAACAGACGGATACCACCTGCCAGAACCGCCTGAACCACCTGCTGAGCACGCCGGAACCAACTGCTCGACTCACCGGTACCACCTCCCTGACACGCCAAAATCACCTGCTGGGTATGCCAGAACCACTTGGCGGACACTCCAGAATAATCTGCCGGACATGCCGGAACCAGCTCTCAGACACACCAGAACCAAGTGCCGGAGACGCCGGAAGCACCTGCCGCGCATGCCGGAACCACCTCTCAGACGTGCCGGAAGCACGTTCCAGACACGCCGGAAACACCTACCGGACAGACCGGAACCACCTGCCAGGAACGCAGGAGCCACCTGTTCGACTCGCTGGAACCACCTGCCGGACAGGCCAATATCAACTGCTGGCTATGCCAGAACCACCTGGGGGACAGTCCGGGATCACCTGCCAGCCATGGCGGAACCACCTCTCAGACGTACCAGAACCACGTGCCGTGCACGCCGGAACCACCTACCGGACAGACCGGAATCCACTTTTGGGCATGCCGGAACCACCAGTCAGATGTGCCAGAAACACGTGCCGGAGACGCCGGAAGCACCTGCCGAGCACGTCGCAACCACCTGCTCAACTCGCCTGAACCACCTGCCGGACACGCCAAAATCACCTGCCCGCTACACCAGCACCACTTCGGGGACAAGCCGGAATCACGTGAGGGGCATTCCGGCACAGCCTCTCAGACTGAACCTCGTGCCGGACACCACAGAACCACCTGCCGGACAGACCGGAACCACCTGCCGGACACGCCGGAACCACCGACTCGACCCGCCGGAACGACCGCTGGACATGCAAAATCACCTGCCGGCTACGCCGGAAACACTTGGCGAACACTCCGGAATCACCTGCCGGGCATGCCGGAACCACCTCTCAGATATGCCAGAACCACGTGCCAATGACCCCGGAAGCACCTGCCGAGCACGCCGGAACCACCTGCTCGACTCGCCAGAACCACCTGCCGGACACGCAGAAATCACCTGCCGGCTACGCCACAACCAGTTGGGGAACACTTCGGAATCACCTGCCGGGCTTTCTGGAACCACCTGCCGGTCATGCCAAAATCACCTGCCAACTACGCCAGTACCACTATGCGGACACTGTGGAAACACCTGTCGGGCCGGCCGGAACCACATCTCAGACGTGCCAGAACCATGTGCATGAGATGCTGGAACCACACCCCGAACAGACGGAAAACACCTGCCAGACCCGTCTGAACAACCTGCCGAGCACGCCGGAGCCACCTGCTCGACTCGCCGGAACCACCTACCTGACATGCCCAAATCACCAGCCGGGTATGCCAGAACCACTTGGCGGACACTCCGGAATCATCTGCCGGACATGCCGGAACCAGCTCTCAGACACACCAGAACCACGTGCCGGAGACGCCGGAAGCACCTGCCGAGCATGCCGGAGCCACCTGCTCGACTCGCCTGAACCACCTGCCGGACATGCCAAAATCACCTGCCGACTATGCCAGAACCACTTGGCGAACACTCCGGAATCACTTGCCGGGCATGCAGGAACCACCTCTCAGACATGCCAGAACCCCGTGCCAATGACCCCGGAAGCACCAGCCGAGCACGCCGGAACAACCTGCTCGACTCGCCAGAACCACCTGCCGATCACGCAAAAATCACCTGCCGGCTACGCCACAACCAGTTGGGGAACACTTTGGAATCACCTGCCAGGCTTGCTGGAACCACCTGCCAGTCATGCCAAAATCACCTGCCAACTACGCCAGAACCGCTTGGCAGACACTGCGGAAACACCTGTCGGGCCGGCTGGAACCACATCTCAGACGTGCCAGAAACGTGTTCATGAGATGCTGGAACCACACCCCGAACAGACGGATACCACCTGCCAGAACCGCCTGAACCACCTGCCGAGCACGCCGGAGCCACCTACCTGACATGCCCAAATCACAAGCCGGGTATGCCAGAACCACTTGGCGGACACTCCGGAATCATCTGCCGGACATGCCGTAACCAGCTCTCAGACACACCAGAACCACGTGCCGGAGAGGCCGGAAGCACCTGCCGAGCATGCCGGAGCCACCTGCTCGACTCGCCAGCAACACCTGCCGGATACGCCAAAATCACCTGCCGGGTACGCCAGAACCACCTGGTGGACACTCCGAAATCACCTGTCGCGCATCCCGGAACCACCTCTCAGACGTGCCGGAAGCACGTGCCGGACACGCCGGAATCACCTACCGGACAGACCGGAACCACCTGCCGTGCACGCCGGAGCCACCTGTTCGACTCGCTGGAACCACCTGCCGGACAGGCCAATATCAACTGCTGGCTATGCCAGAACCACCTGGGGGACGGTCCGGAATCACCTGCCAGCCATTGCGGAACCACCTCTCAGACGTACCAGAACCACCTGACGGAGAAGCTGGAAACACGTCCTGGACAGTCTGGAAACACCTGCCGGCCAAGCCTGAACCACCTGCCAAGCAGAACGGAACAACCTGCTAGACACGCCAAAATCACCAGCGTATTATGCCAGAACCAATTGGAGGACTCTCTGGGATGACCTGCCGGGCATGCCGGAACCACCTCTCAGACGTGCCAGAACCATGTGGCGGACAGTCCGGAATCACCTGTTGGGCATGCGCAACCACCTCTGAGACGTACCAGAACCACATGCCGTGCAGGCTGGAACCACCTACCGGACAGACCGGAATCACCTTTCGGGCATGCCGGAACCACCTGTCAGATGTGCCAGAAACACGTGCCGGAGACGCCGGAAGCACCTGCCAAGCACGTTGGAACCACCTGCTCAACTCGCCTGAACCACCTGCCGGACATACCAAAATCACCTGCCGACTATGCCAGAACCACTTGGTGAACACTCCGGAATCACTTGCCGGGCATGCAGGAACCACCTCTCAGACATGCCAGAACCCCGTGCCAATGACCCCGGAAGCACCAGCCGAGCACGCCGGAACCACCTGCTCGACTCGCCAGAACCACCTGCCGATCACGCAAAAATCACCTGCCGGCTACGCCACAACCAGTTGGTGAACACTTTGGAATCACCTGCCAGGCTTGCTGGAACCACCTGCCAGTCATGCCAAAATCACCTGCCAACTACGCCAGAACCGCTTGGCGGACACTGCGGAAACACCTGTCGGGCCGGCTGGAACCACATCTCAGACGTGCCAGAAACGTGTTCATGAGATGCTGGAACCACACCCCGAAAAGACGGATACCACCTGCCAGAACCGCCTGAACCACCTGCTGAGCACGCCGGAACCACCTGCTCGACTCACCGGTACCACCTCCCTGACTCGCCAAAATCACCTGCTGGGTATGCCAGAACCACTTGGCGGACACTCCGGAATCATCTGCCGGACATGCCGGAACCAGCTCTCAGACACACCAGAACCAAGTGCCGGAGACGCCGGATGCAGCTGCCGAGCATGCCGGAGCCACCTGCTCGACTCCCCAGATACACCTGCCTGACACGCCAAAATCACCTGCCGGGTATGCCAGAACCACCTGGCGGACTCTACGGAATCTCCTGTCGCGCATGCCGGAACCACCTCTCAGACGTTCCGGAAGCACGTGCCGGACACGCCGGAAACACCTGCCGGACAGACCGGAACCACCTGCCAAGAACGCCGGAGCCACCTGTTCGACTCGCTGGAACCACCTGCCGGACAGGCCAATATCAACTGCTGGCTATGCCAGAACCACCTGGGGGACAGTCCGGGATCACCTGCCAGCCATGGCGGAACCACCTCTCAGACGTACCAGAACCACCTGCCGGAGAAGCTGGAAACACGTCCTGGACAGACTGGAACCACGTGACGGCCATGCCTGAACCACCTGCCGAGCACGGCGGAACCACCTGCCGGACACGCCAAAATCACCTGCGGGCTACGCCAGAACCACTTGGACGACTCTCCGAAATGACCTGCCGGGCATGTTGGAACCACCTCTCAGACGTGCCAGAAGCACATGGCGGACAGTCCGGAATCACCTGTTGGGCATACGCAACCACCTCTGAGACGTACCAGTACCACGTGCCGTGCACGCCGGAACCACCTACCGGACAGACCGGAATCAACTATTGGGCATGCCGGAACCACCAGTCAGATGTGCCAGAAACACGTGCCGGAGACGCCGGAAGCACCTGCCGAGCATGTCGCAACCACCTGCTCAACTCGCCTGACCCACCTGCCGGACACGCCAAAATCACCTGCCCGCTACACCAGCACCACTTCGGGGACAAGCTGGAATCACGTGAGGGGCATGCCGGCACAGCCTCTCAGACTGAACCTCGTGCCGGACACCACAGAACCACCTGCCGGACAGACCGGAACCACCTGCCGGACACGCCGGAACCACCAGCTCGACCCGCCGGAACGACCGCTGGACATGCAAAATCACCTGCCGGCTACGCCGGAAACACTTGGCGAACACTCCGGAATCACCTGCCGGGCATGCCGGAACCACCTCTCAGATATGCCAGAACCACGTGCCAATGACCCCGGAAGCACCTGCCGAGCACGCCGGAACCACCTGCTCGACTCGCCAGAACCACCTGCCGGACACGCAGAAATCACCTGCCGGCTACGCCACAACCAGTTCGGGAACACTTCGGAATCACCTGCCGGGCTTTCTGGAACCACCTGCCGGTCATGCCAAAATCACCTGCCAACTACGCCAGTACCACTTGGCGGACACTGTGGAAACACCTGTCGGGCCGGCCGGAGCCACATCTCAGACGTGCCAGAACCATGTGCATGAGATGCTGGAAGCACACCCCGAACAGACGGAAAACACCTGCCAGACCCGTCTGAACAACCTGCCGAGCACGCCGGAGCCACCTGCTCGACTCGCCGGAACCACCTACCTGACATGCCCAAATCACCAGCCGGGTATGCCAGAACCATTTGGCGGACACTCCGGAATCATCTGCCGGACATGCCGGAACCAGCTCTCAGACACACCAGAACCACGTGCCGGAGACGCCGGAAGCACCTGCCGAGCATGCCGGAGCCACCTGCTCGACTCGCCAGAAACACATGCCGGACACGCCAAAATCACCTGCCGGGTACGCCAGAACCACCTGGCGGACACTCCGAAATCACCTGCCGCGCATGCCGGAACCACCGCTCAGACGTGCCGGAAGCACGTGCCGGACACGCCGGAATCACCTACCGGACAGACCGGAACCACCTGCCGAGCATGCCGGAGCCACCTGTTCGACTCGCTGGAACCACCTGCCGGACAGGCCAATATCAACTGCTGGCTATGCCAGAACCACCTGGGGGACGGTCCGGAATCACCTGCCAGCCATGGTGGAACCACCTCTCAGACGTACCAGAACCACCTGCCGGAGAAGCTGGAAACACGTCCTGGACAGTCTGGAACCACCTGCCGGCCAAGCCTGAACCACCTGCCAAGCACAACGGAACAACCTGCCAGACACGCCAAAATCACCTGCGTGTTATGCCAGAACCACTTGGAGGACTCTCTGGGATGACCTGCCGGGCATGCCGGAACCACCTCTCAGACGTGCCAGAACCATGTGGCGGACAGTCCGGAATCACCTGTTGGGCATGCGCAACCACCTCTGAGACGTACCAGAACCACATGCCGTGCAGGCTGGAACCACCTACCGGACAGACCGGAATCACCTTTCGGGCATGCCGGAACCACCTGTCAGATGTGCCAGAAACACGTGCCGGAGACGCCGGAAGCACCGGCCAAGCACGTTGGAACCACCTGCTCAACTCGCCTGAACCACCTGCCGGACATGCCAAAATCACCTGCCGACTATGCCAGAACCACTTGGCGAACACTCCGGAATCACTTGCCGGGCATGCAGGAACCACCTCTCAGACATGCCAGAACCCCATGCCAATGACCCCGGAAGCACCAGCCGAGCACGCCGGAACCACCTGCTCGACTCGCCAGAACCACCTGCCAATCACGCAAAAATCACCTGCCGGCTACGCCACAAACAGTTGGTGAACACTTTGGAATCACCTGCCAGGCTTGCTGGAACCACCTGCCAGTCATGCCAAAATCACCTGCCAACTACGCCAGAACCGCTTGGCGGACACTGCGGAAACACCTGTCGGGCCGGCTGGAACCACATCTCAGACGTGCCAGAAACGTGTTCATGAGATGCTGGAACCACACCCCGAAAAGACGGATACCACCTGCCAGAACCGCCTGAACCACCTGCTGAGCACGCCGGAACCACCTGCTCGACTCACCGGTACCACCTCCCTGACTCGCCAAAATCACCTGCTGGGTATGCCAGAACCACTTGGCGGACACTCCGGAATCATCTGCCGGACATGCCGGAACCAGCTCTCAGACACACCAGAACCAAGTGCCGGAGACGCCGGATGCAGCTGCCGAGCATGCCGGAGCCACCTGCTTGACTCCCCAGAAACACCTGCCTGACACGCCAAAATCACCTGCCGGGTATGCCAGAACCACCTGGCGGACTCTACGGAATCTCCTGTCGCGCATGCCGGAACCACCTCTCAGACGTGCCGGAAGCACGTGCCGGACACGCCGGAAACACCTGCCGGACAGACCGGAACCACCTGCCAAGAACGCCGGAGCCACCTGTTCGACTCGCTGGAACCACCTGCCGGACAGGCCAATATCAACTGCTGGCTATGCCAGAACCACCTGGGGGACAGTCCGGGATCACCTGCCAGCCATGGCGGAACCACCTCTCAGACGTACCAGAACCACCTGCCGGAGAAGCTGGAAACACGTCCTGGACAGACTGGAACCACGTGACGGCCATGCCTGAACCACCTGCCGAGCACGGCGGAACCACCTGCCGGACACGCCAAAATCACCTGCGGGCTACGCCAGAACCACTTGGACGACTCTCCGAAATGACCTGCCGGGCATGTTGGAACCACCTCTCAGACGTGCCAGAAGCACGTGGCGGACAGTCCGGAATCACCTGTTGGGCATACGCAACCACCTCTGAGACGTACCAGTACCACGTGCCGTGCACGCCGGAACCACCTACCGGACAGACCGGAATCAACTATTGGGCATGCCGGAACCACCAGTCAGATGTGCCAGAAACACGTGCCGGAGACGCCGGAAGCACCTGCCGAACACGTCGCAACCACCTGCTCAACTCGCCTGACCCACCTGCCGGACACGCCAAAATCACCTGCCCGCTACACCAGCACCACTTCGGGGACAAGCCGGAATCACGTGAGGGGCATGCCGGCACAGCCTCTCAGACTGAACCTCGTGCCGGACACCACAGAACCACCTGCCGGACAGACCGGAACCACCTGCCGGACACGCCGGAACCACCGGCTCGACCCGCCGGAACGACCGCTGGACATGCAAAATCACCTGCCGGCTACGCCGGAAACACTTGGCGAACACTCCGGAATCACCTGCCGGGCATGCCGGAACCACCTCTCAGATATGCCAGAACCACGTGCCAATGACCCCGGAAGCACCTGCCGAGCACGCCGGAACCACCTGCTCGACTCGCCAGAACCACCTGCCGGACACGCAGAAATCACCTGCCGGCTACGCCACAACCAGTTCGGGAACACTTCGGAATCACCTGCCGGGCTTTCTGGAACCACCTGCCGGTCATGCCAAAATCACCTGCCAACTACGCCAGTACCACTTGGCGGACACTGTGGAAACACCTGTCGGGCCGGCCGGAGCCACATCTCAGACGTGCCAGAACCATGTGCATGAGATGCTGGAAGCACACCCCGAACAGACGGAAAACACCTGCCAGACCCGTCTGAACAACCTGCCGAGCACGCCGGAGCCACCTGCTCGACTCGCCGGAACCACCTACCTGACATGCCCAAATCACCAGCCGGGTATGCCAGAACCATTTGGCGGACACTCCGGAATCATCTGCCGGACATGCCGGAACCAGCTCTCAGACACACCAGAACCACGTGCCGGAGACGCCGGAAGCACCTGCCGAGCATGCCGGAGCCACCTGCTCGACTCGCCAGAAACACCTGCCGGACACGCCAAAATCACCTGCCGGGTACGCCAGAACCACCTGGCGGACAATCCGAAATCACCTGCCGCGCATGCCGGAACCACCGCTCAGACGTGCCGGAAGCACGTGCCGGACACGCCGGAATCACCTACCGGACAGACCGGAACCACCTGCCGAGCATGCCGGAGCCACCTGTTCGACTCGCTGGAACCACCTGCCGGACAGGCCAATATCAACTGCTGGCTATGCCAGAACCACCTGGGGGACGGTCCGGAATCACCTGCCAGCCATGGCGGAACCACCTCTCAGACGTACCAGAACCACCTGCCGGAGAAGCTGGAAACACGTCCTGGACAGTCTGGAACCACCTGCCGGCCAAGCCTGAACCACCTGCCAAGCACAACGGAACAACCTGCCAGACACGCCAAAATCACCTGCGTGTTATGCCAGAACCACTTGGAGGACTCTCTGGGATGACCTGCCGGGCATGCCGGAACCACCTCTCAGACGTGCCAGAACCATGTGGCGGACAGTCCGGAATCACCTGTTGGGCATGCGCAACCACCTCTGAGACGTACCAGAACCACATGCCGTGCAGGCTGGAACCACCTACCGGACAGACCGGAATCACCTTTCGGGCATGCCGGAACCACCTGTCAGATGTGCCAGAAACACGTGCCGGAGACGCCGGAAGCACCTGCCAAGCACGTTGGAACCACCTGCTCAACTCGCCTGAACCACCTGCCGGACATGCCAAAATCACCTGCCGACTATGCCAGAACCACTTGGCGAACACTCCGGAATCACTTGCCGGGCATGCAGGAACCACCTCTCAGACATGCCAGAACCCCGTGCCAATGACCCCGGAAGCACCAGCCGAGCACGCCGGAACCACCTGCTCGACTCGCCAGAACCACCTGCCGATCACGCAAAAATCACCTGCCGGCTACGCCACAACCAGTTGGTGAACACTTTGGAATCACCTGCCAGGCTTGCTGGAACCACCTGCCAGTCATGCCAAAATCACCTGCCAACTACACCAGAACCGCTTGGCGGACACTGCGGAAACACCTGTCGGGCCGGCTGGAACCACATCTCAGACGTGCCAGAAACGTGTTCATGAGATGCTGGAACCACACCCCGAACAGACGGATACCACCTGCCAGAACCGCCTGAACCACCTGCTGAGCATGCCGGAACCACCTGCTCGACTCACCGGTACCACCTCCCTGACACGCCAAAATCACCTGCTGGGTATGCCAGAAACACTTGGCGGACACTCCGGAATCATCTGCCGGACATGCCGGAACCAGCTCTCAGACACACCAGAACCAAGTGCCGGAGACGCCGGAAGCACCTGCCGAGCATGCCGGAGCCACCTGCTCGACTCGCCAGAAACACCTGTCTGACACGCCAAAATCACCTACCGGGTATTCCAGAACCACCTGACGGACACTACGGAATCACCTGTCGCGCATGCCGGAACCACCTCTCAGACGTGCCGGAAGCACGTGCCGGACACGCCGGAAACACCTGCCGGACAGACCGGAACCACCTGCCAAGAACGCCGGAGCCACCTGTTCGACTCGCTGGAACCACCTGCCGGACAGGCCAATATCAACTGCTGGCTATGCCAGAACCACCTGGGGGACAGTCCGGAATCACCTGCCAGCCATAGCGGAACCACCTCTCAGACGTACCAGAACCACCTGCCGGAGAAGCTGGAAACACGTCCTGGACAGACTGGAACCACGTGACGGCCATGCCTGAACCACCTGCCGAGCACGGCGGAACCACCTGCCGGACACGCCAAAATCACCTGCGGGCTACGCCAGAACCACTTGGACGACTCTCCGAAATGACCTGCCGGGCATGTTGGAACCACCTCTCAGACGTGCCAGAAGCACGTGGCGGACAGTCCGGAATCACCTGTTGGGCATACGCAACCACCTCTGACACGTACCAGAACCACGTGCCGTGCACGCCGGAACCACCTACCGGACAGACCGGAATCAACTTTTGGGCATGCCGGAACCACCAGTCAGATGTGCCAGAAACACGTGCCGGAGACGCCGGAAGCACCTGCCGAGCACGTCGCAAACACCTGCTCAACTCGCCTGAACCACCTGCCGGACACGCCAAAATCACCTGCCCGCTACACCAGCACCACTTCGGGGACAAGCCGGAATCACGTGAGGGGCATGCCGGCACAGCCTCTCTGACTGAACCTCGTGCCGGACACCACAGAACCACCTGCCGGACAGACCGGAACCACCTGCCGGACACGCTGGAACCACCGGCTCGACCCGCCGGAAGGACCGCTGGACATGCAAAATCACCTGCCGGCTACGCCGGAAACACTTGGCGAACATTCCGGAATCACCTGCCGGGCATGCCGGAACCACCTCTCAGATATGCCAGAACCACGTGCCAATGACCCGGAAGCACCTGCCGAGCACGCCAGAACCACCTGCTCGACTCGCCAGAACCGCCTGCCGGACACGCAGAAATCACCTGCCGGCTACGCCACAACCAGTTGGGGAACACTTCGGAATCACCTGCCGGGCTTGCTGGAACCACCTGCCGGTCATGCCAAAATCACCTGCCAACTACGCCAGTACCACTTGGCGGACACTGTGGAAACACCTGTCGGGCCGGCCGGAACCACATCTCAGACGTGCCAGAACCATGTGCATGAGATGCTGGAACCACACCCCGAACAGACGGAAAACACCTGCCAGACCCGTCTGAACAACCTGCCGAGCACGCCGGAGCCACCTGCTCGACTCGCCGGAACCACCTACCTGACATGCCCAAATCACCAGCCGGGTATGCCAGAACCACTTGGCGGACACTCCGGAATCATCTGCCGGACATGCCGGAACCAGCTCTCAGACACACCAGAACCACGTGCCGGAGACGCCGGAAGCACCTGCCGAGCATGCCGGAGCCACCTGCTCGACTTGCCAGAAACACCTGCCGGACACGCCAAAATCACCTGCCGGGTACGCCAGAACCACCTGGCGGACACTCCGAAATCACCTGTCGCGCATGCCGGAACCACCTCTCATACGTGCCGGAAGCACGTGCCGGACATGCCGGAATCACCTACCGGACAGACCGGAACCACCTGCCGAGAACGCCGGAGCCACCTGTTCGACTCGCTGGAACCACCTGCCGGACAGGCCAATATCAACTGCTGGCTATGCCAGAACCACCTGGGGGACGGTCCGGAATCACCTGCCAGCCATGGCGGAACCACCTCTCAGACGTACCAGAACCACCTGCCGGAGAAGCTGGAAACACGTCCTGGACAGTCTGGAACCACCTGCCGGCCAAGCCTGAACCACCTGCCAAGCACAACGGAACAACCTGCCAGACACGCCAAAATCACCTGCGTGTTATGCCAGAACCACTTGGAGGACTCTCTGGGATGACCTGCCGGGCATGCCGGAACCACCTCTCAGACGTGCCAGAACCATGTGGCGGACAGTCCGGAATCACCTGTTGGGCATGCGCAACCACCTCTGAGACGTACCAGAACCACATGCCGTGCAGGCTGGAACCGCCTACCGGACAGACCGGAATCACCTTTCGGGCATGCCGGAACCACCTGTCAGATGTGCCTGAAACACGTGCTGGAGAAGCCGGAAGCACCAGCCGAGCACATCGCAACCACCTGCTCAACTCGCCTGAACCACCTTCCGGACATGCCAAAATCACCTGCCGACTATGCCAGAACCACTTGGCGAACACTCCGGAATCACTTGCCGGGCATGCAGGAACCACCTCTCAGACATGCCAGAACCCCGTGCCAATGACCCCGGAAGCACCAGCCGAGCACGCCAGAACCACCTGCTCGACTCGCCAGAACCACCTGCCGATCACGCAAAAATCACCTGCCGGCTACGCCACAACCAGTTGGTGAACACTTTGGAATCACCTGCCAGGCTTGCTGGAACCACCTGCCAGTCATGCCAAAATCACCTGCCAACTACGCCAGAACCGCTTGGCAGACACTGCGGAAACACCTGTCGGGCCGGCTGGAACCACATCTCAGACGTGCCAGAAACGTGTTCATGAGATGCTGGAACCACACCCCGAACAGACGGATACCACCTGCCAGAACAGCCTGAAACACCTGCTGAGCACGCCGGAACCACCTGCTCGACTCACCGGTACCACCTCCCTGACACGCCAAAATCAGCTGCTGGGTATGCCAGAACCACTTGGCGGACACTCCGGAATCATCTGCCGGACATGCCGGAACCAGCTCTCAGACACACCAGAACCAAGTGCCGGAGACGCCGGAAGCACCTGCCGAGCATGCCGTAGCCACCTGCTCGACTCGCCAGAAACACCTGCCTGACACGCCAAAATCACCTGCCGGGTATGCCAGAACCACCTGGCGGACACTACGGAATCACCTGCCGCGCATGCCGGAACCACCTCTCAGACGTGCCGGAAGCACGTGCCAGACACGCCGGAAACACCTACCGGACAGACCGGAACCACCTGCCAAGAACGCCGGAGCCACCTGTTCGACTCGCTGGAACCACCTGCCGGACAGGCCAATATCAACTGCTGGCTATGCCAGAACCACCTGGGGGACAGTCCGGGATCACCTGCCAGCCATGGCGGAACCACCTCTCAGACGTACCAGAACCACCTGCCGGAGAAGCTGGAAACACGTCCTGGACAGACTGGAACCACGTGACGGCCATGCCTGAACCACCTGCCGAGCACGGCGGAACCACCTGCCGGACACGCCAAAATCACCTGCGGGCTACGCCAGAACCACTTGGACGACTCTCCGAAATGACCTGCCGGGCATGTTGGAACCACCTCTCAGACGTGCCAGAAGCACGTGGCGGACAGTCCGGAATCACCTGTTGGGCATACGCAACCACCTCTGACACGTACCAGAACCACGTGCCGTGCACGCCGGAACCACCTACCGGACAGACCGGAATCAACTTTTGGGCATGCCGGAACCACCAGTCAGATGTGCCAGAAACACGTGCCGGAGACGCCGGAAGCAACTGCCGAGCACGTCGCAACCACCTGCTCAACTCGCCTGACCCACCTGCCGGACACGCCAAAATCACCTGCCCGCTACACCAGCACCACTTCGGGGACAAGCCGGAATCACGTGAGGGGCATGCCGGCACAGCCTCTCAGACTGAACCTCGTGCCGGACACCACAGAAACACCTGCCGGACAGACCGGAACCACCTGCCGGACACGCCGGAAAGACCGCTGGACATGCAAAATCACCTGCCGGCTACGCCGGAAACACTTGGCGAACACTCGGAATCACCAGCCGGGCATGCCGGAACCACCTCTCAGATATGCCAGAACCACGTGCCAATGACCCCGGAAGCACCTGCTGAGCACGCCGGGACCACCTGCTCGACTCGCCAGAACCACCTGCCGGACACGCAGAAATCACCTGCCGGCTATGCCACAACCAGTTGGGGAACACTTCAGAATCACCTGCCGGGCATGCTGGAACCACCTGCCGGTCATGCCAAAATCACCTGCCAACTGCGCCAGTACCACTTGGCGGACACTAAGGAAACACCTGTCAGTCTGGCTGGAACCACATCTCAGACGTGCCAGAAACGTGTTCATGAGATGCTGGAACCACACCCCGAACAGACGGATACCACCTGCCAGAACCGCCTGAACCACCTGCTGAGCACGCCGGAACCACCTGCTCGACTCACCGGTACCACCTCCCTGACACGCCAAAATCAGCTGCTGGGTATGCCAGAACCACTTGGCGGACACTCCGGAATCATCTGCCGGACATGCCGGAACCAGCTCTCAGACACACCAGAACCAAGTGCCGGAGACGCCGGAAGCACCTGCCGCGCATGCCGGAGCCACCTCTCACACGTGCCGGAAGCACGTGCCAGACACGCCGGAAACACCTACCGGACAGACCGGAACCACCTTCCAAGAACGCCGGAGCCACCTGTTCGACTCGCTGGAACCACCTGCCGGACAGGCCAATATCAACTGCTGGCTATGCCAGAACCACCTGGGGGACAGTCCGGGATCACCTGCCAGCCATGGCGGAACCACCTCTCAGACGTACCAGAACCAGCTGCCGGAGAAGCTGGAAACACGTCCTGGACAGACTGGAACCACGTGACGGCCATGCCTGAACCACCTGCCGAGCACGGCGGAACCACCTGCCGGACACGCCAAAATCACCTGTGGGCTACGCCAGAACCACTTGGACGACTCTCCGAAATGACCTGCCGGGCATGTTGGAACCACCTCTCAGACGTGCCAGAAGCACGTGGCGGACAGTCCGGAATCACCTGTTGGGCATACGCAACCACCTCTGACACGTACCAGAACCACGTGCCGTGCACGCCGGAACCACCTACCGGACAGGCCGGAATCCAATTGTGGGCATGCCGGAACCACCAGTCAGATGTGCCAGAAACACGTGCCGGAGACGCCGGAAGCACCTGCCGAGCACGTCGCAACCACCTGCTCAACTCGCCTGAACCACCTGCCGGACACGCCAAAATCACCTGCCCGCTACACCAGCACCACTTCGGGGACAAGCCGGAATCACGTGAGGGGCATGCCGGCACAGCCTCTCAGACTGAACCTCGTGCCGGACACCACAGAACCACCTGCCGGACAGACCGGAACCACCTGCCGGACACGCCGGAACCACCGGCTCGACCCGCCGGAACGACCGCTGGACATGCAAAATCACCTGCCGGCTACGCCGGAAAAACTTGGCGAACACTCCGGAATCACCTGCCGGGCATGCCGGAACCACCTCTCAGATATGCCAGAACCACGTGCCAATGACCCCGGAAGCACCTGCCGAGCACGCCGGAACCACCTGCTCGACTCGCCAGAACCACCTGCCGGACACGCAAAAATCACCTGCCGGCTACGCCACAACCAGTTGGGGAACACTTTGGAATCACCTGCCGGGCTTGCTGGAACCACCTGCCGACCATGCCGGAGCCACCTGCTCGACTCGCCAGAAACACCTGCCGGACACGCCAAAATCACCTGCCGGGTACGCCAGAACCACCTGGCGGACACTCCGAAATCACCTGTCGCGCATGCCGGAACCACCTCTCAGACGTGCCGGAAGCACGTGCCGGACACGCCGGAATCACCTACCGGACAGACCGGAACCACCTGCCGAGCACGCCGGAGCCACCTGCTCGACTGGCTGGAACCACCTGCCGGACAGGCCAATATTAACTGCTGGCTATGCCAGAACCACCTGGGGGACAGTCCGGAATCACCTGCCAGCCATGGCGGAACCACCTCTCACACGTACCAGAACCACCTGCCGGAGAAGCTGGAAACACGTCCTGGACAGTCTGGAACCACCTGCCGGCCAAGCCTGAAACACCTGCCAAGCACAACAGAACAACCTGCCAGACACGCCAAAATCACCTGCGTGTTATGCCAGAACCACTTGGAGGACTCTCTGGGATGACCTGCCGGGCATGCCAGAACCACCTCTCAGACGTGCCAGAACCATGTGGCGGACAGTCCGGAATCACCTGTTGGGCATGCGCAACCACCTCTGAGACGTACCAGAACCACATGCCGTGCAGGCTGGAACCACCTACCGGACAGACCGGAATCACCTTTCGGGCATGCCGGAACCACCTGTCAGGTGTGCCAGAAACACGTGCCGGAGACGCCGGAAGCACCTGCCAAGCACGTTGGAACCACCTGCTCAACTCGCCTGAACCACCTGCCGGACATGCCAAAATCACCTGCCGACTATGCCAGAACCACTTGGCGAACACTCCGGAATCACTTGCCGGGCATGCAGGAACCACCTCTCAGACATGCCAGAACCCCGTGCCAATGACCCCGGAAGCACCAGCCGAGCACGCCGGAACCACCTGCTCGACTCGCCAGAACCACCTGCCGATCACGCAAAAATCACCTGCCGGCTACGCCACAACCAGTTGGTGAACACTTTGGAATCACCTGCCAGGGTTGCTGGAACCACCTGCCAGTCATGCCAAAATCACCTGCCAACTACGCCAGAACCGCTTGGCGGACACTGCGGAAAGACCTGTCGGGCCGTCTGGAACCACATCTCAGACGTGCCAGAAACGTGTTCATGAGATGCTGGAACCACACCCCGAACAGACGGATACCACCTGCCAGAACCGCCTGAACCACCTGCTGAGCACGCCGGAACCAACTGCTCGACTCACCGGTACCACCTCCCTGACACGCCAAAATCACCTGCTGGGTATGCCAGAACCACTTGGCGGACACTCCAGAATAATCTGCCGGACATGCCGGAACCAGCTCTCAGACACACCAGAACCAAGTGCCGGAGACGCCGGAAGCACCTGCCGCGCATGCCGGAACCACCTCTCAGACGTGCCGGAAGCACGTTCCAGACACGCCGGAAACACCTACCGGACAGACCGGAACCACCTGCCAAGAACGCAGGAGCCACCTGTTCGACTCGCTGGAACCACCTGCCGGACAGGCCAATATCAACTGCTGGCTATGCCAGAACCACCTGGGGGACAGTCCGGGATCACCTGCCAGCCATGGCGGAACCACATCTCAGACGTACCAGAACCACGTGCCGTGCACCCCGGAACCACCTACCGGACAGACCGGAATCCACTTTTGGGCATGCCGGAACCACCAGTCAGATGTGCCAGAAACACGTGCCGGAGACGCCGGAAGCACCTGCCGAGCACGTCGCAACCACCTGCTCAACTCGCCTGAACCACCTGCCGGACACGCCAGAATCACCTGCCCGCTACACCAGCACCACTTCGGGGACAAGCCGGAATCACGTGAGGGGCATTCTGGCACAGCCTCTCAGACTGAACCTCGTGCCGGACACCACAGAACCACCTGCCGGACAGACCGGAACCACCTGCCGGACACGCCGGAACCACCGGCTCGACCCGCCGGAACGACCGCTGGACATGCAAAATCACCTGCCGGCTACGCCGGAAACACTTGGCGAACACTCCGGAATCACCTGCCGGGCATGCCGGAACCACCTCTCAGATATGCCAGAACCACGTGCCAATGACCCCGGAAGCACCTGCCGAGCACGCCGGAACCACCTGTTCGACTCGCCAGAACCACCTGCCGGACACGCAGAAATCACCTGCCGGCTACGCCACAACCAGTTGGGGAACACTTCGGAATCACCTGCCGGGCTTGCTGGAACCACCTGCCGGTCATGCCAAAATCACCTGCCAACTACGCCAGTACCACTTGGCGGACACTGTGGAAACACCTGTCGGGCCGGCCGGAACCACATCTCAGACGTGCCAGAACCATGTGCATGAGATGCTGGAACCACACCCCGAACAGACGGAAAACACCTGCCAGACCCGTCTGAACAACCTGCCGAGCACGCCGGAGCCACCTGCTCGACTCGCCGGAACCACCTACCTGACATGCCCAAATCACCAGCCGGGTATGCCAGAACCACTTGGCGGACACTCCGGAATCATCTGCCGGACATGCCGGAACCAGCTCTCAGACACACCAGAACCACGTGCCGGAGATGCCGGAAGCACCTGCCGAGCATGCCGGAGCCACCTGCTCGACTCGCCAGAAACAACTGCCGGACACCCTAAAATCACCTGCCAGGTACGCCAGAACCACCTGGCGGACACTCCGAAATCACCTGTCGCGCATGCCGGAACCACCTCTCAGACGTGCCGGAAGCACGTGCCGGACACGCCGGAATCACCTACCGGACAGACCGGAACCACCTGCCGAGCACGCCGGAGCCACCTGTTCGACTCGCTGGAACCACCTGCCGGACAGGCCAATATCAAATGCTGGCTATGCCAGAACCACCTGGGGGACGGTCCGGAATCATCTGCCAGCCATGGCGGAACCACCTCTCAGACGTACCAGAACCACCTGCCGGAGAAGCTGGAAACACGTCCTGGACAGTCTGGAACCACCTGCCGGCCAAGCCTGAACCACCTGCCAAGCACAACGGAACAACCTGCCAGACACGCCAAAATCACCTGTGTGTTATGCCAGAACCACTTGGAGGACTCTCTGGGATGACCTGCCGGGCATGCCGGAACCACCTCTCAGACGTGCCAGAACCATGTGGCGGACAGTCCGGAATCACCTGTTGGGCATGCACAACCACCTCTGAGACGTACGAGAACCACATGCCGTGCAGGCTGGAACCACCTACCGGACAGACCGGAATCACCTTTCGGGCATGCCGGAACCACCTGTCAGATGTGCCAGAAACACGTGCTGGAGACGCCGGAGGCACCTGCCGAGCACGTCGCAACCACCTGCTCAACTCGCCTGAACCACCTGCCGGACATGCCAAAATCACCTGCCGACTATGCCAGAACCACTTGGCGAACACTCCGGAATCACTTGCCGGGCATGCAGGAACCACCTCTCAGACATGCCAGAACCCCGTGCCAATGACCCCGGAAGCACCAGCCGAGCACGCCGGAACCACCTGCTCGACTCGCCAGAACCACCTGCCGATCACGCAAAAATCACCTGCCGGCTACGCCACAACCAGTTGGTGAACACTTTGGAATCAACTGCCAGGCTTGCTGGAACCACCTGCCAGTCATGCCAAAATCACCTGCCAACTACGCCAGAACCGCTTGGAGGACACTGCAGAAACACCTGTCGGGCCGGCTGGAACCACATCTCAGACGTGCCAGAAACTTGTTAATGAGATGCTGGAACCACACCCCGAACAGATGGATACCACCTGCCAGAACCGCCTGAACCACCTGCTGAGCACGCCGGAACCACCTGCTCGACTCACCGGTACCACCTCACTGACACGCCAAAATCACCTGCTGGGTATGCCAGAACCACTTGGCGGACACTCCGGAATCATCTGCCGGACATGCCGGAACCAGCTTTCAGACACACCAGAACCAAGTGCCGGAGACGCCGGAAGCACCTGCCGAGCATGCTGGAGCCACCTGCTCGACTCGCCAGAAACACCTGCCGGACACGCCAAAATCACCTGCCGGGTATGCCAGAACCACCTGGCGGACACTACGGAATCACCTGCCGCGCATGCCGGAACCACCTCTCACACGTGCCGGAAGCACATGCCAGACACGACAGAAACACCTACCGGACAGACCGGAACCACCTGCCAAGAACGCCGGAGCCACCTGTTCGACTCGCTGGAACCACCTGCCGGACAGGACAATATCAACTGCTGGCTATGCCAGAACCACCTGGGGGACAGTCCGGGATCACCTGCCAGCCATGGCGGAACCACCTCTCAGACGTACCAGAACCACCTGCCGGAGAAGCTGGAAACACGTCCTGGACAGACTGGAACCACGTGACGGCCATGCCTGAACCACCTGCCGAGCACGGCGGAGCCACCTGCCGGACTCGCCAAAATCACCTGCGGGCTACGCCAGAACCACTTGGACGACTCTCCTAAATGACCTGCCGGGCATGTTGGAACCACCTCTCAGACGTGCCAGAAGCACGTGGCGGACAGTCCGGAATCACCTGTTGGGCATACGCAACCACCTCTGACACGTACCAGAACCACGTGCCGTGCACGCCGGAACCACCTACCGGGCAGACCGGAATCCACTTTTGGCCATGCCGGAACCACCAGTCAGATGTGCCAGAAACACGTGCCGGAGACGCCGGAAGCACCTGCTGAGCACGTCGCAACCACCTGCTCAACTCGCGTGAACCACCTGCCGGACACGCCAAAATCACCTGCCCGCTACACCAGCACCACTTCGGGGACAAGCCGGAATCACGTGAGGGGCATGCCGGCACACCCTCTGAGACTGAACCTCTTGCCGGACACCACAGAACCACCTGCCGGACAGACCGGAACCACCTGCCGGACACGCCGGAACCACCGGCTCGACCCGCCGGAACGACCGCTGGACATGCAAACTCACCTGCCGGCTACGCCGGAAACACTTGGCGAACACTCCGGAATCACCTGCCGGGCATGCAGGAACCACCTCTCAGATATGCCAGAACCACGTGCCAATGACCCCGGACGCACCTGCCGAGCACGCCGGAACCACCTGCTCGACTCGCCAGAACAACCTGCCGGACACGCAAATATCACCTGCTGGCTACGCCACAACCAGTTGGGGAACACTTTGGAATCACCTGCCAGGCTTGCTGGAACCACCTGCCAGTCATGCCAAAATCACCTGCCAACTACGCCAGAACCGCTTGGCGGACACTGCGGAAACACCTGTCGGGCCGGCTGGAACCACATCTCAGAAGTGCCAGAAACGCATTCATGAGATGCTGGAACCACACCCAGAACAGACAGATACCACCTGCCAGAACCGCCTGAACCACCTGCTGTGCACGCCGGAACCACCTGCTCCACTCACCGGTACCACATCCCTGACACGCCAAAATCACCTGCTGGGTATGCCAGAACCACTTGGCGGACACTGCGGAAACACCTGTCGGGCCGGCCGGAACCACATCTCACACGTGCCAGAACCATGTGCATGAGATGCTGGAACCACACCCCGAACAGACGGAAAACACCTGCCAGACCCGTCTGAACAACCTGCCGAGCACGCCGGAGCCACCTGCTCGACTCGCCGGAACCACCTACCAGACATGCCAAAATCAGCCGGGTATGCCAGAACCGCTTGGCGGACACTCCGGAATCATCTGCCGGACATGCCAGAATCAGCTCTCAGACACACCAGAACCACGTGCCGGAGACGCCGGAAGCACCTGCCGACCATGCCGGAGCCACCTGCTCGACTCGCCAGAAACACCTGCCGGACACGCCAAAATCACCTGCCGGGTACGCCAGAACCACCTGGCGGACACTCCGAAATCACCTGTCGCGCATGCCGGAACCACCTCTCAGACGTGCCGGAAGCACGTGCCGGACACGCCGGAATCACCTACCGGACAGACCGGAACCACCTGCCGAGCACGCCGGAGCCACCTGCTCGACTGGCTGGAACCACCTGCCGGACAGGCCAATATTAACTGCTGGCTATGCCAGAACCACCTGGGGGACAGTCCGGAATCACCTGCCAGCCATGGCGGAACCACCTCTCACACGTACCAGAACCACCTGCCGGAGAAGCTGGAAACACGTCCTGGACAGTCTGGAACCACCTGCCGGCCAAGCCTGAAACACCTGCCAAGCACAACAGAACAACCTGCCAGACACGCCAAAATCACCTGCGTGTTATGCCAGAACCACTTGGAGGACTCTCTGGGATGACCTGCCGGGCATGCCGGAACCACCTCTCAGACGTGCCGGAACCATGTGGCGGACAGTCCGGAATCACCTGTTGGGCATGCGCAACCACCTCTGAGACGTACCAGAACCACATGCCGTGCAGGCTGGAACCGCCTACCGGACAGACCGGAATCACCTTTCGGGCATGCCGGAACCACCTGTCAGGTGTGCCAGAAACACGTGCCGGAGACGCCGGAAGCACCTGCCAAGCACGTTGGAACCACCTGCTCAACTCGCCTGAACCACCTGCCGGACATGCCAAAATCACCTGCCGACTATGCCAGAACCACTTGGCGAACACTCCGGAATCACTTGCCGGGCATGCAGGAACCACCTCTCAGACATGCCAGAACCCCGTGCCAATGACCCCGGAAGCACCAGCCGAGCACGCCGGAACCACCTGCTCGACTCGCCAGAACCACCTGCCGATCACGCAAAAATCACCTGCCGGCTACGCCACAACCAGTTGGTGAACACTTTGGAATCACCTGCCAGGGTTGCTGGAACCACCTGCCAGTCATGCCAAAATCACCTGCCAACTACGCCAGAACCGCTTGGCGGACACTGCGGAAAGACCTGTCGGGCCGTCTGGAACCACATCTCAGACGTGCCAGAAACGTGTTCATGAGATGCTGGAACCACACCCCGAACAGACGGATACCACCTGCCAGAACCGCCTGAACCACCTGCTGAGCACGCCGGAACCAACTGCTCGACTCACCGGTACCACCTCCCTGACACGCCAAAATCACCTGCTGGGTATGCCAGAACCACTTGGCGGACACTCCAGAATAATCTGCCGGACATGCCGGAACCAGCTCTCAGACACACCAGAACCAAGTGCCGGAGACGCCGGAAGCACCTGCCGCGCATGCCGGAACCACCTCTCAGACGTGCCGGAAGCACGTTCCAGACACGCCGGAAACACCTACCGGACAGACCGGAACCACCTGCCAAGAACGCAGGAGCCACCTGTTCGACTCGCTGGAACCACCTGCCGGACAGGCCAATATCAACTGCTGGCTATGCCAGAACCACCTGGGGGACAGTCCGGGATCACCTGCCAGCCATGGCGGAACCACCTCTCAGACGTACCAGAACCACGTGCCGTGCACCCCGGAACCACCTACCGGACAGACCGGAATCCACTTTTGGGCATGCCGGAACCACCAGTCAGATGTGCCAGAAACACGTGCCGGAGACGCCGGAAGCACCTGCCGAGCACGTCGCAACCACCTGCTCAACTCGCCTGAACCACCTGCCGGACACGCCAAAATCACCTGCCCGCTACACCAGCACCACTTCGGGGACAAGCCGGAATCACGTGAGGGGCATTCTGGCACAGCCTCTCAGACTGAACCTCGTGCCGGACACCACAGAACCACCTGCCGGACAGACCGGAACCACCTGCCGGACACGCCGGAACCACCGGCTCGACCCGCCGGAACGACCGCTGGACATGCAAAATCACCTGCCGGCTACGCCGGAAACACTTGGCGAACACTCCGGAATCACCTGCCGGGCATGCCGGGACCACCTCTCAGATATGCCAGAACCACGTGCCAATGACCCCGGAAGCACCTGCCGAGCACGCCGGAACCACCTGTTCGACTCGCCAGAACCACCTGCCGGACACGCAGAAATCACCTGCCGGCTACGCCACAACCAGTTGGGGAACACTTCGGAACCACCTGCCGGGCTTGCTGGAACCACCTGCCGGTCATGCCAAAATCACCTGCCAACTACGCCAGTACCACTTGGCGGACACTGTGGAAACACCTGTCGGGCCGGCCGGAACCACATCTCAGACGTGCCAGAACCATGTGCATGAGATGCTGGAACCACACCCCGAACAGACGGAAAACACCTGCCAGACCCGTCTGAACAACCTGCCGAGCACGCCGGAGCCACCTGCTCGACTCGCCGGAACCACCTACCTGACATGCCCAAATCACCAGCCGGGTATGCCAGAACCACTTGGCGGACACTCCGGAATCATCTGCCGGACATGCCGGAACCAGCTCTCAGACACACCAGAACCACGTGCCGGAGATGCCGGAAGCACCTGCCGAGCATGCCGGAGCCACCTGCTCGACTCGCCAGAAACAACTGCCGGACACCCTAAAATCACCTGCCAGGTACGCCAGAACCACCTGGCGGACACTCCGAAATCACCTGTCGCGCATGCCGGAACCACCTCTCAGACGTGCCGGAAGCACGTGCCGGACACGCCGGAATCACCTACCGGACAGACCGGAACCACCTGCCGAGCACGCCGGAGCCACCTGTTCGACTCGCTGGAACCACCTGCCGGACAGGCCAATATCAAATGCTGGCTATGCCAGAACCACCTGGGGGACGGTCCGGAATCACCTGCCAGCCATGGCGGAACCACCTCTCAGACGTACCAGAACCACCTGCCGGAGAAGCTGGAAACACGTCCTGGACAGTCTGGAACCACCTGCCGGCCAAGCCTGAACCACCTGCCAAGCACAACGGAACAACCTGCCAGACACGCCAAAATCACCTGTGTGTTATGCCAGAACCACTTGGAGGACTCTCTGGGATGACCTGCCGGGCATGCCGGAACCACCTCTCAGACGTGCCAGAACCATGTGGCGGACAGTCCGGAATCACCTGTTGGGCATGCACAACCACCTCTGAGACGTACGAGAACCACATGCCGTGCAGGCTGGAACCACCTACCGGACAGACCGGAATCACATTTCGGGCATGCCGGAACCACCTGTCAGATGTGCCAGAAACACGTGCTGGAGACGCCGGAGGCACCTGCCGAGCACGTCGCAACCACCTGCTCAACTCGCCTGAACCACCTGCCGGACATGCCAAAATCACCTGCCGACTATGCCAGAACCACTTGGCGAACACTCCGGAATCACTTGCCGGGCATGCAGGAACCACCTCTCAGACATGCCAGAACCCCGTGCCAATGACCCCAGAAGCACCAGCCGAGCACGCCTGAACCACCTGCTCGACTCGCCAGAACCACCTGCCGATCACGCAAAAATCACCTGCCGGCTACGCCACAACCAGTTGGTGAACACTTTGGAATCACCTGCCAGGCTTGCTGGAACCACCTGCCAGTCATGCCAAAATCACCTGCCAACTATGCCAGAACCGCTTGGAGGACACTGCAGAAACACCTGTCGGGCCGGCTGGAACCACATCTCAGACGTGCCAGAAACTTGTTAATGAGATGCTGGAACCACACCCCGAACAGATGGATACCACCTGCCAGAACCGCCTGAACCACCTGCTGAGCACGCCGGAACCACCTGCTCGACTCACCGGTACCACCTCACTGACACGCCAAAATCACCTGCTGGGTATGCCAGAAACACTTGGCGGACACTCCGGAATCATCTGCCGGACATGCCGGAACCAGCTTTCAGACACACCAGAACCAAGTGCCGGAGACGCCGGAAGCACCTGCCGAGCATGCTGGAGCCACCTGCTCGACTCGCCAGAAACACCTGCCGGACACGCCAAAATCACCTGCCGGGTATGCCAGAACCACCTGGCGGACACTACGGAATCACCTGCCGCGCATGCCGGAACCACCTCTCACACGTGCCGGAAGCACATGCCAGACACGACAGAAACACCTACCGGACAGACCGGAACCACCTGCCAAGAACGCCGGAGCCACCTGTTCGACTCGCTGGAACCACCTGCCGGACAGGACAATATCAACTGCTGGCTATGCCAGAACCACCTGGGGGACAGTCCGGGATCACCTGCCAGCCATGGCGGAACCACCTCTCAGACGTACCAGAACCACCTGCCGGAGAAGCTGGAAACACGTCCTGGACAGACTGGAACCACGTGACGGCCATGCCTGAACCACCTGCCGAGCACGGCGGAGCCACCTGCCGGACTCGCCAAAATCACCTGCGGGCTACGCCAGAACCACTTGGACGACTCTCCTAAATGACCTGCCGGGCATGTTGGAACCACCTCTCAGACGTGCCAGAAGCACGTGGCGGACAGTCCGGAATCACCTGTTGGGCATACGCAACCACCTCTGACACGTACCAGAACCACGTGCCGTGCACGCCGGAACCACCTACCGGGCAGACCGGAATCCACTTTTGGCCATGCCGGAACCACCAGTCAGATGTGCCAGAAACACGTGCCGGAGACGCCGGAAGCACCTGCTGAGCACGTCGCAACCACCTGCTCAACTCGCCTGAACCACCTGCCGGACACGCCAAAATCACCTGCCCGCTACACCAGCACCACTTCGGGGACAAGCCGGAATCACGTGAGGGGCATGCCGGCACACCCTCTGAGACTGAACCTCTTGCCGGACACCACAGAACCACCTGCCGGACAGACCGGAACCACCTGCCGGACACGCCGGAACCACCGGCTCGACCCGCCGGAACGACCGCTGGACATGCAAACTCACCTGCCGGCTACGCCGGAAACACTTGGCGAACACTCCGGAATCACCTGCCGGGCATGCCGGAACCACCTCTCAGATATGCCAGAACCACGTGCCAATGACCCCGGACGCACCTGCCGAGCACGCCGGAACCACCTGCTCGACTCGCCAGAACAACCTGCCGGACACGCAAATATCACCTGCTGGCTACGCCACAACCAGTTGGGGAACACTTTGGAATCACCTGCCAGGCTTGCTGGAACCACCTGCCAGTCATGCCAAAATCACCTGCCAACTACGCCAGAACCGCTTGGCGGACACTGCGGAAACACCTCTCGGGCCGGCTGGAACCACATCTCAGAAGTGCCAGAAACGCATTCATGAGATGCTGGAACCACACCCAGAACAGACAGATACCACCTGCCAGAACCGCCTGAACCACCTGCTGTGCACTCCGGAACCACCTGCTCCACTCACCGGTACCACATCCCTGACACGCCAAAATCACCTGCTGGGTATGCCAGAACCACTTGGCGGACACTGCGGAAACACCTGTCGGGCCGGCCGGAACCACATCTCACACGTGCCAGAACCATGTGCATGAGATGCTGGAACCACACCCCGAACAGACGGAAAACACCTGCCAGACCCGTCTGAACAACCTGCCGAGCACGCCGGAGCCACCTGCTCGACTCGCCGGAACCACCTACCAGACATGCCAAAATCAGCCGGGTATGCCAGAACCGCTTGGCGGACACTCCGGAATCATCTGCCGGACATGCCAGAATCAGCTCTCAGACACACCAGAACCACGTGCCGGAGACGCCGGAAGCACCTGCCGAGCATGCCGGAGCCACCTGCTCGACTCGCCAGAAACACCTGCCGGACACGCCAAAATCACCTTCCGGGTACGCCAGAACCACCTGGCGGACACTCCGAAATCACCTGTCGCGCATGCCGGAACCACCTCTCAGACGTGCCGGAAGCACGTGCCGGACACGCCGGAATCACCTACCGGACAGACCGGAACCACATGCCGAGCACGCCGGAGCCACCTGCTCGACTGGCTGGAACCACCTGCCGGACAGGCCAATATTAACTGCTGGCTATGCCAGAACCACCTGGGGGACAGTCCGGAATCACCTGCCAGCCATGGCGGAACCACCTCTCACACGTACCAGAACCACCTGCCGGAGAAGCTGGAAACACGTCCTGGACAGTCTGGAACCACCTGCCGGCCAAGCCTGAAACACCTGCCAAGCACAACAGAACAACCTGCCAGACACGCCAAAATCACCTGCGTGTTATGCCAGAACCACTTGGAGGACTCTCTGGGATGACCTGCCGGGCATGCCGGAACCACCTCTCAGACGTGCCGGAACCATGTGGCGGACAGTCCGGAATCACCTGTTGGGCATGCGCAACCACCTCTGAGACGTACCAGAACCACATGCCGTGCAGGCTGGAACCACCTACCGGACAGACCGGAATCACCTTTCGGGCATGCCGGAACCACCTGTCAGGTGTGCCAGAAACACGTGCCGGAGACGCCGGAAGCACCTGCCAAGCACGTTGGAACCACCTGCTCAACTCGCCTGAACCACCTGCCGGACATGCCAAAATCACCTGCCGACTATGCCAGAACCACTTGGCGAACACTCCGGAATCACTTGCCGGGCATGCAGGAACCACCTCTCAGACATGCCAGAACCCCGTGCCAATGACCCCGGAAGCACCAGCCGAGCACGCCGGAACCACCTGCTCGACTCGCCAGAACCACCTGCCGATCACGCAAAAATCACCTGCCGGCTACGCCACAACCAGTTGGTGAACACTTTGGAATCACCTGCCAGGGTTGCTGGAACCACCTGCCAGTCATGCCAAAATCACCTGCCAACTACGCCAGAACCGCTTGGCGGACACTGCGGAAAGACCTGTCGGGCCGTCTGGAACCACATCTCAGACGTGCCAGAAACGTGTTCATGAGATGCTGGAACCACACCCCGAACAGAAGGATACCACCTGCCAGAACCGCCTGAACCACCTGCTGAGCACGCCGGAACCAACTGCTCGACTCACCGGTACCACCTCCCTGACACGCCAAAATCACCTGCTGGGTATGCCAGAACCACTTGGCGGACACTCCAGAATAATCTGCCGGACATGCCGGAACCAGCTCTCAGACACACCAGAACCAAGTGCCGGAGACGCCGGAAGCACCTGCCGCGCATGCCGGAACCACCTCTCAGACGTGCCGGAAGCACGTTCCAGACACGCCGGAAACACCTACCGGACAGACCGGAACCACCTGCCAAGAACGCAGGAGCCACCTGTTCGACTCGCTGGAACCACCTGCCGGACAGGCCAATATCAACTGCTGGCTATGCCAGAACCACCTGGGGGACAGTCCGGGATCACCTGCCAGCCATGGCGGAACCACCTCTCAGACGTACCAGAACCACGTGCCGTGCACGCCGGAACCACCTACCGGACAGACCGGAATCCACTTTTGGGCATGCCGGAACCACCAGTCAGATGTGCCAGAAACACGTGCCGGAGACGCCGGAAGCACCTGCCGAGCACGTCGCAACCACCTGCTCAAATCGCCTGAACCACCTGCCGGACACGCCAAAATCACCTGCCCGCTACACCAGCACCACTTCGGGGACAAGCCGGAATCACGTGAGGGGCATTCTGGCACAGCCTCTCAGACTGAACCTCGTGCCGGACACCACAGAACCACCTGCCGGACAGACCGGAACCACCTGCCGGACACGCCGGAACCACCGGCTCGACCCGCCGGAACGACCGCTGGACATGCAAAATCACCTGCCGGCTACGCCGGAAACACTTGGCGAACACTCCGGAATCACCTGCCGGGCATGCCGGGACCACCTCTCAGATATGCCAGAACCACGTGCCAATGACCCCGGAAGCACCTGCCGAGCACGCCGGAACCACCTGCTCGACTCGCCAGAACCACCTGCCGGACACGCAGAAATCACCTGCCGGCTACGCCACAACCAGTTGGGGAACACTTCGGAATCACCTGCCGGGCTTTCTGGAACCACCTGCCGGTCATGCCAAAATCACCTGCCAACTACGCCAGTACCACTTGGCGGACACTGTGGAAACACCTGTCGGGCCGGCCGGAACCACATCTCAGACGTGCCAGAACCATGTGCATGAGATGCTGGAACCACACCCCGAACAGACGGAAAACACCTGCCAGACCCGTCTGAACAACCTGCCGAGCACGCCGGAGCCACCTGCTCGACTCGCCGGAACCACCTACCTGACATGCCCAAATCACCAGCCGGGTATGCCAGAACCACTTGGCGGACACTCCGGAATCATCTGCCGGACATGCCGGAACCAGCTCTCAGACACACCAGAACCACGTGCCGGAGACGCCGGAAGCACCTGCCGAGCATGCCGGAGCCACCTGCTCGACTCGCCAGAAACAACTGCCGGACACGCTAAAATCACCTGCCAGGTACGCCAGAACCACCTGGCGGACACTCCGAAATCACCTGTCGCGCATGCCGGAACCACCTCTCAGACGTGCCGGAAGCACGTGCCGGACACGCCGGAATCACCTACCGGACAGACCGGAACCACCTGCCGAGCACGCCGGAGCCACCTGTTCGACTCGCTGGAACCACCTGCCGGACAGGCCAATATCAAATGCTGGCTATGCCAGAACCACCTGGGGGACGGTCCGGGATCACCTGCCAGCCATGGCGGAACCACCTCTCAGACGTACCAGAACCACCTGCCGGAGAAGCTGGAAACACGTCCTGGACAGTCTGGAACCACCTGCCGGCCAAGCCTGAACCACCTGCCAAGCACAACGGAACAACCTGCCAGACACGCCAAAATCACCTGTGTGTTATGCCAGAACCACTTGGAGGACTCTCTGGGATGACCTGCCGGGCATGCCGGAACCACCTCTCAGACGTGCCAGAACCATGTGGCGGACAGTCCGGAATCACCTGTTGGGCATGCACAACCACCTCTGAGACGTACGAGAACCACATGCCGTGCAGGCTGGAACCACCTACCGGACAGACCGGAATCACCTTTCGGGCATGCCGGAACCACCTGTCAGATGTGCCAGAAACACGTGCTGGAGACGCCGGAAGCACCTGCCGAGCACGTCGCAACCACGTGCTCAACTCGCCTGAACCACCTGCCGGACATGCCAAAATCACCTGCCGACTATGCCAGAACCACTTGGCGAACACTCCGGAATCACTTGCCGGGCATGCAGGAACCACCTCTCAGACATGCCAGAACCCCGTGCCAATGACCCCGGAAGCACCAGCCGAGCACGCCGGAACCACCTGCTCGACTCGCCAGAACCACCTGCCGATCACGCAAAAATCACCTGCCGGCTACGCCACAACCAGTTGGTGAACACTTTGGAATCACCTGCCAGGCTTGCTGGAACCACCTGCCAGTCATGCCAAAATCACCTGCCAACTACGCCAGAACCGCTTGGAGGACACTGCGGAAACACCTGTCGGGCCGGCTGGAACCACATCTCAGACGTGCCAGAAACTTGTTAATGAGATGCTGGAACCACACCCCGAACAGACGGATACCACCTGCCAGAACCGCCTGAACCACCTGATGAGCACGCCGGAACCACCTGCTCGACTCACCGGTACCACCTCACTGACACGCCAAAATCACCTGCTGGGTATGCCAGAACCGCTTGGCGGACACTCCGGAATCATCTGCCGGACATGCCGGAACCAGCTTTCAGACACACCAGAACCAAGTGCCGGAGACGCCGGAAGCACCTGCCGAGCATGCCGGAGCCACCTGCTCGACTCGCCAGAAACAGCTGACGGACACGCCAAAATCACCTGCCGGGTATGCCAGAACCACCTGGCGGACACTACGGAATCACCTGCCGCGCATGCAGGAACCACCTCTCACACGTGCCGGAAGCACGTGCCAGACACGCCAGAAACACCTACCGGACAGACCGCAACCACCTGCCAAGAACGCCGGAGCCACCTGTTCGACTCGCTGGAACCACCTGCCGGACAGGCCAATATCAACTGCTGGCTATGCCAGAACCACCTGGGGGACAGTCCGGGATCACCTGCCAGCCATGGCGGAACCACCTCTCAGACGTACCAGAACCACCTGCCGGAGAAGCTGGAAACACGTCCTGGACAGACTGGAACCACGTGACGGCCATGCCTGAACCACCTGCCGAGCACGGCGGAACCACCTGCCGGACACGCCAAAATCACCTGCGGGCTACGCCAGAACCACTTGGACGACTCTCCGAAATGACCTGCCGGGCATGTTGGAACCACCTCTCAGACGTGCCAGAAGCACGTGGCGGACAGTCCGGAATCACCTGTTGGGCATACGCAACCACCACTGAGACGTACCAGAACCACGTGCCGTGCACGCCGGAACCACCTACCGGACAGACCGGAATCAACTTTTGGGCATGCCGGAACCACCAGTCAGATGTGCCAGAAACACGTGCCGGAGACGCCGGAAGCACCTGCCGAGCATGTCGCAACCACCTGCTCAACTCGCCTGAACCACCTGCCGGACACGCCAAAATCACCTGCCCGCTACACCAGCACCACTTCGGGGACAAGCCGGAATCACGTGAGGGGCATGCCGGCACAGCCTCTCAGACTGAACCTCGTGCCGGACACCACAGAACCACCTGCCGGACAGACCGGAACCACCTGCCGCACACGCCGGAACCACCGGCTCGACCCGCCGGAACGACCGCTGGACATGCAAAATCACCTGCCGGCTACGCTGGAAACACTTGGCGAACACTCCGGAATCACCTGCCGGGCATGCCGGAACCACCTCTCAGATATGCCAGAACGACGTGCCAATGACCCCGGAAGCACCTGCCGAGCACGCCGGAACCACCTGCTCGACTCGCCAGAACCACCTGCCGGACACGCAAAAATCACCTGCCGGCTACGCCACAACCAGTTGGGGAACACTTCGGAATCACCTGCTGGGCTTGCTGGAACCACCTGCCGGTCATGCCAAAATCACCTGAAAACTACGCCAGTACCACTTGGTGGACACTGTGGAAACACCTGTCGGGCCGGCCGGAACCACATCTCAGACGTGCCAGAACCATGTGCATGAGATGCTGGAACCACACCCCGAACAAGCGGAAAACACCTGCCAGACCCGTCTGAACAACGTGACGAGCACGCCGGAGCCACCTGCTCGACTCGCCGGAACCACCTACCTGACATGCCCAAATCACCAGCCGGGTATGCCAGAACCACTTGGCGGACACTCCGGAATCATCTGCCGGACATGCCGGAACCAGCTCTCAGACACACCAGAACCACTTGCCGGAGACGCCGGAAGCACCTGCCGAGCATGCCGGAGCCACCTGCTCGACTCGCCAGAAACACCTGCCGGACACGCCAAAATCACCTGCCGGGTACGCCAGAACCACCTGGCGGACACTCCGAAACCACCTGTCGCGCATGCCGGAACCACCTCTCAGACGTGCCGGAAGCACGTGCCGGACACGCCGGAATCACCTCCCGGACAGACCGGAACCACCTGCCGAGCACGCCGGAGCCACCTGTTCGACTCGCTGGAACCACCTGCCGGACAGGCCAATATCAACTGCTGGCTATGCCAGAACCACCTGGGGGACGGTCCGGAATCACCTGCCAGCCATGGCGGAACCACCTCTCAGACGTACCAGAACCACCTGCCGGAGAAGCTGGAAACACGTCCTGGACAGTCTGGAACCACCTGCCGGCCAAGCCTGAACCACCTGCCAAGCACAACGGAACAACCTGCCAGACACGCCAAAATCACCTGCGTGTTATGCCAGAACCACTTGGACGACTCTCTGGGATGACCTGCCGGGCATGCCGGAACCACCTCTCAGACGTGCCAGAACCATGTGGCGGACAGTCCGGAATCACCTGTTGGGCATGCGCAACCACCTCTGAGACGTACCAGAACCACATGCCGTGCAGGCTGGAACCACCTACCGGACAGACCGGAATCACCTTTCGGGCATGCCGGAACCACCTGTCAGATGTGCCAGAAACACGTGCCGGAGACGCCGGAAGCACCTGCCAAGCACGTTGGAACCACCTGCTCAACTCGCCTGAACCACCTGCCGACTATGCCAGAACCACTTGGCGAACACTCCGGAATCACTTGCCGGGCATGCAGGAACCACCTCTCAGACATGCCAGAACCCCGTGCCAATGACCCCGGAAGCACCAGCCGAGCACGCCGGAACCACCTGCTCGACTCGCCAGAACCACCTGCCGATCACGCAAAAATCACCTGCCGGCTACGCCACAACCAGTTGGTGAACACTTTGGAATCACCTGTCAGGCTTGCTGGAACCACCTGCCAGTCATGCCAAAATCACCTGCCAACTACGCCAGAACCGCTTGGCGGACACTGCGGAAACACCTGTCGGGCCGGCTGGAACCACATCTCAGACGTGCCAGAAACGTGTTCATGAGATGCTGGAACCACACCCCGAACAGACGGATACCACCTGCCAGAACCGCCTGAACCACCTACTCAGCACGCCGGGACCACCTGCTCGACTCACCGGTACCACCTCCCTGACACGCCAAAATCACCTGCTGGGTATGCCAGAACCACTTGGCGGACACTCCGGAATCATCTGCCGGACATGCCGGAACCAGCTCTCAGACACACCAGAACCAAGTGCCGGAGACGCCGGAAGCACCTGCCGAGCATGCCGGAGCCACCTGCTCAACTCGCCAGAAACACCTGCCGGACACGCCAAAATCACCTGCCGGGTACGCCAGAACCACCTGGCGGACACTACGGAATCACCTGCCACGCATGCCGGAACCACCTCTCAGACGTGCCGGAAGCACGTGCCAGACACGCCGGAAACACCTACCGGACAGACCGGAACCACCTGCCAAGAACGCCGGAGCCAGCTGTTCGACTCGCTGGAACCACCTGCCGGACAGGCCAATATCAACTGCTGGCTATGCCAGAACCACCTGGGGGACAGTCCGGGATCACCTGCCAGCCATGGCGGAACCACCTCTCAGACGTACCAGAACCAGCTGCCGGAGAAGCTGGAAACACGTCCTGGACAGACTGGAACTACGTGACGGCCATGCCTGAACCACCTGCCGAGCACGGCGGAACCACCTGCCGGACACGCCAAAATCACCTGCGGGCTACGCCAGAACCACTTGGACGACACTCCGAAATGACCTGCCGGGCATGTTGGAACCACCTCTCAGACGTGCCAGAACCACGTGGCGGACAGTCCGGAATCACCTGTTGGGCATACGCAACCACCTCTGACACGTACCAGAACCACGTGCCGTGCACGCCGGAACCACCTACCGGAATGACCGGAATCCACTTTTGGGCATGCCGGAACCACCAGTCAGATGTGCCAGAAACACGTGCCGGAGACGCCGGAAGCACCTGCCGAGCACGTCGCAACCACCTGCTCAACTCGCCTGAACCACCTGCCGGACACGCCAAAATCACCTGCCCGCTACACCAGCACCACTTCGGGGACAAGCCGGAATCACGTGAGGGGCATGCCGGCACAGCCTCTCAGACTGAACCTCGTGCCGGACACCACAGAACCACCTGCCGGACAGACCGGAACCACCTGCCGGACACGCCGGAACCACCGGCTCGACCCGCCGGAACGACCGCTGGACATGCAAAATCACCTGCTGGCTACGCCGGAAACACTTGGCGAACACTCCGGAATCACCTGCCGGGCATGCCGGAACCACCTCTCAGATATGCCAGAACCACGTGCCAATGACCCCGGAAGCACCTGCCGAGCACGCCAGAACCACCTGCTCGACTCGCCAGAACCACCTGCCGGACACGCAAAAATCACCTGCTGGCTACGCCACAACCAGTTGGGGAACACTTCGGAATCACCTGCCGGGCTTGCTGGAACCACCTGCCGGTCATGCCAAAATCACCTGCCAACTACGCCAGTACCACTTGGCGGACACTGTGGAAACACCTGTCGGGCCGGCCGGAACCACATCTCAGACGTGCCAGAACCATGTGCATGAGATGCTGGAACCACACCACGAACAGACGGAAAACACCTGCCAGACCCGTCTGAACAACCTGCCGAGCACGCCGGAGCCACCTGCTCGACTCGCCGGAACCACCTACCTGACATGCCCAAATCACCAGCCGGGTATGCCAGAACCACTTGGCGGACACTCCGGAATCATCTGCCGGACATGCCGGAACCAGCTCTCAGACACACCAGAACCACGTGCCGGAGACGCCGGAAGCACCTGCCGAGCATGCCGGAGCCACCTGCTCGACTCGCCAGAAACACCTGCCGGAAACGCCAAAATCACCTGCCGGGTACGCCAGAACCACCTGGCGGACACTCCGAAACCACCTGTCGCGCATGCCGGAACCACCTCTCAGACGTGCCGGAAGCACGTGCCGGACACGCCGGAATCACCTCCCGGACAGACCGGAACCACCTGCCGAGCACGCCGGAGCCACCTGTTCGACTCGCTGGAACCACCTGCCGGACAGGCCAATATCAACTGCTGGCTATGCCAGAACCACCTGGGGGACGGTCCGGAATCACCTGCCAGCCATGGCGGAACCACCTCTCAGACGTACCAGAACCACCTGCCGGAGAAGCTGGAAACACGTCCTGGACAGTCTGGAACCACCTGCCGGCCAAGCCTGAAGCACCTGCCAAGCACAACGGAACAACCTGCCAGACACGCCAAAATCACCTGCGTGTTATGCCAGAACCACTTGGAGGACTCTCCGGGATGACCTGCCGGGCATGCCGGAACCACCTCTCAGACGTGCCAGAACCATGTGGCGGACAGTCCGGAATCACCTGTTGGGCATGCGCAACCACCTCTGAGACGTACCAGAACCACATGCCGTGCAGGCTGGAACCACCTACCGGACAGACCGGAATCACCTTTCGGGCATGCCGGAACCACCTGTCAGATGTGCCAGAAACACGTGCCGGAGACGCCGGAAGCACCTGCCAAGCACGTTGGAACCACCTGCTCAACTCGCCTGAACCACCTGCCGACTATGCCAGAACCACTTGGCGAACACTCCGGAATCACTTGCCGGGCATGCAGGAACCACCTCTCAGACATGCCAGAACCCCGTGCCAATGACCCCGGAAGCACCAGCCGAGCACGCCGGAACCACCTGCTCGACTCGCCAGAACCACCTGCCGATCACGCAAAAATCACCTGCCGGCTACGCCACAACCAGTTGGTGAACACTTTGGAATCACCTGTCAGGCTTGCTGGAACCACCTGCCAGTCATGCCAAAATCACCTGCCAACTACGCCAGAACCGCTTGGCGGACACTGCGGAAACACCTGTCGGGCCGGCTGGAACCACATCTCAGACGTGCCAGAAACGTGTTCATGAGATGCTGGAACCACACCCCGAACAGACGGATACCACCTGCCAGAACCGCCTGAACCACCTACTCAGCACGCCGGGACCACCTGCTCGACTCACCGGTACCACCTCCCTGACACGCCAAAATCACCTGCTGGGTATGCCAGAACCACTTGGCGGACACTCCGGAATCATCTGCCGGACATGCCGGAACCAGCTCTCAGACACACCAGAACCAAGTGCCGGAGACGCCGGAAGCACCTGCCGAGCATGCCGGAGCCACCTGCTCGACTCGCCAGAAACACCTGCCGGAAACGCCAAAATCACCTGCCGGGTACGCCAGAACCACCTGGCGGACACTACGGAATCACCTGCCACGCATGCCGGAACCACCTCTCAGACGTGCCGGAAGCACGTGCCAGACACGCCGGAAACACCTACCGGACAGACCGGAACCACCTGCCAAGAACGCCGGAGCCACCTGTTCGACTCGCTGGAACCACCTGCCGGACAGGCCAATATCAACTGCTGGCTATGCCAGAACCACCTGGGGGACAGTCCGGGATCACCTGCCAGCCATGGCGGAACCACCTCTCAGACGTACCAGAACCACCTGCCGGAGAAGCTGGAAACACGTCCTGGACAGACTGGAACCACGTGACGGCCATGCCTGAACCACCTGCCGAGCACGGCGGAACCACCTGCCGGACACGCCAAAATCACCTGCGGGCTACGCCAGAACCACTTGGACGACTCTCCGAAATGACCTGCCGGGCATGTTGGAACCACCTCTCAGACGTGCCAGAAGCACGTGGCGGACAGTCCAGAATCACCTGTTGGGCATACGCAACCACCTCTGACACGTACCAGAACCACGTGCCGTGCACGCCGGAACCACCTACCGGAATGACCGGAATCCACTTTTGGGCATGCCGGAACCACCAGTCAGATGTGCCAGAAACACGTGCCGGAGACGCCGGAAGCACCTGCCGAGCACGTCGCAACCACCTGCTCAACTCGCCTGAACCACCTGCCGGACACGCCAAAATCACCTGCCCGCTACACCAGCACCACTTCGGGGACAAGCCGGAATCACGTGAGGGGCATGCCGGCACAGCCTCTCAGACTGAACCTCGTGCCGGACACCACAGAACCACCTGCCGGACAGACCGGAACCACCTGCCGGACACGCCGGAACCACCGGCTCGACCCGCCGGAACGACCGCTGGACATGCAAAATCACCTCCCGGCTACGCCGGAAACACTTGGCGAACACTCAGGAATCACCTGCCGGGCATGCCGGAACCACCTCTCAGATATGCCAGAATCACGTGCCAATGACCCCGGAAGCACCTGCCGAGCACGCCGGAACCACCTGCTCGACTCGCCAGAACCACCTGCCGGACACGCAAAAATCACCTGCCGGCTACGCCACAACCAGTTGGGGAACACTTCGGAATCACCTGCCGGGCTTGCTGGAACCACCTGCCGGTCATGCCAAAGTCACCTGCCAACTACGCCAGTACCACTTGGCGGACACTGTGGAAACACCTGTCGGGCCGGCCGGAACCACATCTCACACGTGCCAGAACCATGTGCATGAGATGCTGGAACCACACCCCGAACAGACGGAAAACATCTGCCAGACCCGTCTGAACAACCTGCCGAGCACGCCGGAGCCACCTGCTCGACTCGCCGGAACCACCTACCTGACATGCCCAAATCACCAGCCGGGTATGCCAGAACCACTTGGCGGACACTCCGGAATCATCTGCCGGACATGCCGGAACCAGCTCTCAGACACACCAGAACCACGTGCCGGAGACGCCGGAAGCACCTGCCGAGCATGCCGGAGCCACCTGCTCGACTCGCCAGAAACACCTGACGGACACGCCAAAATCACCTGCCGGGTACGCCAGAACCACCTGGCGGACACTCCGAAATCACCTGTCGCGCATGCCGGAACCACCTCTCAGACGTGCCGGAAGCACGTGCCAGACACGCCGGAATGACATACCGGACAGACCGGAACCACCTGCCGAGCACGCCGGAGCCACCTTTTCGACTCGCTGGAACCACCTGCCGGACAGGCCAATATTAACTTCTGCCTATGCCAGAACCACCTGGGGGACAGTCCGGAATCACCTGCCAGCCATGGCGGAACCACCTCTCACACGTACCAGAACCACCTGCCGGAGAAGCTGGAAACACGTCCTGGACAGTCTGGAACCACCTGCCGGCCAAGCCTGAAACACCTGCCAAGCACAACGGAACAACCTGCCAGACACGCCAAAATCAACTGCGTGTTTTGCCAGAACCACTTGGAGGACTCTCTGGGATGACCTGCCGGGCATGCCGGAACCACCTCTCAGACGTACCAGAACCACCTGCCGGAGAAGCTGGAAACACGTCCTGGACAGACTGGAACCACGTGACGGCCATGCCTGAACCACCTGCCGAGCACGGCGGAACCACCTGCCGGACACGCCAAAATCACCTGCGGGCTACGCCAGAACCACTTGGACGACTCTCCGAAATGACCTGCCGGGCATGTTGGAACCACCTCTCAGACGTGCCAGAAGCAGATGGCGGACACTCCGGAATCACCTGTTGGGCTTACGCAACCACCTCTGGGACGTACCAGAACCACGTGCCGTGCACGCCGGAACCACCTACCGGACAGACCGGAATCCACTTTTGGGCATGCCGGAACCACCAGTCAGATGTGCCAGAAACACGTGCCGGAGACGCCGGAAGCACCTGCCGAGCACGTCGCAACCACCTGCTCAACTCGCCTGAACCACCTGCCGGACACGCCAAAATCACCTGCCCGCTACACCAGCACCACTTCGGGGACAAGCCGGAATCACGTGAGGGGCATGCCGGCACAGCCTCTCAGACTGAACCTCGTGCCGGACACCACAGAACCACCTGCAGGACAGACCGGAACCACCTGCCGGACACGCCGGAACCACCGGCTCGACCCGCCGGATCGACCGCTGGACATGCAAAATCACCTGCCGGCTATGCCGGAAACACTTGGCGAACACTCCGGAATCACCTGCCGGGCATGCCGGAACCACCTCTCAGATATGCCAGAACCACGTGCCAATGACCCCGGAAGCACCTGCCGAGCACGCCGGAACCAACTGCTCGACTCGCCAGAACCACCTGCCGGACACGCAAAAATCACCTGCCGGCTACGCCACAACCAGTTGGGGAACACTTCGGAATCACCTGCCGGGCTTGCTGGAACCACCTGCCGGTCATGCCAAAATCACCTGCCAACTACGCCAGTACCACTTGGCGGACACTGTGGAAACACCTGTCGGGCCGGCCGGAACCACATCTCAGACGTGCCAGAACCATGTGCATGAGATGCTGGAACCACACCCCGAACAGACGGAAAACACCTGCCAGACCCGTCTGAACAACCTGCCGAGCACGCCGGAGCCACCTGCTCGACTCACCGGTACCACCTCACTGACACGCCAAAATCACCTGCTGGGTATGCCAGAACCGCTTGGCGGACACTCCGGAATCATCTGCCGGACATGCCGGAACCAGCTTTCAGACACACCAGAACCAAGTGCCGGAGACGCCGGAAGCACCTGCCGAGCATGCCGGAGCCACCTGCTCGACTCGCCAGAAACACCTGCCGGACACGCCAAAATCACCTGCCGGGTATGCCAGAACCACCTGGCGGACACTACGGAATCACCTGCCGCGCATGCCGCCACCACCTCTCACACGTGCCGGAAGCACATGCCAGACACGCCAGAAACACCTACCGTACAGACCGGAACCACCTGCCAAGAACGCCGGAGCCACCTGTTCGACTCGCTGGAACCACCTGCCGGACAGGCCAATATCAACTGCTGGCTATGCCAGAACCACCTGGGGGACAGTCCGGGATCACCTGCCAGCCATGGCGGAACCACCTCTCAGACGTACCAGAACCACCAGCCGGAGAAGCTGGAAACACGTCCTGGACAGACTGGAACCACGTGACGGCCATGCCTGAACCACCTGCCGAGCACGGCGGAACCACCTGCCGGACACGCCAAAATCACCTGCGGGCTACGCCAGAACCACTTGGACGACTCTCCGAAATGACCTGCCGGGCATGTTGGAACCACCTCTCAGACGTGCCAGAAGCACGTGGCGGACAGTCCGGAATCACCTGTTGGGCATGCGCAACCACCTCTGAGACGTACCAGAACCACATGCCGTGCAGTCTGGAACCACCTACCGGACATACCGGAATCACCTTTCGGGCATGCCGGAACCACCTGTCAGATGTGCCAGAAACACGTGCCGGAGACGCCGGAAGCACCTGCCAAGCACGTTGGAACCACCTGCTCAACTCGCCTGAACCACCTGCCGGACATGCCAAAATCACCTGCCGACTATGCCAGAACCACTTGGCGAACACTCCAGAATCACTTGCCGGGCATGCAGGAACCACCTCTCAGACATGCCAGAACCCTGTGCCAATGACCCCGGAAGCACCAGCCGAGCACGCCGGAACCACCTGCTCGACTCGCCAGAACCACCTGCCGATCACGCAAAAATCACCTGCGGGCTACGCCAGAACCACTTGGACGACTCTCCGAAATGACCTGCCGGGCTTGTTGGAAACACATCTCAGACGTGCCAGAAGCACGTGGCGGTAAGTCCGGAATCACCTGTTGGGCATACGCAACCACCTCTGAGACGTACCAGAACCACGTGCCGTGCACGCCGGCACCACCTAACGGACAGACCGGAATCAACTTTCGGGCATGCCGGAACCACCAGTCAGATGTGCCAGAAACACGTGCCGGAGACGCCGGAAGCACCTGCCGAGCACGTCGCAACCACCTGCTCAACTCGCCTGAACCACCTGCCGGACATGCCAAAATCACCTGCCGACTATGCCAGAACCACTTGGCGAACACTCCGGAATCACTTGCCGGGCATGCATGAACCACCTCTCAGACATGCCAGAACCCCGTGCCAATGACCCCGGAAGCACCAGCCGAGCACGCCGGAACCACCTGCTCGACTCGCCAGAACCACCTGCCGATCACGCAAAAATCACCTGCCGGCTACGCCACAACCAGTTGGGGAACACTTTGGAATCACCTGCCAGGCTTGCTGGAACCACCTGCCAGTCATGCCAAAATCACCTGCCAACTACGCCAGAACCGCTTGGCGAACACTGCGGAAACACCTGTCGGGCCGGCTGGAACCACATCTCAGAAGTGCCAGAAACGCATTCATGAGATGCTGGAACCACACCCAGAACAGACAGATACCACCTGCCAGAACCGCCTGAACCACCTGCTGTGCACGCCGGAACCACCTGCTCCACTCACCAGTACCACATCCCTGACACGCCAAAATCACCTGCTGGGTATGCCAGAACCACTTGGCGGACACTCCGGAATCATCTGCCGGACATGCCGGAACCAGCTCTCAGACACACCAGAACCAAGTGCCGGAGACGCCGGAAGCACCTGCCGAGCATGCCGGAGCCACCTGCTCGACTCGCCAGAAACACCTGACGGACACGCCAAAATCACCTGCCGGGTATGCCAGATCCACCTGGCGGACACTACGGAATCACCTGCCGCGCATGCTGGAACCACCCCTCAGACGTGCCGGAAGCACGTGCCAGACACGCCGGAAACACCTACCGGACAGACCGGAACCACCTGCCAAGAACGCCGGAGCCACCTGTTCGACTCGCTGGAACCACCTGCCGGAGAGGCCTATATCAACTGCTGGCTATGCCAGAACCACCTGGGGGACAGTCCGGGATCACCTGCCAGCCATGGCGGAACCACCTCTCAGACGTACCAGAACCACCTGCCGGAGAAGCTGGAAACACGTCCTGGACAGACTGGAACCACGTGACGGCCATGCCTGAACCACCTGCCGAGCACCGCGGAACCACCTGCCAGACACGCCAAAATCACCTGCGGGCTACGCCAGAACCACTTGGACGACTCTCCGAAATGACCTGCCGGGCATGTTGGAACCACCTCTCAGACGTGCCAGAAGCACGTGGCGGACAGTCCGGAATCACCTGTTGGGCATACGCAACCACCTCTTAGACGTACCAGAACCACGTGCCGTGCACGCCGGAACCACCTACCGGACAGACCGGAATCCACTTTTGGGCATGCCGGAACCACCAGTCAGATGTGCCAGAAACACGTGCCGGAGACGCCGGAAGCACCTGCCGAGCACGTCGCAACCACCTGCTCAACTCGCCTGAACCACCTGCCGGACACGCCAAAATCACCTGCCCGCTACACCAGCACCACTTCGGGGACAAGCCGGAATCACGTGAGGGGCATGCCGGCACAGCCTCTCAGACTGAACCTCGTGCCGGACACCACAGAACCACCTGCCGGACAGACCGGAACCACCTGCCGGACACGCCGGAACCACCGGCTCGACCCGCCGGAACGACCGCTGGACATGCAAAATCACCTGCCGGCTACGCCGGAAACACTTGGCGAACACTCCGGAATCACCTGCCGGGCATGCCGGAACCACCTCTCAGATATGCCAGAACCACGTGCCAATGACCCCGGAAGCACCTGCCGAGCACGCCGGAACCACCTGCTCGACTCGCCAGAACCACCTGCCGGACACGCAAAAATCACCTGCCGGCTACGCCACAACCAGTTGGGGAACACTTTGGAATCACCTGCCGGGCTTGCTGGAACCACCTGCCGACCATGCCGGAGCCACCTGCTCGACTCGCCAGAAACACCTGCCGGACACGCCAAAATCACCTGCCGGGTACGCCAGAACCACCTGGCGGACACTCCGAAATCACCTGTCGCGCATGCCGGAACCACCTCTCAGACGTGCCGGAAGCACGTGCCGGACACTCCGGAATCACCTACCGGACAGACCGGAACCACCTGCCGAGCACGCCGGAGCCACCTGCTCGACTGGCTGGAACCACCTGCCGGACAGGCCAATATTAACTGCTGGCTATGCCAGAACCACCTGGGGGACAGTCCGGAATCACCTGCCAGCCATGGCGGAACCACCTCTCACACGTACCAGAACCACCTGCCGGAGAAGCTGGAAACACGTCCTGGACAGTCTGGAACCACCTGCCGGCCAAGCCTGAAACACCTGCCAAGCACAACAGAACAACCTGCCAGACACGCCAAAATCACCTGCGTGTTATGCCAGAACCACTTGGAGGACTCTCTGGGATGACCTGCCGGGCATGCCAGAACCACCTCTCAGACGTGCCAGAACCATGTGGCGGACAGTCCGGAATCACCTGTTGGGCATGCGCAACCACCTCTGAGACGTACAAGAACCACATGCCGTGCAGGCTGGAACCACCTACCGGACAGACCGGAATCACCTTTCGGGCATGCCGGTACCACCTGTCAGATGTGCCAGAAACACGTGCCGGAGACGCCGGAAGCACCTGCCAAGCACGTTGGAACCACCTGCTCAACTCGCCTGAACCACCTGCCGGACATGCCAAAATCACCTGCCGACTATGCCAGAACCACTTGGCGAACACTCCGGAATCACTTGCCGGGCATGCAGGAACCACCTCTCAGACATGCCAGAACCCCGTGCCAATGACCCCGGAAGCACCAGCCGAGCACGCCGGAACCACCTGCTCGACTCGCCAGAACCACCTGCCGATCACGCAAAAATCACCTGCCGGCTACGCCACAACCAGTTGGTGAACACTTTGGAATCACCTGCCAGGCTTGCTGGAACCACCTGCCAGTCATGCCAAAATCACCTCCCAACTACGCCAGAACCGCTTGGCGGACACTGCGGAAAGACCTCTCGGGCCGTCTGGAACCACATCTCAGACGTGCCAGAAACGTGTTCATGAGATGCTGGAACCACACCCCGAACAGACGGATACCACCTGCCAGAACCGCCTGAACCACCTGCTGAGCACGCCGGAACCAACTGCTCGACTCACCGGTACCACCTCCCTGACACGCCAAAATGACCTGCTGGGTATGCCAGAACCACTTGGCGGACACTCCGGAATAATCTGCCGGACATGCCGGAACCAGCTCTCAGACACACCAGAACCAAGTGCCGGAGACGCCGGAAGCACCTGCCGCGCATGCCGGAACCACCTCTCAGACGTGCCGGAAGCACGTTCCAGACACGCCGGAAACACCTACCAGACAGACCGGAACCACCTGCCAAGAACGCAGGAGCCACCTGTTCGACTCGCTGGAACCACCTGCCGGACAGGCCAATATCAACTGCTGGCTATGCCAGAACCACCTGGGGGACAGTCCGGGATCACCTGCCAGCCATGGCGGAACCACCTCTCAGACGTACCAGAACCACGTGCCGTGCACGCCGGAACCACCTACCGGACAGACCGGAATCCACTTTTGGGCATGCCGGAACCACCAGTCAGATGTGCCAGAAACACGTGCCGGAGACGCCGGAAGCACCTGCCGAGCACGTCGCAACCACCTGCTCAACTCGCCTGAACCACCTGCCGGACACGCCAAAATCACCTGCCCGCTACACCAGCACCACTTCGGGGACAAGCCGGAATCACGTGAGGGGCATTCCGGCACAGCCTCTCAGACTGAACCTCGTGCCGGACACCACAGAACCACCTGCCGGACAGACCGGAACCACCTGCCGGACACGCCGGAACCACCGGCTCGACCCGCCGGAACGACCGCTGGACATGCAAACTCACCTGCCGGCTACGCCGGAAACACTTGGCGAACACTCCGGAATCACCTGCCGGGCATGCCGGAACCACCTCTCAGATATGCCAGAACCACGTGCCAATGACCCCGGAAGCACCTGCCGAGCACGCCGGAACCACCTGCTCGACTCGCCAGAACCACCTGCCGGACACGCAGAAATCACCTGCCGGCTACGCCACAACCAGTTGGGGAACACTTCGGAATCACCTGCCGGGCTTGCTGGAACCACCTGCCGGTCATGCCAAAATCACCTGCCAACTACGCCAGTACCACTTGGCGGACACTGTGGAAACACCTGTCGGGCCGGCCGGAACCACATCTCAGACGTGCCAGAACCATGTGCATGAGATGCTGGAACCACACCCCGAACAGACGGAAAACACCTGCCAGACCCGTCTGAACAACCTGCCGAGCACGCCGGAGCCACCTGCTCGACTCGCCGGAACCACCTACCTGACATGCCCAAATCACCAGCCGGGTATGCCAGAACCACTTGGCGGACACTCCGGAATCATCTGCCGGACATGCCGGAACCAGCTCTCAGACACACCAGAACCACGTGCCGGAGATGCCGGAAGCACCTGCCGAGCATGCCGGAGCCACCTGCTCGACTCGCCAGAAACAACTGCCGGACACGCTAAAATCACCTGCCAGGTACGCCAGAACCACCTGGCGGACACTCCGAAATCACCTGTCGCGCATGCCGGAACCACCTCTCAGACGTGCCGGAAGCACGTGCCGGACACGCCGGAATCACCTACCGGACAGACCGGAACCACCTGCCGAGCACGCCGGAGCCACCTGTTCGACTCGCTGGAACCACCTGCCGGACAGGCCAATATCAAATGCTGGCTATGCCAGAACCACCTGGGGGACGGTCCGGAATCACCTGCCAGCCATGGCGGAACCACCTCTCAGACGTACCAGAACCACCTGCCGGAGAAGCTGGAAACACGTCCTGGACAGTCTGGAACCACCTGCCGGCCAAGCCTGAACCACCTGCCAAGCACAACGGAACAACCTGCCAGACACGCCAAAATCACCTGTGTGTTATGCCAGAACCACTTGGAGGACTCTCTGGGATGACCTGCCGGGCATGCCGGAACCACCTCTCAGACGTGCCAGAACCATGTGGCGGACAGTCCGGAATCACCTGTTGGGCATGCACAACCACCTCTGAGACGTACGAGAACCACATGCCGTGCAGGCTGGAACCACCTACCGGACAGACCGGAATCACCTTTCGGGCATGCCGGAACCACCTGTCAAATGTGCCAGAAACACGTGCTGGAGACGCCGGAAGCACCTGCCGAGCACGTCGCAACCACCTGCTCAACTCGCCTGAACCACCTGCCGGACATGCCAAAATCACCTGCCGACTATGCCAGAACCACTTGGCGAACACTCCGGAATCACTTGCCGGGCATGCAGGAACCACCTCTCAGACATGCCAGAACCCCGTGCCAATGACCCCGGAAGCACCAGCCGAGCACGCCGGAACCACCTGCTCGACTCGCCAGAACCACCTGCCGGACACGCAAATATCACCTGCCGGCTACGCCACAACCAGTTGGGGAACACTTTGGAATCACCTGCCAGGCTTGCTGGAACCACCTGCCAGTAATGCCAAAATCACCTGCCAACTACGCCAGAACCGCTTGGCGAACACTGCGGAAACACCTGTCGGGCCGGCTGGAACCACATCTCAGAAGTGCCAGAAACGCATTCATGAGATGCTGGAACCACACCCAGAACAGACAGATACCACCTGCCAGAACCGCCTGAACCACCTGCTGTGCACGCCGGAACCACCTGCTCCACTCACCAGTACCACATCCCTGACACGCCAAAATCACCTGCTGGGTATGCCAGAACCACTTGGCGGACACTCCGGAATCATCTGCCGGACATGCCGGAACCAGCTCTCAGACACACCAGAACCAAGTGCCGGAGACGCCGGAAGCACCTGCCGAGCATGCCGGAGCCACCTGCTCGACTCGCCAGAAACACCTGACGGACACGCCAAAATCACCTGCCGGGTATGCCAGATCCACCTGGCGGACACTACGGAATCACCTGCCGCGCATGCTGGAACCACCTCTCAGACGTGCCGGAAGCACGTGCCAGACACGCCGGAAACACCTACCGGACAGACCGGAACCACCTGCCAAGAACGCCGGAGCCACCTGTTCGACTCGCTGGAACCACCTGCCGGAGAGGCCTATATCAACTGCTGGCTATGCCAGAACCACCTGGGGGACAGTCCGGGATCACCTGCCAGCCATGGCGGAACCACCTCTCAGACGTACCAGAACCACCTGCCGGAGAAGCTGGAAACACGTCCTGGACAGACTGGAACCACGTGACGGCCATGCCTGAACCACCTGCCGAGAACGGCGGAACCAACTGCCGGACACGCCAAAATCACCTGCGGGCTACGCCAGAACCACTTGGACGACTCTCCGAAATGACCTGCCGGGCATGTTGGAACCACATCTCAGACGTGCCAGAAGCACATGGCGGACACTCCGGAATCACCTGTTGGGCATACGCAACCACCTCTGGGACGTACCAGAACCACGTGCCGTGCACGCCGGAACCACCTACCGGACAGACCGGAATCCACTTTTGGGCATGCCGGAACCACCAGTCAGATGTGCCAGAAACACGTGCCTGAGACGCCGGAAGCACCTGCCAAGCACGTTGGAACCACCTGCTCAACTCGCCTGAACCACCTGCCTGACATGCCAAAATCACCTGCCGACTATGCCAGAACCACTTGGCGAACACTCCGGAATCGCTTGCCGGGCATGCCGGAACCACCTCTCAGACATGCCAGAACCCCGTGCCAATGACCCCGGAAGCACCAGCCGAGCACGCCGGAACCACCTGCTCGACTCGCCAGAACCACCTGCCGATCACGCAAAAATCACCTGCCGGCTACGCCACAACCAGTTGGTGAACACTTTGGAATCACCTGCCAGGCTTGCTGGAACCACCTGCCAGTCATGCCAAAATCACCTGCCAACTACGCCAGAACCGCTTGGCGGACACTGCGGAAACACCTGTCGGGCCGGCTGGAACCACATCTCAGACGTGCCAGAAACGCATTCATGAGATGCTGGAACCACACCCCGAACAGACGGATACCACCTGCCAGAACCGCCTGAACCACCTGATGAGCACGCCGGAACCACCTGCTCGACTCACCGGTACCACCTCACTGACACGCCAAAATCACCTGCTGGGTATGCCAGAACCGCTTGGCGGACACTCCGGAATCATCTGCCGGACATGCCGGAACCAGCTTTCAGACACACCAGAACCAAGTGCCGGAGACGCCGGAAGCACCTGCCGAGCATGCCGGAGCCACCTGCTCGACTCGCCAGAAACACCTGCCGGACACGCCAAAATCACCTGCCGGGTATGCCAGAACCACCTGGCGGACACTACGGAATCACCTGCCGCGCATGCCGGAACCACCTCTCACACGTGCCGGAAGCACGTGCCAGACACGCCAGAAACACCTACCGGACAGACCGGAACCACCTGCCAAGAACGCCGGAGCCACCTGTTCGACTCGCTGGAACCACCTGCCGGACAGGCCAATATCAACTGCTGGCTATGCCAGAACCACCTGGGGGACAGTCCGGGATCACCTGCCAGCCATGGCGGAACCACCTCTCAGACGTACCAGAACCACCTGCCGGAGAAGCTGGAAACACGTCCTGGACAGACTGGAACCACGTGAAGGCCATGCCTGAACCACCTGCCGAGCACGGCGGAACCACCTGCCGGACACGCCAAAATCACCTGCGGGCTACGCCAGAACCACTTGGAAGACTCTCCGAAATGACCTGCCGGGCATGTTGGAACCACCTCTCAGGCGTGCCAGAAGCACGTGGCGGACAGTCCGGAATCACCTGTTGGGCATACGCAACCACCTCTGACACGTACCAGAACCACGTGCCGTGCACGCCGGAACCACCTACCGGACAGACCGGAATCAACTTTTGGGCATGCCGGAACCACCAGTCAGATGTGCCAGAAACACGTGCCGGAGACGCCGGAAGCACCTGCCGAGCACGTCGCAACCACCTGCTCAACTCGCCTGAACCACCTGCCGGACACGCCAAAATCACCTGCCCGCTACACCAGCACCACTTCGGGGACAAGCCGGAATCACGTGAGGGGCATGCCGGCACAGCCTCTCAGACTGAACCTCGTGCCGGACACCACAGAACCACCTGCCGGACAGACCAGAACCACCTGCCGGACACGCCGGAACCACCGGCTCGACCCGCCGGAACGACCGCTGGACATGCAAAATCACCTGCCGGCTACGCCGGAAACACTTGGCGAACACTCCGGAATCACCTGCCGGTCATGCCGGAACCACCTCTCAGATATGCCAGAACCACGTGCCAATGACCCCGGAAGCACCTGCCGAGCACGCCGGAACCACCTGCTCGACTCGCCAGAACCACCTGCCGGACACGCAGAAATCACCTGCCGGCTACGCCACAACCAGTTGGGGAACACTTCGGAATCACCTGCCGGGCTTGCTGGAACCACCTGCCGTTCATGCCAAAATCACCTGCCAACTACGCCAGTACCACTTGGCGGACACTATGGAAACACATGTCGGGCCGGCCGGAACCACATCTCAGACGTGCCAGTACCATGTGCATGAGATGCTGGAACCACACCCCGAACAGACGGAAAACACCTGCCAGACCTGTCTGAACAACCTGCCGAGCACGCCGGAGCCACCTGCCCGACTCGCCGGAACCACCTACCTGACATGCCCAAATCACCAGCCGGGTATGCCAGAACCACTTGGCGGACACTCCGGAATCATCTGCCGGACATGCCGGAACCAGCTCTCAGACACACCAGAACCACGTGCCGGAGACGCCGGAAGCACCTGCCGAGCATGCCGGAGCCACCTGCTCGACTCGCCAGAAACACCTGCCGGACACGCCAAAATCACCTGCCGGGTACGCCAGAACCACCTGGCGGACACTCCGAAATCACCTGTCGCGCATGCCGGAACCACCTCTCAGACGTGCCGGAAGCACGTGCCGGACACGCCGGAATCACCTACCGGACAGACCTGAACCACCTGCCGAGCACGCCGGAGCCACCTGCTCGACTGGCTGGAACCACCTGCCGGACAGGCCAATATAAACTGCTGGCTATGCCAGAACCACCTGGGGGACAGTCCGGAATCACCTGCCAGCCATGGCGGAACCACCTCTCACACGTACCAGAACCACCTGCCGGAGAAGCTGGAAACACGTCCTGGACAGTCTGGAACCACCTGCCGGCCAAGCCTGAAACACCTGCCAAGCACAACAGAACAACCTGCCAGACACGCCAAAATCACCTGCGTGTTATGCCAGAACCACTTGGAGGACTCTCTGGGATGACCTGCCGGGCATTGCGGAACCACCTCTCAGAATTGCCAGAACCATGTTCTGGACACGCCGGTACCACGTGCCGAGTATGCCGGAACCAGCTGATGCACTCCCCAGAACCACCTGGTGGACACGCCAAAATCAACACCCGGCTACGCCGGAACCACCGGCTCGACACGCCGGAACCACCGCCGGACATGCAAAATGACCTGCCGGCTACGCCAGAACCACTTGGCGAACACTCCGGAATCACCTGTCGGGTATGCCAGAACCACGTCTCAGACGTGCCAGAACCATGTGCCTGAGATGCCAGAACGACACCCCGAACAGACCGAAACCACCTGCCAGACCTGCCTGAACCCCCTGTATAGCACGCCTGATCCACCTGCTCAACTAGCCGGAACCACCTTCCAGACACGCCAATATCACCTGCCAGGTCTACAAGAATCACTTGGTGGACACTCCAGAATCATCTACCGGAAATGCCAGAACCAGCCGTCTGACACACCAAAACCACGTGCCGGACACGCCGGAAGCACCTGCTGAGCATGCCTGAGCCAAATGCTCGACTTGCAAGAAACACCTGCCAGACACGCCAAAATCACCTTCCGGGTATGCCAGAACCACGTGGCAGACACTCCGGAATCACCTGTCGGGCATCCCGGAACCAACTCTCAGACGTGCCAGAAACTCGTGCCGGACACGCCAGAACCACCTGCCGGACAGACCGGAAACACCTGCCGGACACGCCGGAACCACCGGCTTGACTCGCGGGAACCACCGCCTGACAAGCAAAATGACCTGCCTGCTACGCCAGAACCACTTGGCGAACACTCCGGAATCACCTACCGGGCATGCCGGAACCACCTCTCAGAGGTGCCGGAACCACATGCCGGACACTCCGGAATCACCTGCCGGGCATGCGGGAACCATCTCTCAGACGTGCCAGAACAATGTTCCGGAAACGCCGGTACCACCTGCCGAGTATGCCGGAACCAGCTGATCCACTCCCCAGAACCACCTAGCGGACACGCCAAAATCAACTGCCGGCTACGCCAGACCCACTCGGCAGACACTCCGGGATCACAGGCCAGGCATTCCGGAACCACCTATCAGAGGTGCCAGAACCAAATGCCGGACACTCCGGTATCACCTGCCGGGCATGCCGGAACCACCTCTCAGAGGTGCCAGAACCACATGCCGGACACTCCGGAATCACCTGCCGGGCATGCCGGAACCACCTGCCGGACATGCCGGAACCACCGGCTCGACTCGCCGGAACCATTGCCGGACATGCAAAATCACCTGCCGGCTACGCCAGAACCACTTGGCGAACACTCCGGAATCACCTGCCGGGCATGGCGGAACCACCTCTCAGACATGCCGGAACCACATGCCAATGACACCGGAAGCACCTGCCGTGCACGCCAGAACCACCTGCTTGACTCGCCAAAACCACCTTCTGGACACGCCAAAATCACCTGCCGGCTACGCCAGAACCACTCGGCAGACAATCCGGAATCACATGCCAGGCATTCCGGAACCACCTCTCAGAGGTGCCAGAACCAAATGTCGGACACTCAGGTATCACCTGCCTGCATGCCGGAACCACATCTCAGAGGTGCCAAAACCACATGCCGGACACTCCGGAATCACCTGCCGGGCATGCCGGAACCACCTGCTCGACTCGCCAAAACCACCTGCTTCACACGCCAAAATCACCTTCCGGCTACGCCACAACCATTTGGTGAACACTTCGGAATCCCCTGCCGGGCTGTCTGGAAACACCTGCCGGTCACGCCAACATCACCTGCCAGCTATGCCAGAACCACTTGGCGGACACCATGGAAACAACTGTCCGGACGGCCGGAACCACCTATCAGACGTGCCAGAACCATGTGCCTGAGATGCCGGAACCACTCCCCGAACAGACCGAAACCACCTGCCAGACCCGCCTGAACCACCTGCCGAGCACGCCGGAACCACCTACTCGACTCGCCGGAACCACCTACCTGACACGCTAAAATCACCTGCCGGGTATGCCACAACCACTTGGTGGACACTACGGAATCATCTGCCGGACATGCCAGAACCAGCTCTCAGACACAGCAGAACCACGTGCCAGACACGCCGGAAGCACCTGCCGGACAGACCGGAACCACCTGCCGGACACGCCGGAACCACCGGCTCGACCCGCCGGAACGACCGCTGGACATGCAAAATCACCTGCCGGCTACGCCGGAAACACTTGGCGAACACTCCGGAATCACCTGCCGGGCATGCCGGAACCACCTCTCAGATATGCCAGAACCACGTGCCAATGACCCCGGAAGCACCTGCCGAGCACGCCGGAACCACCTGCTCGACTCGCCAGAACCACCTGCCGGACACGCAAAAATCACCTGCCGGCTACGCCACAACCAGTTGGGGAACACTTCGGAATCACCTGCCGGGCTTGCTGGAACCACCTGCCGGTCATGCCAAAATCACCTGCCAACAACGCCAGTACCACTTGCCGGACACTGTGGAAACACCTGTCGGGCCGGCCGGAACCACATCTCACACGTGCCAGAACCATGTGCATGAGAGGCTGGAACCACACCACAAACAGACGGAAAGCACCTGCCAGACCCGTCTGAACAACCTGCCGAGCACGCCGGAGCCACCTGCTCGAGTCGCCGGAACCACCTACCTGACATGCCCAAATCACCAGCCGGGTATGCCAGAACCACTTGGCGGACACTCCGGAATCATCTGCCGGACATGCCGGAACCAGCTCTCAGACACACCAGAACCACGTGCCGGAGATGCCGGAAGCACCTGCCGAGCATGCCGGAGCCACCTGCTCGACTCGCCAGAAACACCTGCCTGACACGCCAAAATCACCTGCCGGGTACGCCAGAACCACCTGGCGGACACTCCGAAATCACCTGTCGCGCATGCCGGAACCACCTCTCAGACGTGCCGGAAGCACGTGCCAGACACGCCGGAAACACCTACCGGACAGACCGGAACCACCTGCCAAGAACGCCGGAGCCACCTGTTCGACTCGCTGGAACCACCTGCCGGACAGGCCAATATCAACTGCTGGCTATGCCAGAACCACCTGGGGGACAGTCCGGGATCACCTGCCAGCCATGGCGGAACCACCTCTCAGACGTACCAGAACCACCTGCCGGAGAAGCTGGAAACACGTCCTGGACAGACTGGAACCACGTGACGGCCATGCCTGAACCACCTGCCGAGCACGGCGGAACCACCTGCCGGACACGCCAAAATCACCTGCGGGCTACGCCAGAACCACTTGGACGACTCTCCGAAATGACCTGCCGGGCATGTTGGAACCACCTCTCAGACGTGCCAGAAGCACGTGGCGGACAGTCCGGAATCACCTGTTGTGCATACGCAACCACCTCTGACACGTACCAGAACCACGTGCCGTGCACGCCGGAACCACCTACCGGACAGGCCGGAATCCAATTGTGGGCATGCCGGAACCACCAGTCAGATGTGCCAGAAACACGTGCCGGAGACGCCGGAAGCACCTTCCGAGCACGTCGCAAGCACCTGCTCAACTCGCCTGAACCACCTGCCGGACACGCCAAAATCACCTGCCCGCTACACCAGCACCACTTCGGGGACAAGCCGGAATCACGTGAGGGGCATGCCGGCACAGCCTCTCAGACTGAACCTCGTGCCGGACACCACAGAACCACCTGCCGGACAGACCGGAACCACCTGCCGGACACGCCGGAACCACCGGCTCGACCCGCCTGAACGACCGCTGGACATGCAAAATCACCTGCCGGCTACGCCGGAAAAACTTGGCAAACACTCCGGAATCACCTGCCGGGCATGCCGGAACCACCTCTCAGATATGCCAGAACCACGTGCCAATGACCCCGGAAGCACCTGCCGAGCACGCCGGAACCACCTGCTCGACTCGCCAGAACCACCTGCCGGACACGCAAAAATCACCTGCCGGCTACGCCACAACCAGTTGGGGAACACTTTGGAATCACCTGCCGGGCTTGCTGGAACCACCTGCCGACCATGCCGGAGCCACCTGCTCGACTCGCCAGAAACACCTGCCGGACACGCCAAAATCACCTGCCGGGTACGCCAGAACCACCTGGCGGACACTCCGAAATCACCTGTCGCGCATGCCGGAACCACCTCTCAGATGTGCCGGAAGCACGTGCCGGACACGCCGGAATCACCTACCGGACAGACCGGAACCACCTGCCGAGCACGCCGGAGCCACCTGCTCGACTGGCTGGAACCACCTGCCGGACAGGCCAATATTAACTGCTGGCTATGCCAGAACCACCTGGGGGACAGTCCGGAATCACCTGCCAGCCATGGCGGAACCACCTCTCACACGTACCAGAACCACCTTCCGGAGAAGCTGGAAACACGTCCTGGACAATCTGGAACCACCTGCCGGCCAAGCCTGAACCACCTGCCAAGCACAACGGAACAACCTGCCAGACACGCCAAAATCACCTGCGTGTTATGCCAGAACCACTTGGAGGACTCTCCGGGATGACCTGCCGGGCATGCCGGAACCACCTCTCAGACGTGCCAGAACCATGTGGCGGACAGTCCGGAATCACCTGTTGGGCATGCGCAACCACCTCTGAGACGTACCAGAACCACATGCCGTGCAGGCTGGAACCACCTACCGGACAGACCGGAATCAACTTTTGGGCATGCCGGAACCACCAGTCAGATGTGCCAGAAACACGTGCCGGAGACGCCCGAATCACCTGCCAAGCACGTTGGAACCACCTGCTCAACTCGCCTGAACCACCTGCCGGACATGCCAAAATCACCTGCCGACTATGCCAGAACCACTTGGTGAACACTCCGGAATCACTTGCCGGGCATGCAGGAACCACCTCTCAGACATGCCAGAACCCCGTGCCAATGACCCCGGAAGCACCAGCCGAGCACGCCGGAACCACCTGCTCGACTCGCCAGAACCACCTGCCGATCACGCAAAAATCACCTGCCGGCTACGCCACAACCAGTTGGTGAACACTTTGGAATCACCTGCCAGGCTTGCTGGAACCACCTGCCAGTCATGCCAAAATCACCTGCCAACTACGCCAGAACCGCTTGGCGGACACTGCGGAAACACCTGTCGGGCCGGCTGGAACCACATCTCAGACGTGCCAGAAACGTGTTCATGTGATGCTGGAACCACACCCCGAACAGACGGATACCACCTGCCAGAACCGCCTGAACCACGTGCTGAGCACGCCGGAACCACCTGCTCGACTCACCGGTACCACCTCCCTGACACGCCAAAATCACCTGCTGGGTATGCCAGAACCACTTGGCGGACACTCCGGAATCATCTGCCGGACATGCCGGAACCAGCTCTCAGACACACCAGAACCAAGTGCCGGAGACGCCGGAAGCACCTGCCGAGCATGCCGGAGCCACCTGCTCGACTCGCCAGAAACACCTGCCGGTCACGCCAAAATCAACTGCCGGGTACGCCAGAACCACCTGGCGGACACTCCGGAATCACCTGTCGCGCATGACGGAACCACCTCGCAGACGTGCCGGAAGCACGTGCCGGACACGCCGGAAACACCTACCGGACAGACCGGAACCACCTGCCGAGCACGCCGGAGCCACCAGTTCGACTCGCTGGAACCACCTGCCGGACAGGCCAATATCAACTGCTGGCTATGCCAGAACCACCTGGGGGACGGTCCGGAATCACCTGCCAGCCATGGCGGAACCACCTCTCAGACGTACCAGAACCACCTGCCGGAGAAGCTGGAAACACGTCCTGGACAGACTGGAACCACGTGACGGTCATGCCTGAACCACCTGCCGAGCACGGCGGAACCACCTGCCGGACACGCCAAAATCACCTGCGGGCTACGCCAGAACCACTTGGACGACTCTCAGAAATGACCTGCCGGGCATGTTGGAACCACCTCTCAGACGTGCCAGAAGCACGTGGCGGACAGTCCGGAATCACCTGTTGGGCATACGCAGCCACCTCTGACACGTACCAGAACCACGTGCCGTGCACGCCGGAACCACCTACTGGACAGACCGGAATCAACTTTTGGGCATGCCCGAACCACCAGTCAGATGTGCCAGAAACACGTGCCGGAGACGCCGGAAGCACCTGCCGAGCACGTCGCAACCACCTGCTCAACTCGCCTGAACCACCTGCCGGACACGCCAAAATCACCTGCCCGCTACACCAGCACCACTTCGGGGACAAACCGGAATCACGTGAGGGGCATGCCGGCACAGCCTCTCAGACTGAACCTCGTGCCGGACACCACAGAACCACCTGCCGGACAGACCGGAACCACCTGCCGGACTCGCCGGAACCACCGGCTCGACCCGCCGGAACGACCGCTGGACATGCAAAATCACCTGCCGGCTACGCCGGAAACACTTGGCGAACACTCCGGAATCACCTGCCGGGCATGCCGGAACCACCTCTCAGATATGCCAGAACCACGTGCCAATGACCCCGGAAGCACCTGCCGAGCACGCCGGAACCACCTGCTCGACTCGCCAGAACCACCTGCCGGACACGCAGAAATCACCTGCCGGCTACGCCACAACCAGTTGGGGAACACTTCGGAATCACCTGCTGGGCTTGCTGGAACCACCTGCCGGTCATGCCAAAATCACCTGCCAACTACGCCAGTACCACTTGGCGGACACTGTGGAAACACCTGTCGGGCCGGCTGGAACCACATCTCAGACGTGCCAGAACCATGTGCATGAGATGCTGGAACCACACCCCGAACAGACGGAAAACACCTGCCAGACCCGTCTGAACAACCTGCTGAGCACACCGGAGCCACCTGCTCGACTCGCCGGAACCACCTACCTGACATGCCCAAATCACCAGCCGGGTACGCCAGAACCACCTGGCGGACACTCCGAAATGACCTGCCGCGCATGCCGGAAACACCTCTCAGACGTGCCGGAAGCACGTGCCGGACACGCCGGAATCACCTACCCGTCAGACCGGAACCACCTGCCGAACACGCCGGAGCCACCTGTTCGACTCGCTGGAACCACCTGCCGTACAGGCCAATATCAACTGCTGGCTATGCCAGAACCACGTGGGGGACGGTCCGGAATCACCTGCCAGCCATGGCGGAACCACCTCTCAGACGTACCAGAACCACCTGCCGGAGAAGCTGGAAACACGTCCTGGACAGTCTGGAACCACCTGCCGGCCAAGCCTGAACCACCTGCCAAGCACAATGGAACAACCTGCCAGACACGCCAAAATCACCTGCGTGTTATGCCAGAACCACTTGGAGGACTCTCTGGGATGACCTGCCGGGCATGCCGGAACCACCTCTCAGACGTGCCAGAACCATGTGGCGGACAGGCCGGAATCACCTGTTGGGCATGCGCAACCACCTCTGAGACGTACCAGAACCACATGCCGTGCAGGCTGGAACCGCCTACCGGACAGACCGGAATCACCTTTCGGGCATACCGGAACCACCTGTCAGATGTGCCAGAAACACGTGCTGGAGACGCCGGAAGCATCAGCCGAGCACGTCGCAACCACCTGCTCAACTCGCCTGAACCACCTGCCGGACATGCCAAAATCACCTGCCGACTATGCCAGAACCACTTGGCGAACAATCCGGAATCACTTGCCGGGCATGCAGGAACCACCTCTCAGACATGCCAGAACCCCGTGCCAATGACCCCGGAAGCACCAGCCGAGCACGCCGGAACCACCTGCTCGACTCGCCAGAACCACCTGCCGATCACGCAAAAATCACCTGCCGGCTACGCCACAACCAGTTGGTGAACACTTTGGAATCACCTGCCAGGCTTGCTGGAACCACCTGCCAGTCATGCCAAAATCACCTGCCAACTACGCCAGAACCGCTTGGCGGACACTGCGAAAACACCTGTCGGGCCGGCTGGAACCTCATCTCAGACGTGCCAGAAACGTGTTCATGAGATGCTGGAACCACACCCCGAACAGACGGATACCACCTGCCAGAACCGCCTGAACCACCTGCTGAGCACGCCGGAACCACCTGCTCGACTCACCGGTACCACATCCCTGACACGCCAAAATCACCTGCTGGGTATGCCAGAACCACTTGGCGGAAACTCCGGAATCATCTGCCGGACATGCCGGAACCAGCTCTCAGACACACCAGAACCAAGTGCCGGAGACGCCGGAAGCACCTGCCGCGCATGCCGGAGCCACCTCTCAGACGTGCCGGAAGCACGTGCCAGACACGCCGGAAACACCTACCGGACAGACCGGAACCACCTGCCAAGAACGCCGGAGCCACCTGTTCGACTCGCTGGAACCACCTGCCGGACAGGCCAATATCAACTGCTGGCTATGCCAGAACCACCTGGGGGACAGTCCGGGATCACCTGCCAGCCATGGCGGAACCACCTCTCAGACGTACCAGAACCACCTGCCGGAGAAGCTGGAAACACGTCCTGGACAGACTGGAACCACGTGACGGCCATGCCTGAACCACCTGCCGAGCACGGCGGAACCACCTGCCGGACACGCCAAAATCACCTGCGGGCTACGCCAGAACCACTTGGACGACTCTCCGAAATGACCTGCCGGGCATGTTGGAACCACCTCTCAGACGTGCCAGAAGCACGTGGCGGACAGTCCGGAATCACCTGTTGGGCATACGCAACCACCTCTGACACGTACCAGAACCACGTGCCGTGCACGCCGGAACCACCTACCGGACAGACCGGAATCCACTTTTGGGCATGCCGGAACCACCAGTCAGATGTGCCAGAAACACGTGCCGGAGACGCCGGAAGCACCTGCCGAGCACGTCGCAACCACCTGCTCAACTCGCCTGAACCACCTGCCGGACACGCCAAAATCACCTGCCCGCTACACCAGCACCACTTCGGGGACAAGCCGGAATCACGTGAGGGGCATGCCGGCACAGCCTCTCAGACTGAACCTCGTGCCGGACACCACAGAACCACCTGCCGGACAGACCGGAACCACCTGCCGGACACGCCGGAACCACCGGCTCGACCCGCCGGAACGACCGCTGGACATGCAAAATCACCTGCCGGCTACGCCGGAAACACTTGGCGAACACTCCGGAATCACCTGCCGGGCATGCCGGAACCACCTCTCAGATATGCCAGAACCACGTGCCAATGACCCCGGAAGCACCTGCCGAGCACGCCGGAACCACCTGCTCGACTCGCCAGAACCACCTGCCGGACACGCAGAAATCACCTGCCGGCTACGCCACAACCAGTTGGGGAACACTTCGGAATCACCTGCCGGGCTTGCTGGAACCACCTGCCGGTCATGCCAAAATCACCTGCCAACTACGCCAGTACCACTTGGCGGACACTGTGGAAACACCTGTCGGGCCGGCCGGAACCACATCTCAGACGTGCCAGAACCATGTGCATGAGATGCTGGAACCACACCCCGAACAGACGGAAAACACCTGCCAGACCCGTCTGAACAACCTGCCGAGCACGCCGGAGCCACCTGCTCGACTCGCCGGAACCACCTACCTGACATGCCCAAATCACCAGCCGGGTATGCCAGAACCACTTGGCGGACACTCCGGAATCATCTGCCGGACATGCCGGAACCAGCTCTCAGACACACCAGAACCACGTGCCGGAGATGCCGGAAGCACCTGCCGAGCATGCCGGAGCCACCTGCTCGACTCGCCAGAAACACCTGCCGGACACGCCAAAATCACCTGCCGGGTACGCCAGAACCACCTGGCGGACACTCCGAAACCACCTGTCGCGCATGCCGGAACCACCTCTCAGACGTGCCGGAAGCACGTGCCGGACACGCCGGAATCACCTACCGGACAGACCGGAACCACCTGCCGAGCACGCCGGAGCCACATGTTCGACTCGCTGGATCCACCTGCCGGACAGGCCAATATCAACTGCTGGCTATGCCAGAACCACCTGGGGGACGGTCTGGAATCACCTGCCAGCCATGGCGGAACCACCTCTCAGACGTCCCAGAACCACCTGCCGGAGAAGCTGGAAACACGTCCTGGACAGTCTGGAACCACCTGCCGGCCAAGCCTGAACCACCTGCCAAGCACAACGGAACAACCTGCCAGACACGCCAAAATCACCTGCGTGTTATGCCAGAACCACTTGGAGGACTCTCTGGGATGACCTGCCGGGCATGCCGGAACCACCTCTCAGACGTGCCAGAACCATGTGGCGGACAGTCCGGAATCACCTGTTGGGCATGCGCAACCACCTCTGAGACGTACCAGAACCACATGCCGTGCAGGCTGGAACCACCTACCGGACAGACCGGAATCACCTTTCGGGCATGCCGGAACCACCTGTCAGATGTGCCAGAAACACGTGCCGGAGACGCCGGAAGCACCTGCCAAGCACGTTGGAACCACCTGCTCAACTCGCCTGAACCACCTGCCGGACATGCCAAAATCACCTGCCGACTATGCCAGAACCACTTGGCGAACACTCCGGAATCACTTGCCGGGCATGCAGGAACCACCTCTCAGACATGCCAGAACCCCGTGCCAATGACCCCGGAAGCACCAGCCGAGCACGCCGGAACCACCTGCTCGACTCGCCAGAACCACCTGCCGATCACGCAAAAATCACCTGCCGGCTACGCCACAACCAGTTGGTGAACACTTTGGAATCACCTGCCAGGCTTGCTGGAACCACCTGCCAGTCATGCCAAAATCACCTGCCAACTACGCCAGAACCGCTTGGCGGACACTGCGGAAACACCTGTCGGGCCGGCTGGAACCACATCTCAGACGTGCCAGAATCGTGTTCATGAGATGCTGGAACCACACCCCGAACAGACGGATACCACCTGCCAGAACCGCCTGAACCACCTGCTGAGCACGCCGGAACAACCTGCTCGACTCACCGGTACCACCTCCCTGACACGCCAAAATCACCTGCTGGGTACGCCAGAACCACTTGGCGGACACTCCAGAATCATCTGCCGGACATGCCGGAACCAGCTCTCAGACACACCAGAACCAAGTGCCGGAGACGCCGGAAGCAGCTGCCGAGCATGCCGGAGCCACCTGCTCGACTCGCCAGAAACACCTGCCTGACACGCCAAAATCACCTGCCGGGTATGCCAGAACCACCTGGCGGACTCTACGGAATCACCTGTCGCGCATGCCGGAACCACCTCTCAGACGTGCCGGAAGCACGTGCCGGACACGCCGGAAACACCTGCCGGACAGACCGGAACCACCTGCCAAGAACGCCGGAGCCACCTGTTCGACTCGCTGGAACCACCTGCCGGACAGGCCAATATCAACTGCTGGCTATGCCAGAACCACCTGGGGGACAGTCCGGGATCACCTGCCAGCCATGGCGGAACCACCTCTCAGACGTACCAGAACCACCTGCCGGAGAAGCTGGAAACACGTCCTGGACAGACTGGAACCACGTGACGGCCATGCCTGAACCACCTGCCGAGCACGGCGGAACCACCTGCCGGACACGCCAAAATCACCTGCGGGCTACGCCAGAACCACTTGGACGACTCTCCGAAATGACCTGCCGGGCACGTTGGAACCACCTCTCAGACGTGCCAGAAGCACGTGGCGGACAGTCCAGAATCACCTGTTGGGCATACGCAACCACCACTGAGACGTACCAGAACCACGTGCCGTGCACGCCGGAACCACCTACCGGACAGACCGGAATCCACTTTTGGGCATGCCGGAACCACCAGTCAGATGTGCCAGAAACACGTGCCGGAGACGCCGGAAGCACCTGCCGAGCACGTCGCAACCACCTGCTCAACTCGCCTGAACCACCTGCCGGACACGCCAAAATCACCTGCCCGCTACACCAGCACCACTTCGGGGACAAGCCGGAATCACGTGAGGGGCATGCCGGCACAGCCTCTCAGACTGAACCTCGTGCCGGACACCACAGAACCACCTGCCGGACAGACCGGAACCACCTGCCGGACACGCCGGAACCACCGGCTCGACCCGCCGGAACGACCGCTGGACATGCAAAATCACCTCCCGGCTACGCCGGAAACACTTGGCGAACACTCCGGAATCACCTGCCAGGCATGCCGGAACCACCTCTCAGATATGCCAGAACCACGTGCCAATGACCCCGGAAGCACCTGCCGAGCACGCCGGAACCACCTGCTCGACTCGCCAGAACCACCTGCCGGACACGCAAAAATCACCTGCCGGCTACGCCACAACCAGTTGGGGAACACTTCGGAATCACCTGCCGGGCTTGCTGGAACCACCTGCCGGTCATGCCAAAGTCACCTGCCAACTACGCCAGTACCACTTGGCGGACACTGTGGAAACACCTGTCGGGCCGGCCGGAACCACATCTCACACGTGCCAGAACCATGTGCATGAGATGCTGGAACCACACCCCGAACAGACGGAAAACCTCTGCCAGACTCGTCTGAACAACCTGCCGAGCACGCCGGAGCCACCTGCTCGACTCGCCGGAACCACCTACCTGACATGCCCAAATCACCACCCGGGTATGCCAGAACCACTTGGCGGACACTCCGGAATCATCTGCCGGACATGCCGGAACCAGCTCTCAGACACACCAGAACCACGTGCCGGAGACGCCGGAAGCACCTGCCGAGCATGCCGGAGCCACCTGCTCGACTCGCCAGAAACACCTGACGGACACGCCAAAATCACCTGCCGGGTACGCCAGAACCACCTGGCGGACACTCCGAAATCACCTGTCGCGCATGCCGGAACCACCTCTCAGACGTGCCGGAAGCACGTGCCAGACACGCCGGAATGACATACCGGACAGACCGGAACCACCTGCCGAGCACGCCGGAGCCACCTTTTCGACTCGCTGGGACCACCTGCCGGACAGGCCAATATTAACTGCTGGCTATGCCAGAACCACCTGGGGGACAGTCCGGAATCACCTGCCAGCCATGGCGGAACCACCTCTCACACGTACCAGAACCACCTGCCGGAGAAGCTGGAAACACGTCCTGGACAGTCTGGAACCACCTGCCGGCCAAGCCTGAAACACCTGCCAAGCACAACGGAACAACCTGCCAGACACGCCAAAATCACCTGCGTGTTTTGCCAGAACCACTTGGAGGACTCTCTGGGATGACCTGCCGGGCATGCCGGAACCACCTCTCAGACGTGCCAGAACCATGTGGCGGACAGTCCGGAATCACCTGTTGGGCATGCGCGTACAAGAACCACATGCCGTGCAGGCTGGAACCACCTACCGGACAGACCGGAATCACCTTTCGGGCATGCCGGTACCACCTGTCAGATGTGCCAGAAACACGTGCCGGAGACGCCAGAAGCACCTGCCAAGCATGTTGGAACCACCTGCTCAACTCGCCTGAACCACCTGCCGGACATGCCAAAATCACCTGCCGACTATGCCAGAACCACTTGGCGAACACTCCGGAATCACTTGCCGGGCATGCAGGAACCACCTCTCAGACATGCCAGAACCCCGTGCCAATGACCCCGGAAGCACCAGCCGAGCACGCCGGAACCACCTGCTCGACTCGCCAGAACCACCTGCCGATCACGCAAAAATCACCTGCCGGCTACGCCACAACCAGTTGGTGAACACTTTGGAATCACCTGCCAGGCTTGCTGGAACCACCTGCCAGTCATGCCAAAATCACCTGCCAACTACGCCAGAACCGCTTGGCGGACACTGCGGAAACACCTGTCGGGCCGGCTGGAACCACATCTCAGACGTGCCAGAAACGCATTCATGAGATGCTGGAAACACACCCCGAACAGACGGATACCACCTGCCAGAACCGCCTGAACCACCTGCTGTGCACGCCGGAACCACCTGCTCCACTCACCGGTACCACATCCCTGACACGCCAAAATCACCTGCTGGGTATGCCAGAACCACTTGGCGGACACTCCGGAATCATCTGCCGGACATGCCGGAACCAGCTCTCAGACACACCAGAACCAAGTGCCGGAGACGCCGGAAGCACCTGCCGAGCATGCCGGAGCCACCTGCTCGACTCGCCAGAAACAGCTGACGGACACGCCAAAATCACCTGCCGGGTATGCCAGATCCACCTGGCGGACACTACAGAATCACCTGCCGCGCATGCTGGAACCATCTCTCAGATGTGCTGGAAGCACGTGCCAGACACGCCGGAAACACCTACCGGACAGACCGGAACCACCTGCCAAGAACGCCGGAGCCACCTGTTCGACTCGCTGGAACCACCTGCCGGAGAGGCCAATATCAACTGCTGGCTATGCCAGAACCACCTGGGGGACAGTCCGGGATCACCTGCCAGCCATGGCGGAACCACCTCTCAGACGTACCAGAACCACCTGCCGGAGAAGCTGGAAACACGTCCTGGACAGACTGGAACCACGTGACGGCCATGCCTGAACCACCTGCCGAGCACGGCGGAACCACCTGCCGGACACGCCAAAATCACCTGAGGGCTACGCCAGAACCACTTGGACGACTCTCCGAAATGACCTGCCGGGCATGTTGGAACCACCTCTCAGACGTGCCAGAAGCACGTGGCGGACAGTCCAGAATCACCTGTTGGGCATACGCAACCACCTCTGACACGTACCAGAACCACGTGCCGTGCACGCCGGAACCACCTACCGGAATGACCGGAATCCACTTTTGGGCATGCCGGAACCACCAGTCAGATGTGCCAGAAACACGTGCCGGAGATGCCGGAAGCACCTGCCGAGCACGTCGCAACCACCTGCTCAACTCGCCTGAACCACCTGCCGGACACACCAAAATCACCTGCCCGCTACACCAGCACCACTTCGGGGACAAGCCGGAATCACGTGAGGGGCATGCCGGCACAGCCTCTCAGACTGAACCTCGTGCCGGACACCACAGAACCACCTGCCGGACAGACCGGAACCACCTGCCGGACACGCCGGAACCACCGGCTCGACCCGCCGGAACGACCGCTGGACATGCAAAATCACCTCCCGGCTATGCCGGAAACACTTGGCGAACACTCCGGAATCACCTGCCGGGCATGCCGGAACCACCTCTCAGATATGCCAGAACCACGTGCCAATGACCCCGGAAGCACCTGCCGAGCACGCCGGAACCACCTGCTCGACTCGCCAGAACCACCTGCCGGACACGCAAAAATCACCTGCCGGCTACGCCACAACCAGTTGGGGAACACTTCGGAATCACCTGCCGGGCTTGCTGGAACCACCTGCCGGTCATGCCAAAGTCACCTGCCAACTACGCCAGTACCACTTGGCGGACACTGTGGAAACACCTGTCGGGCCGGCCGGAACCACATCTCACACGTGCCAGAACCATGTGCATGAGATGCTGGAACCACACCCCGAACAGACGGAAAACATCTGCCAGACCCGTCTGAACAACCTGCCGAGTACGCCGGAGCCACCTGCTCGACTCGCCGGAACCACCTACCTGACATGCCCAAATCACCAGCCGGGTATGCCAGAACCACTTGGCGGACACTCCGGAATCACCTGCCGGACATGCCGGAACCAGCTCTCAGACACACCAGAACCACGTGCCGTAGACGCCGGAAGCACCTGCCGAGCATGCCGGAGCCACCTGCTCGACTCGCCAGAAACACCTGACGGACACGCCAAAATCACCTGCCGGGTACGCCAGAACCACCTGGCGGACACTCCGAAATCACCTGTCGCGCATGCCGGAACCACCTCTCAGACGTGCCGGAAGCACGTGCCAGACACGCCGGAATGACATACCGGACAGACCGGAACCACCTGCCGAGCACGCCGGAGCCACCTTTTCGACTCGCTGGAACCACCTGCCGGACAGGCCAATATTAACTGCTGGCTATGCCAGAACCACCTGGGGGACAGTCCAGAATCACCTGCCAGCCATGGCGGAACCACCTCTCACACGTACCAGAACCACCTGCCGGAGAAGCTGGAAACACGTCCTGCACAGTCTGGAACCACCTGCCTGCCAAGCCTGAAACACCTGCCAAGCACAACGGAACAACCTGCCAGACACGCCAAAATCACCTGCGTGTTATGCCAGAACCACTTGGAGGACTCTCTGGGATGACCTGCCGGGCATGCCGGAACCACCTCTCAGACGTGCCAGAACCATGTGGCGGACAGTCCGGAATCACCTGTTGGGCATGCGCAACCACCTCTGAGACGTACCAGAACCACATGCCGTGCAGGCTGGAACCACCTACCGGACAGACCGGAATCACCTTTCGGGCATGCCGGTACCACCTGTCAGATGTGCCAGAAACACGTGCCGGAGACGCCGGAAGCACCTGCCAAGCACGTTGGAACCACCTGCTCAACTCGCCTGAACCACCTGCCGGACATGCCAAAATCACGTGCCGACTATGCCAGAACCACTAGGCGAACACTCCGGAATCACTTGCCGGGCATGCAGGAACCACCTCGCAGACATGCCAGAACCCCGTGCCAATGACCCCGGAAGCACCAGCCGAGCACGCCGGAACCACATGCTCGACTCGCCAGAACCACCTGCCGATCACGCAAAAATCACCTGCGGGCTACGCCAGAACCACTTGGACGACTCTCCGAAATGACCTGCCGGGCATGTTGGAAACACATCTCAGACGTGCCAGAAGCACGTGGCGGTAAGTCCGGAATCACCTGTTGGGCATACGCAACCACCTCTGAGACGTACCAGAACCACGTGCCGTGCACGCCGGAACCACCTACCGGACAGACCGGAATCAACTTTCGGGCATGCCGGAACCACCAGTCAGATGTGCCAGAAACACGTGCCGGAGACGCCGGAAGCACCTGCCGAGCACGTCGCAACCACCTGCTCAACTCGCCTGAACCACCTGCCGGACATGCCAAAATCACCTGCCGACTATGCCAGAACCACTTGGCGAACACTCCGGAATCACTTGCCGGGCATGCATGAACCACCTCTCAGACATGCCAGAACCCCGTGCCAATGACCCCGGAAGCACCAGCCGAGCACGCCGGAACCACCTGCTCGACTCGCCAGAACCACCTGCCGATCACGCAAAAATCACCTGCCGGCTACGCCACAGCAAGCTGGTGAACACTTTGGAATCACCTGCCAGGCTTGCTGGAACCACCTGCCAGTCATGCCAAAATCACCTGCCAACTATGCCAGAACTGCTTGGCGGACACTGCGGAAACACCTGTCGGGCCGGCTGGAACCACATCTCAGACGTGCCAGAAGCGTGTTCATGAGATGCTGGAACCACACCCCGAACAGACGGATACCACCTGCCAGAACCGCCTGAACCACCTGCTGAGCACGCCGGAACCACCTGCTCGGCTCACCGGTACCACCTCCCTGACACGCCAAAATCACCTGCTGGGTATGCCAGAACCACTTGGCGGACACTCCGGAATCATCTGCCGGACATTCCGGAACCAGCTCTCAGACATACCAGAACCACGTGCCGGAGACGCCGGAAGCACCTGCCGAGCATGCCGGAGCCACCTGCTCGACTCGCCAGAAACACCTGCCGGACACGCCAAAATCACCTGCCGGGTATGCCAGAACCACCTGGCGGACACTACGGAATCACCTGCCGCGCATGCCGGAACCACCTCTGAGACGTGCCGGAAGCACATGCCAGACACGCCGGAAACACCTACCGGACAGACCGGAACCACCTGCCAAGAACGCCGGAGCCACCTGTTCGACTCGCTGGAACCACCTGCCGGACAGGCCAATATCAACTGCTGGCTATGCCAGAACCACCTGGGGGACAGTCAGGGATCACCTGCCAGCCATGGCGGAACCACCTCTCAGACGTACCAGAACCACCTGCCGGAGAAGCTGGAAACACGTCCTGGACAGACTGGAACCACGTGACGGCCATGCCTGAACCACCTGCCGAGCACGGCGGAACCACCTGCCGGACACGCCAAAATCACCTGCGGGCTACGCCAGAACCACTTGGACGACTCTCCGAAATGACCTGCCGGGCATGTTGGAACCACCTCTCAGACGTGCCAGAACCACGTGGCGGACAGTCCGGAATCACCTGTTGGGCATGCACAACCACCTCTGAGACGTACGAGAACCACATGCCGTGCAGGCTGGAACCACCTACCGGACAGACCGGAATCACCTTTCGGGCATGCCGGAACCACCTGTCAGATGTGCCAGAAACACGTGCTGGAGACGCCGGAGGCACCTGCCGAGCACGTCGCAACCACCTGCTCAACTCGCCTGAACCACCTGCCGGACATGCCAAAATCACCTGCCGACTATGCCAGAACCACTTGGCGAACACTCCGGAATCACTTGCCGGGCATGCAGGAACCACCTCTCAGACATGCCAGAACCCCGTGCCAATGACCCCGGAAGCACCAGCCGAGCACGCCGGAACCACCTGCTCGACTCGCCAGAACCACCTGCCGATCACGCAAAAATCACCTGCCGGCTACGCCACAACCAGTTGGTGAACACTTTGGAATCACCTGCCAGGCTTGCTGGAACCACCTGCCAGTCATGCCAAAATCACCTGCCAACTACGCCAGAACCGCTTGGAGGACACTGCGGAAACACCTGTCGGGCCGGCTGGAACCACATCTCAGACGTGCCAGAAACTTGTTAATGAGATGCTGGAACCACACCCCGAACAGATGGATACCACCTGCCAGAACCGCCTGAACCACCTGCTGAGCACGCCGGAACCACCTGCTCGACTCACCGGTACCACCTCACTGACACTCCAAAATCACCTGCTGGGTATGCCAGAACCACTTGGCGGACACTCCGGAATCATCTGCCGGACATGCCGGAACCAGCTTTCAGACACACCAGAACCAAGTGCCGGAGACGCCGGAAGCACCTGCCGAGCATGCTGGAGCCACCTGCTCGACTCGCCAGAAACACCTGCCGGACACGCCAAAATCACCTGCCGGGTATGCCAGAACCACCTGGCGGACACTACGGAATCACCTGCCGCGCATGCCGGAACCAACTCTCACACGTGCCGGAAGCACATGCCAGACACGACAGAAACACCTACCGGACAGACCGGAACCACCTGCCAAGAACGCCGGAGCCACCTGTTCGACTCGCTGAAACCACCTGCCGGACAGGACAATATAAACTGCTGGCTATGCCAGAACCACCGGGGGGACAGTCCGGGATCACCTGCCAGCCATGGCGGAACCACCTCTCAGACGTACCAGAACCACCTGCCGGAGAAGCTGGAAACACGTCCTGGACAGACTGGAACCACGTGACGGCCATGCCTGAACCACCTGCCGAGCACGGCGGAGCCACCTGCCGGACTCGCCAAAATCACCTGCGGGCTACGCCAGAACCACTTGGACGACTCTCCTAAATGACCTGCCGGGCATGTTGGAACCACCTCTCAGACGTGCCAGAAGCACGTGGCGGACAGTCCGGAATCACCTGTTGGGCATACGCAACCACCTCTGACACGTACCAGAACCACGTGCCGTGCACGCCGGAACCACCTACCGGGCAGACCGGAATCCACTTTTGGGCATGCCGGAACCACCAGTCAGATGTGCCAGAAACACGTGCCGGAGACGCCGGAAGCACCTGCTGAGCACGTCGCAACCACCTGCTCAACTCGCCTGAACCACCTGCCGGACACGCCAAAATCACCTGCCCGCTACACCAGCACCACTTCGGGGACAAGCCGGAATCACGTGAGGGGCATGCCGGCACACCCTCTGAGACTGAACCTCTTGCCGGACACCACAGAACCACCTGCCGGACAGACCGGAACCACCTGCCGGACACGCCGGAACCACCGGCTCGACCCGCCGGAACGACCGCTGGACATGCAAACTCACCTGCCGGCTACGCCGGAAACACTTGGCGAACACTCCGGAATCACCTGCCGGGCATGCCGGAACCACCTCTCAGATATGCCAGAACCACGTGCCAATGACCCCGAACGCACCTGCCGAGCACGCCGGAACCACCTGCTCGACTCGCCAGAACAACCTGCCGGACACGCAAATATCACCTGCTGGCTACGCCACAACCAGTTGGGGAACACTTTGGAATCACCTGCCAGGCTTGCTGGAACCACCTGCCAGTCATGCCAAAATCACCTGCCAACTACGCCAGAACCGCTTGGCGGACACTGCGGAAACACCTCTCGGGCCGGCTGGAACCACATCTCAGAAGTGCCAGAAACGCATTCATGAGATGCTGGAACCACACCCAGAACAGACAGATACCACCTGCCAGAACCGCCTGAACCACCTGCTGTGCACGCCGGAACCACCTGCTCCACTCACCGGTACCACATCCCTGACACGCCAAAATCAACTGCTGGGTATGCCAGAACCACTTGGCGGACACTGCGGAAACACCTGTCGGGCCGGCCGGAACCACATCTCACACGTGCCAGAACCATGTGCATGAGATGCAGGAACCAGACCCCGAAAAGACGGAAAACACCTGCCAGACCCGTCTGAACAACCTGCCGAGCACGCCGGAGCCACCTGCTCGACTCGCCGGAACCACCTACCAGACATGCCAAAATCAGCCGGGTATGCCAGAACCGCTTGGCGGACACTCCGGAATCATCTGCCGGACATGCCGGAATCAGCTCTCAGACACACCAGAACCACGTGCCGGAGACGCCGGAAGCACCTGCCGACCATGCCGGAGCCACCTGCTCGACTCGCCAGAAACACCTGCCGGACACGCCAAAATCACCTGCCGGGTACGCCAGAACCACCTGGCGGACACTCCGAAATCACCTGTCGCGCATGCCGGAACCACCTCTCAGACGTGCCGGAAGCACGTGCCGGACACGCCGGAATCACCTACCGGACAGACCGGAACCACCTGCCGAGCACGCCGGAGCCACCTGCTCGACTGGCTGGAACCACCTGCCGGACAGGCCAATATTAACTGCTGGCTATGCCAGAACCACCTGGGGGACAGTCCGGAATCACCTGCCAGCCATGGCGGAACCACCTCTCACACGTACCAGAACCACCTGCCGGAGAAGCTGGAAACACGTCCTGGACAGTCTGGAACCACCTGCCGGCCAAGCCTGAAACACCTGCCAAGCACAACAGAACAACCTGCCAGACACGCCAAAATCACCTGCGTGTTATGCCAGAACCACTTGGAGGACTCTCTGGGATGACCTGCCGGGCATGCCGGAACCACCTCTCAGACGTGCCAGAACCATGTGGCGGACAGTCCGGAATCACCTGTTGGGCATGCGCAACCACCTCTGAGACGTACCAGAACCACATGCCGTGCAGGCTGGAACCACCTACCGGACAGACCGGAATCACCTTTCGGGCATGCCGGAACCACCTGTCAGGTGTGCCAGAAACACGTGCCGGAGACGCCGGAAGCACCTGCCAAGCACGTTGGAACCACCTGCTCAACTCGCCTGAACCACCTGCCGGACATGCCAAAATCACCTGCCGACTATGCCAGAACCACTTGGCGAACACTCCGGAATCACTTGCCGGGCATGCAGGAACCACCTCTCAGACATGCCAGAACCCCGTGCCAATGACCCCGGAAGCACCAGCCGAGCACGCCAGAACCACCTGCTCGACTCGCCAGAACCACCTGCCGATCACGCAAAAATCTCCTGCCGGCTACGCCACAACCAGTTGGTGAACACTTTGGAATCACCTGCCAGGGTTGCTGGAACCACCTGCCAGTCATGCCAAAATCACCTGCCAACTACGCCAGAACCGCTTGGCGGACACTGCGGAAAGACCTGTCGGGCCGTCTGGAACCACATCTCAGACGTGCCAGAAACGTGTTCATGAGATGCTGGAACCACACCCCGAACAGACGGATACCACCTGCCAGAACCGCCTGAACCACCTGCTGAGCACGCCGGAACCAACTGCTCGACTCACCGGTACCACCTCCCTGACACGCCAAAATCACCTGCTGGGTATGCCAGAACCACTTGGCGGACACTCCAGAATAATCTGCCGGACATGCCGGAACCAGCTCTCAGACACACCAGAACCAAGTGCCGGAGACGCCGGAAGCACCTGCCGCGCATGCCGGAACCACCTCTCAGACGTGCCGGAAGCACGTTCCAGACACGCCGGAAACACCTACCGGACAGACCGGAACCACCTGCCAAGAACGCAGGAGCCACATGTTCGACTCGCTGGAACCACCTGCCGGACAGGCCAATATCAACTGCTGGCTATGCCAGAACCACCTGGGGGACAGTCCGGGATCACCTGCCAGCCATGGCGGAACCACCTCTCAGACGTACCAGAACCACCTGCCGGAGAAGCTGGAAACACGTCCTGGACAGTCTGGAACCACCTGCCGGCCAAGCCTGAACCACCTGCCAAGCACAACGGAACAACCTGCCAGACACGCCAAAATCACCTGTGTGTTATGCCAGAACCACTTGGAGGACTCTCTGGGATGACCTGCCGGGCATGCCGGAACCACCTCTCAGACGTGCCAGAACCATGTGGCGGACAGTCCGGAATCACCTGTTGGGCATGCACAACCACCTCTGAGACGTACGAGAACCACATGCCGTGCAGGCTGGAACCACCTACCGGACAGACCGGAATCACCTTTCGGGCATGCCGGAACCACCAGTCAGATGTGCCAGAAACACGTGCCGGAGACGCCGGAAGCACCTGCCGAGCACGTCGCAACCACCTGCTCAACTCGCCTGAACCACCTGCCGGACACGCCAAAATCACCTGCCCGCTACACCAGCACCACTTCGGGGACAAGCCGGAATCACGTGAGGGGCATGCCGGCACAGCCTCTCAGACTGAACCTCTTGCCGGACACCACAGAACCACCTGCCGGACAGACCGGAACCACCTGCCGGACACGCCGGAACCACCGGCTCGACCCACCGGAACGACCGCTGGACATGCAAAATCACCTGCCGGCTACGCCGGAAACACTTGGCGAACACTCCGGAATCACCTGCCGGGCATGCCGGAACCACCAGAACCACGTGCCAATGACCCCGGAAGCACCTGCCGAGCACGCCGGAACCACCTGCTCGACTCGCCAGAACCACCTGCCGGACACGCAAAAATCACCTGCCGGCTACGCCACAACCAGTTGCGGAACACTTCGGAATCACCTGCCGGGCGTGCTGGAACCACCTGCCGGTCATGCCAAAATCACCTGCCAACTACGCCAGTACCACTTGGCGGACACTGTGGAAACACCTGTCGGGCCGGCCGGAACCGCATCTCAGACATGCCAGAACCATGTGCATGAGATGCTGGAACAACACCCCGAACAGACGGAAAACACCTGCCAGACCCGTCTGAACAACCTGCCGAGCACGCCGGAGCCACCTGCTCGACTCGCCGGAACCGCCTACCTGACATGCCCAAATCACCAGCCGGGTATGCCAGAACCACTTGGCGGACACTCCGGAATCATCTGCCGGACATGCCGGAACCAGCTCTCAGACACACCAGAACCACGTGCCGGAGACGCCGGAAGCACCTGCCGAGCATGCCGGAGCCACCTGCTCGACTCGCCAGAAACACCTGCCGGACACGCCAAAATCACCTGCCGGGTACGCCAGAACCACCTGGCGGACACTCCGAAACCACCTGTCGCGCATGCCGGAACCACCTCTCAGACGTGCCGGAAGCACGTGCCGGACACGCCGGAATCACCTACCGGACAGACCGGAACCACCTGCCGAGCATGCCGGAGCCACCTGTTCGACTCGCTGGAACCACCTGCCGGACAGGCCAATATCAACTGCTGGCTATGCCAGAACCACCTGGGGGACGGTCCGGAATCACCTGCCAGCCATGGCGGAACCACCTCTCAGACGTACCAGAACCACCTGCCGGAGAAGCTGGAAACACGTCCTGGACAGTCTGGAACCACCTGCCGGCCAAGCCTGAACCACCTGCCAAGCACAACGGAACAACCTGCCAGACACGCCAAAATCACCTGCGTGTTATGCCAGAACCACTTGGACGACTCTCTGGGATGACCTGCCGGGCATGCCGGAACCACCTCTCAGACGTGCCAGAACCATGTGGCGGACAGTCCGGAATCACCTGTTGGGCATGCGCAACCACCTCTGAGACGTACCAGAACCACATGCCGTGCAGGCTGGAACCACCTACCGGACAGACCGGAATCACCTTTCGGGCATGCCGGAACCACCTGTCAGATGTGCCAGAAACACGTGCCGGAGACGCCGGAAGCACCTGCCAAGCACGTTGGAACCACCTGCTCAACTCGCCTGAACCACCTGCCGGACATGCCAAAATCACCTGCCGACTATGCCAGAACCACTTGGCGAACACTCCGGAATCACTTGCCGGGCATGCAGGAACCACCTCTCAGACATGCCAGAACCCCGTGCCAATGACCCCGGAAGCACCAGCCGAGCACGCCGGAACCACCTGCTCGACTCGCCAGAACCACCTGCCGATCACGCAAAAATCACCTGCCGGCTACGCCACAACCAGTTGGTGAACACTTTGGAATCACCTGCTAGGCTTGCTGGAACCAGCTGCCAGTCATGCCAAAATCAGCTGCCAACTACGCCAGAACCGCTTGGAGGACACTGCGGAAACACCTGTCGGGCCGGCTGGAACCACATCTCAGACGTGCCAGAAACGTGTTCATGAGATGCTGGAACCACACCCCGACCAGACGGATACCACCTGCCAGAACCGCCTGAACCACCTGCTGAGCACGCCGGAACCACCTGCTCGACTCATCGGTACCACCTCCCTGACACGCCAAAATCACCTGCTGGGTATGCCAGAACCACTTGGCGGACACTCCGGAATCATCTGCCGGACATGCCGGAACCAGCTCTCAGACACACCAGAACCAAGTGCCGGAGACGCCGGAAGCACCTGCCGAGCATGCCGGAGCCACCTGCTCGACTCGCCAGAAACACCTGCCGGACACGCCAAAATCACCCGCCTGGTGCGCCAGAACCACCTGGCGGACACTACGGAATCACCTGCCGCGCATGCCGGAACCACCTCTCAGACGTGCCGGAAGCACGTGCCGGACACGCCGGAAACACCTACCGGACAGACCGGAACCACCTGCCAAGAACGCCGGAGCCACCTGTTCGACTCGCTGGAACCACCTGCCGGACAGGCCAATATCAACTGCTGGCTATGCCAGAACCACCTGGGGGACAGTCCGGGATCACCTGCCAGCCATGGCGGAACCACCTCTCAGACGTACCAGAACCACCTGCCGGAGAAGCTGGAAACACGTCCTGGACAGACTGGAACCACGTGACGGCCATGCCTGAACCACCTGCCGAGCACGGCGGAACCACCTGCCGGACACGCCAAAATCACCTGCGGGCTACGCCAGAACCACTTGGACGACTCTCCGAAATGACCTGCCGGGCATGTTGGAACCACCTCTCACACGTGCCAGAAGCACGTGGCGGACAGTCCGGAATCACCTGTTGGGCATACGCAACCACCACTGAGACGTACCAGAACCACGTGCCGTGCACGCCGGAACCACCTACCGGACAGACCGGAATCAACTTTTGGGCATGCCGGAACCACCAGTCAGATGTGCCAGAAACACGTGCCGGAGACGCCGGAAGCACCTGCCGAGCATGTCGCAACCACCTGCTCAACTCGCCTGAACCACCTGCCGGACACGCCAAAATCACCTGCCCGCTACACCAGCACCACTTCGGGGACAAGCCGGAATCACGTGAGGGGCATGCCGGCACAGCCTCTCAGACTGAACCTCGTGCCGGACACCACAGAACCACCTGCCGGACAGACCGGAACCACCTGCCGCACACGCCGGAACCACCGGCTCGACCCGCCGGAACGACCTGCTGGACATGCAAAATCACCTGCCGGCTACGCCGGAAACACTTGGCGAACACTCCGGAATCACCTGCCGGGCATGCCGGAACCACCTCTCAGATATGCCAGAACCACGTGCCAATGACCCCGGAAGCACCTGCCGAGCACGCCGGAACCACCTGCTCGACTCGCCAGAACCACCTGCCGGACACGCAAAAATCACCTGCCGGCTACGCCACAACCAGTTGGGGAACACTTCGGAATCACCTGCTGGGCTTGCTGGAACCACCTGCCGGTCATGCCAAAATCACCTGCCACTACGCCAGTACCACTTGGTGGACACTGTGGAAACACCTGTCGGGCCGGCCGGAACCACATCTCAGACGTGCCAGAACCATGTGCATGAGATGCTGGAACCACACCCCGAACAAGCGGAAAACACCTGCCAGACCCGTCTGAACAACTTGACGAGCACGCCGGAGCCACCTGCTCGACTCGCCGGAACCACCTACCTGACATGCCCAAATCACCAGCCGGGTATGCCAGAACCACTTGGCGGACACTCCGGAATCATCTGCCGGACATGCCGGAACCAGCTCTCAGACACACCAGAACCACTTGCCGGAGACGCTGGAAGCACCTGCCGAGCATGCCGGAGCCACCTGCTCGACTCGCCAGAAACACCTGCCGGACACGCCAAAATCACCTGCCGGGTACGCCAGAACCACCTGGCGGACACTCCGAAACCACCTGTCGCGCATGCCGGAACCACCTCTCAGACGTGCCGGAAGCACGTGCCGGACACGCCGGAATCACCTACCGGACAGACCGGAACCACCTGCCGAGCACGCCGGAGCCACCTTTTAGACTCGCTGGAACCACCTGCCGGACAGGCCAATATCAACTGCTGGCTATGCCAGAACCACCTGGGGGACGGTCCGGAATCACCTGCCAGCCATGGCGGAACCACCTCTCAGACGTACCAGAACCACCTGCCGGAGAAGCTGGAAACACGTCCTGGACAGTCTGGAACCACCTGCCGGCCAAGCCTGAACCACCTGCCAAGCACAACGGAACAACCTGCCAGACACGCCAAAATCACCTGCGTGTTATGCCAGAACCACTTGGAGGACTCTCTGGGATGACCTGCCTGGCATGCCGGAACCACCTCTCAGACGTGCCAGAACCATGTGGCGGACAGTCCGGAATCACCTGTTGGGCATGCGCAACCACCTCTGAGACGTACCAGAACCACATGCCGTGCAGGCTGGAACCACCTACCGGACAGACCGGAATCACCTTTCGGGCATGCCGGAACCACCTGTCAGATGTGCCAGAAACACGTGCCGGAGACGCCGGAAGCACCTGCCAAGCACGTTGGAACCACCTGCTCAACTCGCCTGAACCACCTGCCGGACATGCCAAAATCACCTGCCGACTATGCCAGAACCACTTGGCGAACACTCCGGAATCACTTGCCGGGCATGCAGGAACCACCTCTCAGACATGCCAGAACCCCGTGCCAATGACCCCGGAAGCACCAGCCGAGCACGCCGGAACCACCTGCTCGACTCTCCAGAACCACCTGCCGATCACGCAAAAATCACCTGCCGGCTACGCCACAACCAGTTGGTGAACACTTTGGAATCACCTGCCAGGCTTGCTGGAACCACCTGCCAGTCATGCCAAAATCAGCTGCCAACTACGCCAGAACCGCTTGGAGGACACTGCGGAAACACCTGTCGGGCCGGGTGGAACCACATCTCAGACGTGCCAGAAACGTGTTCATGAGATGCTGGAACCACACCCCGAACAGACGGATACCACCTGCCAGAACCGCCTGAACCACCTGCTGAGCACGCCGGAACCGCCTGCTCGACTCACCGGTACCACCTCCCTGACACGCCAAAATCACCTGCTGGGTATGCCAGAACCACTTGGCGGACACTCCGGAATCATCTGCCGGACATGCCGGAACCAGCTCTCAGACACACCAGAACCAAGTGCCGGAGACGCCGGAAGCACCTGCCGAGCATGCCGGAGCCACCTGCTCGACTCGCCAGAAACACCTGCCGGACACGCCAAAATCACCTGCCTGGTGCGCCAGAACCACCTGGCGGACACTACGGAATCACCTGCCGCGCATGCCGGAACCACATCTCAGACGTGCCGGAAGCACGTGCCGGACACGCCGGAAACACCTACCGGACAGACCGGAACCACCTGCCAAGAACGCCGGAGCCACCTGTTCGACTCGCTGGAACCACCTGCCGGACAGGCCAATATCAACTGCTGGCTATGCCAGAACCACCTGGGGGACAGTCCGGGATCACCTGCCAGCCATGGCGGAACCACCTCTCAGACGTACCAGAACCACCTGCCGGAGAAGCTGGAAACACGTCCTGGACAGACTGGAACCACGTGACGGCCATGCCTGAACCACCTGCCGCGCACGGCGGAACCACCCGCCGGACACGCCAAAATCACCTGCGGGCTACGCCAGAACCACTTGGACGACTCTCCGAAATGACCTGCCGGGCATGTTGGAACCACCTCTCAGACGTGCCAGAACCACGTGGCGGACAGTCCGGAATCACCTGTTGGGCATACGCAACCACCTCTGAGACGTACCAGAACCACGTGCCGTGCACGCCGGAACCACCTAGCGGACAGACCGGAATCAACTTTTGGGCATGTCGGAACCACCAGTCAGATGTGCCAGAAACACGTGCCGGAGACGCCGGAAGCACCTGCCGAGCACGTCGCAACCACCTGCTCAACTCGCCTGAACCACCTGCCGGACACGCCAAAATCACCTGCCCGCTACACCAGCACCACTTCGGGGACAAGCCGGAATCACGTGAGGGGCATGCCGGCACAGCCTCTCAGACTGAACCTCGTGCCGGACACCACAGAACCACCTGCCGGACAGACCGGAACCACCTGCCGGACACGCCGGAACCACCGGCTCGACCCGCCGGAACGACCGCTGGACATGCAAAATCACCTGCTGGCTACGCCGGAAACACTTGGCGAACACTCCGGAATCACCTGCCGGGCATGCCGGAACCACCTCTCAGATATGCCAGAACCACGTGCCAATGACCCCAGAAGCACCTGCCGAGCACGCCAGAACCACCTGCTCGACTCGCCAGAACCACCTGCCGGACACGCAAAAATCACCTGCTGGCTACGCCACAACCAGTTGGGGAACACTTCGGAATCACCTGCCGGGCTGGCTGGAACCACCTGCCGGTCATGCCAAAATCACCTGCCAACTACGCCAGTACCACTTGGCGGACACTGTGGATACACCTGTCGGGCCGGCCGGAACCACATCTCAGACGTGCCAGAACCATGTGCATGAGATGCTGGAACCACACCACGAACAGACGGAAAACACCTGCCAGACCCGTCTGAACAACCTGCCGAGCACGCCGGAGCCACCTGCTCGACTCGCCGGAACCACCTACCTGACATGCCCAAATCACCAGCCGGGTATGCCAGAACCACTTGGCGGACACTCCGGAATCATCTGCCGGACATGCCGGAACCAGCTCTCAGACACACCAGAACCACGTGCCGGAGACGCCGGAAGCACCTGCCGAGCATGCCGGAGCCACCTGCTCGACTCGCCAGAAACACCTGCCGGACACGCCAAAATCACCTGCCGGGTACGCCAGAACCACCTGGCGGACACTCCGAAACCACCTGTCGCGCATGCCGGAACCACCTCTCAGACGTGCCGGAAGCACGTGCCGGACACGCCGGAATCACCTACCGGACAGACCGGAACCACCTGCCGAGCACGCCGGAGCCACCTGTTCGACTCGCTGGAACCACCTGCCGGACAGGCCAATATCAACTGCTGGCTATGCCAGAACCACCTGGGGGACGGTCCGGAATCACCTGCCAGCCATGGCGGAACCACCTCTCAGACGTACCAGAACCACCTGCCGGAGAAGCTGGAAACACGTCCTGGACAGTCTGGAACCACCTGCCGGCCAAGCCTGAAGCACCTGCCAAGCACAACGGAACAACCTGCCAGACACGCCAAAATCACCTGCGTGTTATGCCAGAACCACTTGGAGGACTCTCCGGGATGACCTGCCGGGCATGCCGGAACCGCCTCTCAGACGTGCCAGAACCATGTGGCGGACAGTCCGGAATCACCTGTTGGGCATGCGCAACCACCTCTGAGACGTACCAGAACCACATGCCGTGCAGGCTGGAACCACCTACCGGACAGACCGGAATCACCTTTCGGGCATGCCGGAACCACCTGTCAGATGTGCCAGAAACACGTGCCGGAGACGCCGGAAGCACCTGCCAAGCACGTTGGAACCACCTGCTCAACTCGCCTGAACCACCTGCCGGACATGCCAAAATCACCTGCCGACTATGCCAGAACCACTTGGCGAACACTCCGGAATCACTTGCCGGGCATGCAGGAACCACCTCTCAGACATGCCAGAACCCCGTGCCAATGACCCCGGAAGCACCAGCCGAGCACGCCGGAACCACCTGCTCGACTCTCCAGAACCACCTGCCGATCACGCAAAAATCACCTGCCGGCTATGCCACAACCAGTTGGTGAACACTTTGGAATCACCTGCCAGGCTTGCTGGAACCAGCTGCCAGTCATGCCAAAATCAGCTGCCAACTACGCCAGAACCGCTTGGAGGACACTGCGGAAACACCTGTCGGGCCGGCTGGAACCACATCTCAGACGTGCCAGAAACGTGTTCATGAGATGCTGGAACCACACCCCGAACAGACGGATACCACCTGCCAGAACCGCCTGAACCACCTACTCAGCACGCCGGGACCACCTGCTCGACTCACCGGTACCACCTCCCTGACACGCCAAAATCACCTGCTGGGTATGCCAGAACCACTTGGCGGACACTCCGGAATCATCTGCCGGACATGCCGGAACCAGCTCTCAGACACACCAGAACCAAGTGCCGGAGACGCCGGAAGCACCTGCCGATCATGCCGGAGCCACCTGCTCGACTCGCCAGAAACACCTGCCGGAAACGCCAAAATCACCTGCCGGGTACGCCAGAACCACCTGGCGGACACTACGGAATCACCTGCCACGCATGCCGGAACCACCTCTCAGACGTGCCGGAAGCACGTGCCAGACACGCCGGAAACACCTACCGGACAGACCGGAACCACCTGCCAAGAACGCCGGAGCCAGCTGTTCGACTCGCTGGAACCACCTGCCGGACAGGCCAATATCAACTGCTGGCTATGCCAGAACCACCTGGGGGACAGTCCGGGATCAGCTGCCAGCCATGGCGGAACCACCTCTCAGACGTACCAGAACCACCTGCCGGTGATGCTGGAAACACGTCCTGGACAGACTGGAACCACGTGACGGCCATGCCTGAACCACCTGCCGAGCACGGCGGAACCACCTGCCGGACACGCCAAAATCACCTGCGGGCTACGCCAGAACCACTTGGACGACTCTCCGAAATGACCTGCCGGGCATGTTGGAACCACCTCTCAGACGTGCCAGAAGCACGTGGCGGACAGTCCAGAATCACCTGTTGGGCATACGCAACCACCTCTGACACGTACCAGAACCACGTGCCGTGCACGCCGGAACCACCTACCGGAATGACCGGAATCCACTCTTGGGCATGCCGGAACCACCAGTCAGATGTGCCAGAAACACGTGCCGGAGACGCCGGAAGCACCTGCCGAGCACGTCGCAACCACCTGCTCAACTCGCCTGAACCACCTGCCGGACACGCCAAAATCACCTGCCCGCTACACCAGCACCACTTCGGGGACAAGCCGGAATCACGTGAGGGGCATGCCGGCACAGCCTCTCAGACTGAACCTCGTGCCGGACACCACAGAACCACCTGCCGGACAGACCGGAACCACCTGCCGGACACGCCGGAACCACCGGCTCGACCCGCCGGAACGACAGCTGGACATGCAAAATCACCTCCCGGCTACGCCGGAAACACTTGGCGAACACTCCGGAATCACCTGCCGGGCATGCCGGAACCACCTCTCAGATATGCCAGAACCACGTGCCAATGACCCCGGAAGCACCTGCCGAGGACGCCGGAACCACCTGCTCGACTCGCCAGAACCACCTGCCGGACACGCAAAAATCACCTGCCGGCTACGCCACAACCAGTTGGGGAACACTTCGGAATCACCTGCCGGGCTTGCTGGAACCACCTGCCGGTCATGCCAAAGTCACCTGCCAACTACGCCAGTACCACTTGGCGGACACTGTGGAAACACCTGTCGGGCCGGCCGGAACCACATCTCACACGTGCCAGAACCATGTGCATGAGATGCTGGAACCACACCCCGAACAGACGGAAAACATCTGCCAGACCCGTCTGAACAACCTGCCGAGCACGCCGGAGCCACCTGCTCGACTCGCCGGAACCACCTACCTGACATGCCCAAATCACCAGCCGGGTATGCCAGAACCACTTGGCGGACACTCCGGAATCATCTGCCGGACATGCCGGAACCAGCTCTCAGACACACCAGAACCACGTGCCGGAGACGCCGGAAGCACCTGCCGAGCATGCCGGAGCCACCTGCTCGACTCGCCAGAAACACCTGCCGGACACGCCAAAATCACCTGCCGGGTATGCCAGATCCACCTGGCGGACACTACAGAATCACCTGCCGCGCATGCTGGAACCACCTCTCAGATGTGCCGGAAGCACGTGGCAGACACGCCGGAAACACCTACCGGACAGACCGGAACCACCTGCCAAGAACGCCGGAGCCACCTGTTCGACTCGCTGGAACCACCTGCCGGACAGGCCAAAATCACCTGCCGGGTACGCCAGAACCACCTGGCGGACACTCCGAAATCACCTGTCGCGCATGCCGGAACCAACTCTCAGACGTGCCGGAAGCACGTGCCGGACACGCCGGAATCACCTACCGGACAGACCGGAACCACCTGCCGAGCACGCCGGAGACACCTGTTCGACTCGCTGGAACCACCTGCCGGACAGGCCAATATCAACTGCAGGCTATGCCAGAACCACCTGGGGGACAGTCCGGAATCACCTGCCAGCCATGGCGGAACCACCTCTCAGACGTACCAGAACCACCTGCCGGAGAAGCTGGAAACACGTCCTGGACAGTCTGGAACCACCTGCCGGCCAAGCCTGAAACACCTGCCAAGCACAACGGAACAACCTGCCAGACACGCCAAAATCACCTGCGTGTTATGCCAGAACCACTTGGAGGACTCTCTGGGATGACCTGCCGGGCATGCCGGAACCACCTCTCAGACGTGCCAGAACCATGTGGCGGACAGTCCGGAATCACCTGTTGGGCATGCGCAACCAACTCTGAGACGTACCAGAACCACATGCCGTGCAGGCTGGAACCACCTACAGGACAGACCGGAATCACCTTTCGGGCATGCCGGAACCACCTGTCAGATGTGCCAGAAACACGTGCCGGAGACGCCGGAAGCACCTGCCAAGCACGTTGGAACCACCTGCTCAACTCGCCTGAACCACCTGCCGGACATGCCAAAATCACCTGCCGACTATGCCAGAACCACTTGGCGAACACTCCGGAATCACTTGCCGGGCATGCAGGAACCACCTCTCAGACATGCCAGAACCCCGTGCCAATGACCCCGGAAGCACCAGCCGAGCACGCCGGAACCACCTGCTCGACTCGCCAGAACCACCTGCCGATCACGCAAAAATCAACTGCCGGCTACGCCACAACCAGTTGGTGAACACTTTGGAATCACCTGCCAGGGTTGCTGGAACCACCTGCCAGTCCTGCCAAAATCACCTGCCAACTACGCCAGAACCGCTTGGCGGACACTGCGGAAACACCTGTCGGGCCGGCTGGAACCACATCTCAGACGTGCCAGAAACGTGTTCATGAGATGCTGGAACCACACCCCGAACAGACGGATACCACCTGCCAGAACCGCCTGAACCACCTGCTGAGCACGCCGGAACCACCTGCTCGACTCACCGGTACCACCTCACTGACATGCCAAAATCACCTGCTGGGTATGCCAGAACCGCGTGGCGGACACTCCGGAATCATCTGCCGGACATGACGGAACCAGCTTTCAGACACACCAGAACCAAGTGCCGGAGACGCCGGAAGCACCTGCCGAGCATGCCGGAGCCACCTGCTCGACTCGCCAGAAACACCTGCCGGACACGCCAAAATCACCTGCCGGGTATGCCAGAACCACCTGGCGGAAACTACGGAATCACCTGCCGCGCATGCCGCCACCACCTCTCACACGTGCTGGAAGCACATGCCAGACACGCCGGAAACACCTACCGGACAGACCGGAACCACCTGCCAAGAACGCCGGAGCCACCTGTTCGACTCGCTGGAACCACCTGCCGGACAGGCCAATATCAACTGCTGGCTATGCCAGAACCACCTGGGGGACAGTCCGGGATCACCTGCCAGCCATGGCGGAACCACCTCTCAGACGTACCAGAACCACCTGCCGGAGAAGCTGGAAACACGTCCTGGACAGACTGGAACCACGTGACGGCCATGCCTGAACCACCTGCCGAGCACGGCGGAACCACCTGCCGGACACGCCAAAATCACCTGTGGGCTACGCCAGAACCACTTGGACGACTCTCCGAAATGACCTGCCGGGCATGTTGGAACCACCTCTCAGACGTGCCAGAAGCACGTGGCGGACAGTCCGGAATCACCTGTTGGGCATACGCAACCACCTCTGAGACGTACCAGAACCACGTGCCGTGCACGCCGGAACCACCTACCGGACAGACCGGAATCCACTTTTGGGCATGCCGGAACCACCAGTCAGATGTGCCAGAAACACGTGCCGGAGACGCCGGAAGCACCTGCCGAGCACGTCGCAACCACCTGCTCAACTCGCCTGAACCACCTGCCGGACACGCCAAAATCACCTGCCCGCTACACCAGCACCACTTCGGGGACAAGCCGGAATCACGTGAGGGGCATGCCGGCACAGCCTCTCAGACTGAACCTCGTGCCGGACACCACAGAACCACCTGCCGGACAGACCGGAACCACCTGCCGGACACGCCGGAACCACCGGCTCGACCCGCCGGAACGACCGCTGGACATGCAAAATCACCTGCCGGCTACGCCGGAAACACTTAGAGAACACTCCGGAATCACCTGCCGGGCATGCCGGAACCACCTCTCAGATATGCCAGAACCACGTGCCAATGACCCCGGAAGCACCTGCCGAGCACGCCGGAACCACCTGCTCGACTCGCCAGAACCACCTGCCGGACACGCAAAAATCACCTGCCGGCTACGCCACAACCAGTTGGGGAAAACTTTGGAATCACCTGCCGGGCTTGCTGGAACCACCTGCCGGTCATGCCAAAATCACCTGCCAACTACGCCAGTACCACTTGGCGGACACTGTGGAAACACCTGTCGGGCCGGCCGGAACCACATCTCACACGTGCCAGAACCATGTGCATGAGATGCAGGAACCAGACCCCGAAAAGACGGAAAACACCTGCCAGACCCGTCTGAACAACCTGCCGAGCACGCCGGAGCCACCTGCTCGACTCGCCGGAACCACCTACCAGACATGCCAAAATCAGCCGTGTATGCCAGAACCGCTTGGCGGACACTCCGGAATCATCTGCCGGACATGCCGGAACCAGCTCTCAGACACACCAGAACCACGTGCCGGAGACGCCGGAAGCACCTGCCGAGCATGCCGGAGCCACCTGCTCGACTCGCCAGAAACACCTGCCGGACACGCCAAAATCACCTGCCGGGTACGCCAGAACCACCTGGCGGACACTCCGAAATCACCTGTCGCGCATGCCGGAACCACCTCTCAGACGTGCCGGAAGCACGTGCCGGACACGCCGGAATCACCTACCGGACAGACCGGAACCACCTGCCGAGCATGCCGGAGCCACCTGCTCGACTGGCTGGAACCACCTGCCGGACAGGCCAATATTAACTGCTGGCTATGCCAGAACCACCTGGGGGACAGTCCGGAATCACCTGCCAGCCATGGCGGAACCACCTCTCAGACGTACCAGAACTACCTGCCGGAGAAGCTGGAAACACGTCCTGGACAGACTGGAACCACGTGACGGCCATGCCTGAACCACCTGCCGAGCACGGCGGAACAACCTGCCAGACACGCCAAAATCACCTGCGTGTTATGCCAGAACCACTTGGAGGACTCTCTGGGATGACCTGCCGGGCATGCCGGAACCACCTCTCAGACGTGCCAGAACCATGTGGCGGACAGTCCGGAATCACCTGTTGGGCATGCGCAACCACCTCTGAGACGTACCAGAACCACATGCCGTGCAGGCTGGAACCACCTACAGGACAGACCGGAATCACCTTTCGGGCATGCCGGAACCACCTGTCAGATGTGCCAGAAACACGTGCCGGAGACGCCGGAAGCACCTGCCAAGCACGTTGGAACCACCTGCTCAACTCGCCTGAACCACCTGCCGGACATGCCAAAATCACCTGCCGACTATGCCAGAACCACTTGGCGAACACTCCGGAATCACTTGCCGGGCATGCAGGAACCACCTCTCAGACATGCCAGAACCCCGTGCCAATGACCCCGGAAGCACCAGCCGAGCACGCCGGAACCACCTGCTCGACTCGCCAGAACCACCTGCCGATCACGCAAAAATCACCTGCCGGCTACGCCACAACCAGTTGGTGAACACTTTGGAATCACCTGCCAGGCTTGCTGGAACCACCTGCCAGTCATGCCAAAATCACCTGCCAACTACGCCAGAACCGCTTGGCGGACACTGCGGAAAGACCTGTCGGGCCGGCTGGAACCACATCTCAGACGTGCCAGAAACGTGTTCATGAGATGCTGGAACCACACCCCGAACAGACGGATACCACCTGCCAGAACCGCCTGAACCACCTGCTGAGCACGCCGGAACCAACTGCTCGACTCACCGGTACCACCTCCCTGACACGCCAAAATCACCTGCTGGGTATGCCAGAACCACTTGGCGGACACTCCAGAATAATCTGCCGGACATGCCGGAACCAGCTCTCAGACACACCAGAACCAAGTGCCGGAGACGCCGGAAGCACCTGCCGCGCATGCCGGAACCACCTCTCAGACGTGCCGGAAGCACGTTCCAGACACGCCGGAAACACCTACCGGACAGACCGGAACCACCTGCCAAGAACGCAGGAGCCACCTGTTCGACTCGCTGGAACCACCTGCCGGACAGGCCAATATCAACTGCTGGCTATGCCAGAACCACCTGGGGGACAGTCCGGGATCACCTGACAGCCATGGCGGAACCACCTCTCAGACGTACCAGAACCACGTGCCGTGCACGCCGGAACCACCTACCGGACAGACCGGAATCCACTTTTGGCCATGCCGGAACCACCAGTCAGATGTGCCAGAAACACGTGCCGGAGACGCCGGAAGCACCTGCCGAGCACGTCGCAACCACCTGCTCAACTCGCCTGAACCACCTGCCGGACACGCCAAAATCACCTGCCCGCTACACCAGCACCACTTCGGGGACAAGCCGGAATCACGTGAGGGGCATTCCGGCACAGCCTCTCAGACTGAACCTCGTGCCGGACACCACAGAACCACCTGCCGGACAGACCGGAACCACCTGCCGGACACGCCGGAACCACCGGCTCGACCCGCCGGAACGACCGCTGGACATGCAAAATCACCTGCGGGCTACGGCGGAAACACTTGGCGAACACTCCGGAATCACCTGCCGGGCATGCCGGAACCACCTCTCAGATATGCCAGAACCACGTGCCAATGACCCCGGAAGCACCTGCCGAGCACGCCGGAACCACCTGCCCGACTCGCCGGAACCACCTACCTGACATGCCCAAATCACCAGCCGGGTATGCCAGAACCACTTGGCGGACACTCCGGAATCATCTGCCGGACATGCCGGAACCAGCTCTCAGACACACCAGAACCACGTGCCGGAGACGCCGGAAGCACCTGCCGAGCATGCCGGAGCCACCTGCTCGACTCGCCAGAAACACCTGCCGGACACGCCAAAATCACCTGCCGGGTACGCCAGAACCACCTGGCGGAAACTACAGAATCACCTGTCGCGCATGCCGGAACCACCTCTCAGACGTGCCGGAAGCACGTGCCGGACACGCCGGAATCACCTAGCGGACAGACCGGAACCACCTGCCAAGAACGCCGGAGCCACCTGTTCGACTCGCTGGAACCACCTGCCGGACAGGCCAATATCAACTGCTGGCTATGCCAGAACCACCTGGGGGACAGTCCGGGATCACCTGCCAGCCATGGCGGAACCACCTCTCAGACGTGCCAGAAGCACGTGGCGGTAAGTCCGGAATCACCTGTTGGGCATACGCAACCACCTCTGAGACGTACCAGAACCACGTGCCGTGCACGCCGGAACCACCTACCGGACAGACCGGAATCAACTTTCGGGCATGCCGGAACCACCAGTCAGATGTGCCAGAAACACGTGCCGGAGACGCCGGAAGCACCTGCCGAGCACGTCGCAACCACCTGCTCAACTCGCCTGAACCACCTGCCGGACATGCCAAAATCACCTGCCGACTATGCCAGAACCACTTGGCGAACACTCCGGAATCACTTGCCGGGCATGCATGAACCACCTCTCAGACATGCCAGAACCCCGTGCCAATGACCCCGGAAGCACCAGCCGAGCACGCCGGAACCACCTGCTCGACTCGCCAGAACCACCTGCCGATCACGCAAAAATCACCTGCCGGCTACGCCACAACAAGCTGGTGAACACTTTGGAATCACCTGCCAGGCTTGCTGGAACCACCTGCCAGTCATGCCAAAATCACCTGCCAACTATGCCAGAACCGCTTGGCGGACACTGCGGAAACACCTGTCGGGCCGGCTGGAACCACATCTCAGACGTGCCAGAAGCGTGTTCATGAGATGCTGGAACCACACCCCGAACAGACGGATACCACCTGCCAGAACCGCCTGAACCACCTGCTGAGCACGCCGGAACCACCTGCTCGGCTCACCGGTACCACCTCCCTGACACGCCAAAATCACCTGCTGGGTATGCCAGAACCACTTGGCGGACACTCCGGAATCATCTGCCGGACATTCCGGAACCAGCTCTCAGACATACCAGAACCACGTGCTGGAGACGCCGGAGCACCTGCCGAGCATGCCGGAGCCACCTGCTCGACTCGCCAGAAACACCTGCCGGACACGCCAAAATCACCTGCCGGGTATGCCAGAACCACCTGGTGGACACTACGGAATCACCTGCCGCGCATGGCGGAACCACCTCTGAGACGTGCCGGAAGCACATGCCAGACACGCCGGAAACACCTACCGGACAGACCGGAACCACCTGCCAAGAACGCCGGAGCCACCTGTTCGACTCGCTGGAACCACCTGCCGGACAGGCCACTATCAACTGCTGGCTATGCCAGAACCACCTGGGGGACAGTCCGGGATCACCTGCCAGCCATGGCGGAACCACCTCTCAGACGTACCAGAACCACCTGCCGGAGAAGCTGGAAACACGTCCTGGACAGACTGGAACCACGTGACGGCCATGCCTGAACCACCTGCCGAGCACGGCGGAACCACCTGCCGGACACGCCAAAATCACCTGCGGGCTACGCCAGAACCACTAGGACGACTCTCCGAAATGACCTGCCGGGCATGCCGGAACCACCTGTCAGATGTGCCAGAAACACGTGCCGGAGACGCCGGAAGCACCTGCCAAGCACGTTGGAACCACCTGCTCAACTCGCCTGAACCACCTGCCGGACATGCCAAAATCACCTGCCGACTATGCCAGAACCACTTGGCGAACACTCCGGAATCACTTGCCGGGCATGCAGGAACCACCTCTCAGACATGCCAGAACCCCGTGCCAATGACCCCGGAAGCACCAGCCGAGCACGCCGGAACCACCTGCTCGACTCGCCAGAACCACCTGCCGATCACGCAAAAATCACCTGCCGGCTACGCCACAACCAGTTGGTGAACACTTTGGAATCACCTGCGAGGCTTGCTGGAACCACCTGCCAGTCATGCCAAAATCACCTGCCAACTACGCCAGAACCGCTTGGCGGACACTGCGGAAAGACCTGTCGGGCCGGCTGGAACCACATCTCAGACATGCCAGAAACGTGTTCATGAGATGCTGTAACCACACCCCGAACAGACGGATACCACCTGCCAGAACCGCCTGAACCACCTGCTGAGCACGCCTGAACCAACTGCTCGACTCACCGGTACCACCTCCCTGACACGCCAAAATCACCTGCTGGGTATGCCAGAACCACTTGGCGGACACTCCAGAATAATCTGCCGGACATGCCGGAACCAGCTCTCAGACACACCAGAACCAAGTGCCGGAGACGCCGGAAGCACCTGCCGCGCATGCCGGAACCACCTCTCAGACGTGCCGGAAGCACGTTCCAGACACGCCGGAAACACCTACCGGACAGACCGGAACCACCTGCCAAGAACGCAGGAGCCACCTGTTCGACTCGCTGGAACCACCTGCCGGACAGGCCAATATCAACTGCTGGCTATGCCAGAACCACCTGGGGGACAGTCCGGGATCACCTGCCAGCCATGGCGGAACCACCTCTCAGACGTACCAGAACCACGTGCCGTGCACGCCGGAACCACCTACCGGACAGACCGGAATCCACTTTTGGGCATGCTGGAACCACCAGTCAGATGTGCCAGAAACACGTGCCGGAGACGCCGGAAGCACCTGCCGAGCACGTTGCAACCACCTGCTCAACTCGCCTGAACCACCTGCCGGACACGCCAAAATCACCTGCCCGCTACACCAGCACCACTTCGGGGACAAGCCGGAATCACGTGAGGGGCATTCCGGCACAGCCTCTCAGACTGAACCTCGTGCCGGACACCACAGAACCACCTGCCGGACAGACCGGAACCACCTGCCGGACACGCCGGAACCACCGGCTCGACCCGCCGGAACGACCGCTGGACATGCAAAATCACCTGCCGGCTACGCCGGAAACACTCGGCGAACACTCCGGAATCACCTGCCGGGCATGCCGGAACCACCTCTCAGATATGCCAGAACGACGTGCCAATGACCCCGGAAGCACCTGCCGAGCACGCCGGAACCACCTGCTCGACTCGCCAGAACCACCTGCCGGACACGCAGAAATCACCTGCCGGCTACGCCACAACCAGTTGGGGAACACTTCGGAATCACCTGCCGGGCTTGCTGGAACCACCTGCCGGTCATGCCAAAATCACCTGCCAACTACGCCAGTACCACTTGGCGGACACTGTGGAAACACCTGTCGGGCCGGCCGGAACCACATCTCAGACGTGCCAGAACCATGTGCATGAGATGCTGGAACCACACCACGAACAGACGGAAAACACCTGCCAGACCCGTCTGAACAACCTGCCGAGCACGCCGGAGCCACCTGCTCGACTCGCCGGAACCACCTACCTGACATGCCCAAATCACCAGCCGGGTATGCCAGAACCACTTGGCGGACACTCCGGAATCATCTGCCGGACATGCCGGAACCACCTGCTCGACTCGCCAGAAACACCTGCCTGACACGCCTAAATCACCTGCCGGGTATGCCAGAACCACCTGGCGGACACTACGGAATCACCTGCCGCGCATGCCGGAACCACCTCTCAGACGTGCCGGAAGCACGTGCCAGACACGCCGGAAACACCTACCGGACAGACCGGAACCACCTGCCAAGAACGCCGGAGCCACCTGTTCGACTCGCTGGAACCACCTGCCGGACAGGACAATATCAACTGCTGGCTATGCCAGAACCACCTGGGGGACAGTCCGGGATCACCTGCCAGCCATGGCGGAACCACCTCTCAGACGTACCAGAACCACCTGCCGGAGAAGCTGGAAACACGTCCTGGACAGACTGGAACCACGTGACGGCCATGCCTGAACCACCTGCCGAGCACGGCGGAACCACCTGCCGGACAAGCCAAAATCACCTGCGGGCTACGCCAGAACCACTTGGACGACTCTCCGAAATGACCTGCCGGGCATGTTGGAACCACCTCTCAGACGTGCCAGAAGCACGTGGCGGACAGTCCGGAATCACCTGTTGGGCATACGCAACTACCTCTGAGACGTACCAGAACCACGTGCCGTGCACGCCGGAACCACCTACCGGACAGACCGGAATCCACTTTTGGGCATGCCGGAACCACCAGTCAGATGTGCCAGAAACACGTGCCGGAGACGCCGGAAGCTCCTGCCGAGCACGTCGCAACCACCTGCTCAACTCGCCTGAACCACCTGCCGGACACGCCAAAATCACCTGCCCGCTACACCAGCACCAATTCGGGGACAAGCCGGAATCACGTGAGGGGCATGCCGGCACAGCCTCTCAGAATGAACCTCGTGCCGGACACCACAGAACCACCTGCCGGACAGACCGGAACCACCTGCCGGACACGCCGGAACCACCGGCTCGACCCGCCGGAACGACCGCTGGACATGCAAAATCACCTGCCGGCTACGCCGGAAACACTTGGCGAACACTCCAGAATCACCTGCCGGGCATGCCGGAACCACCTCTCAGATATGCCAGAACCACGTGCCAATGACCCCGGAAGCACCTGCCGAGCACTCCGAAACCACCTGCTCGACTCGCCAGAACCACCTGCCGGACACGCAGAAATCACCTGCCGGCTACGCCACAACCAGTTGGGGAACACTTCAGAATCACCTGCCGGGCTTGCTGGAACCACCTGCCGGTCATGCCAAAATCACCTGCCAACTACGCCAGTACCACTTGGCGGACACTGTGGAAACACCTGTCGGGCCGGCCGGAACCACATCTCAGACGTGCCAGAACCATGTGCATGAGATGCTGGAACCACACGCCGAACAGTCGGAAAACACCTGCCAGACCTGTCTGAACAACCTGCCGAGCACGCCGGAGCCACCTGCCCGACTTGCCGGAACCACCTACCTGACATGCCCAAATCACCAGCCGGGTATGCCAGAACCACTTGGCGGACACTCCGGAATCATCTGCCGGACATGCCGGAACCAGCTCTCAGACACACCAGAACCACGTGCCGGAGACGCCGGAAGCACCTGCCGAGCATGCCGGAGCCACCTGCTCGACTCGCCAGAAACACCTGCCGGACACGCCAAAATCACCTGCCGGGTACGCCAGAACCACCTGGCGGACACTCCGAAATCACCTGTCGCGCATGCCGGAACCACCTCTCAGACGTGCCGGAAGCACGTGCCGGACACGCCGGAATCACCTACCGGACAGACCGGAACCACCTGCCAAGAACGCCGGAGCCACCTGTTCGACTCGCTGGAACCACCTGCCGGACAGGCCAATATCAACTGCTGGCTATGCCAGAACCACCTGGGGGACGGTCCGGAATCACCTGCCAGCCATGGAGGAACCACCTCTCAGACGTGCCAGAACCATGTGGCGGACAGTCCGGAATCACCTGTTGGGCATGCGCAACCACCTCTGAGACGTACCAGAACCACATGCCGTGCAGGCTGGAACCACCTACCGGACAGACCGGAATCACCTTTCGGGCATGCCGGAACCACCTGTCAGATGTGCCAGAAACACGTGCCGGAGACGCCGGAAGCACCTGCCAAGCACGTTGGAACCACCTGCTCAACTCGCCTGAACCACCTGCCGGACATGCCAAAATCACGTGCCGACTATGCCAGAACCACTAGGCGAACACTCCGGAATCACTTGCCGGGCATGCAGGAACCACCTCGCAGACATGCCAGAACCCCGTGCCAATGACCCCGGAAGCACCAGCCGAGCACGCCGGAACCACCTGCTCGACTCGCCAGAACCACCTGCCGATCACGCAAAAATCACCTGCGGGCTACGCCAGAACCACTTGGACGACTCTCCGAAATGACCTGCCGGGCATGTTGGAAACACATCTCAGACGTGCCAGAAGCACGTGGCGGTAAGTCCGGAATCACCTGTTGGGCATACGCAACCACCTCTGAGACGTACCAGAACCACGTGCCGTGCACGCCGGAACCACCTACCGGACAGACCGGAATCAACTTTCGGGCAGGCCGGAACCACCAGTCAGATGTGCCAGAAACACGTGCCGGAGACGCCGGAAGCACCTGCCGAGCACGTCGCAACCACCTGCTCAACTCGCCTGAACCACCTGCCGGACATGCCAAAATCACCTGCCGACTATGCCAGAACCACTTGGCGAACACTCCGGAATCACTTGCCGGGCATGCATGAACCACCTCTCAGACATGCCAGAACCCCGTGCCAATGACCCCGGAAGCACCAGCCGAGCACGCCGGAACCACCTGCTCGACTCGCCAGAACCACCTGCCGATCACGCAAAAATCAACTGCCGGCTACGCCACAACAAGCTGGTGAACACTTTGGAATCACCTGCCAGGCTTGCTGGAACCACCTGCCAGTCATGCCAAAATCACCTGCCAACTATGCCAGAACCGCTTGGCGGACACTGTGGAAACACCTGTCGGGCCGGCTGGAACCACATCTCAGACGTGCCAGAAGCGTGTTCATGAGATGCTGGAACCACACCCCGAACAGACGGATACCACCTGCCAGAACCGCCTGAACCACCTGCTGAGCACGCCGGAACCACCTGCTCGGCTCACTGGTACCACCTCCCTGACACGCCAAAATCACCTGCTGGGTATGCCAGAACCACTTGGCGGACACTCCGGAATCATCTGCCGGACATGACGGAACCAGCTCTCAGACATACCAGAACCACGTGCCGGAGACGCCGGAAGCACCTGCCGAGCATGCCGGAGCCACCTGCTCGACTCGCCAGAAACACCTGCCGGACACGCCAAAATCACCTGCCGGGTATGCCAGAACCACCTGGCGGACACTACGGAATCACCTGCCGCGCATGCCGGAACCACCTCTCAGACGTGCCGGAAGCACATGCCAGACACGCCGGAAACACCTACCGGACAGACCGGAACCACCTGCCAAGAACGCCGGAGCCACCTGTTCGACTCGCTGGAACCACCTGCCGGACAGGCCAATATCAACTGCTGGCTATGCCAGAACCACCTGGGGGACAGTCCGGGATCACCTGCCAGCCATGGCGGAACCACCTCTCAGACGTACCAGAACCACCTGCCGGAGAAGCTGGAAACACGTCCTGGACAGACTGGAACCACGTGACGGCCATGCCTGAACCACCTGCCTAGCACGGCGGAACCACCTGCCGGACACGCCAAAATCACCTGCGGGCTACGCCAGAACCACTTGGACGACTCTCCGAAATGACCTGCCGGGCATGTTGGAACCACCTCTCAGACGTGCCAGAACCACGTGGCGGAGAGTCCGGAATCACCTGTTGGGCATACGCAACCACCTCTGACACGTACCAGAACCACGTGCCGTGCACGCCGGAACCACCTACCGGACAGACCGGAATCCACTTTTGGGCATGCCGGAACCACCAGTCAGATGTGCCAGAAACACGTGCCGGAGACGCCGGAAGCACCTGCCGAGCACGTCGCAACCACCTGCTCAACTCGCCTGAACCACCTGCCGGACACGCCAAAATCACCTGCCCGCTACACCAGCACCACTTCGGGGACAAGCCGGAATCACGTGAGGGGCATGCCGGCACAGCCTCTCAGACTGAACCTCGTGCCGGACACCACAGAACCACCTGCCGGACAGACCGGAACCACCTGCCGGACACGCCGGAACCACCGGCTCGACCCGCCGGAACGACCGCTGGACATGCAAAATCACCTGCCGGCTACGCCGGAAACACTTGGCGAACACTCCAGAATCACCTGCCGGGCATGCCGGAACCACCTCTCAGATATGCCAGAACCACGTGCCAATGACCCCGGAAGCACCTGCCGAGCACTCCGAAACCACCTGCTCGACTCGCCAGAACCACCTGCCGGACACGCAGAAATCACCTGCCGGCTACGCCACAACCAGTTGGGGAACACTTCAGAATCACCTGCCGGGCTTGCTGGAACCACCTGCCGTTCATGCCAAAATCACCTGCCAACTACGCCAGTACCACTTGGCGGACACTGTGGAAACACCTGTCGGGCCGGCCGGAACCACATCTCAGACGTGCCAGAACCATGTGCATGAGATGCTGGAACCACACGCCGAACAGTCGGAAAACACCTGCCAGACCTGTCTGAACAACCTGCCGAGCACGCCGGAGCCACCTGCCCGACTCGCCGGAACCACCTACCTGACATGCCCAAATCACCAGCCGGGTATGCCAGAACCACTTGGCGGACACTCCGGAATCATCTGCCGGACATGCCGGAACCAGCTCTCAGACACACCAGAACCACGTGCCGGAGACGCCGGAAGCACCTGCCGAGCATGCCGGAGCCACCTGCTCGACTCGCCAGAAACACCTGCCGGACACGCCAAAATCACCTGCCGGGTACGCCAGAACCACCTGGCGGACACTCCGAAATCACCTGTCGCGCATGCCGGAACCACCTCTCAGACGTGCCGGAAGCACGTGCCGGACACGCCGGAATCACCTAGCGGACAGACCGGAACCACCTGCCAAGAACGCCGGAGCCACCTGTTCGACTCGCTGGAACCACCTGCCGGACAGGCCAATATCAACTGCTGGCTATGCCAGAACCACCTGGGGGACGGTCCGGAATCACCTGCCAGCCATGGCGGAACCACCTCTCAGACGTGCCAGAACCATGTGGCGGACAGTCCGGAATCACCTGTTGGGCATGCGCAACCACCTCTGAGACGTACCAGAACCACATGCCGTGCAGGCTGGAACCACCTACCGGACAGACCGGAATCACCTTTCGGGCATGCCGGAACCACCTGTCAGATGTGCCAGAAACACGTGCCGGAGACGCCGGAAGCACCTGCCAAGCACGTTGGAACCACCTGCTCAACTCGCCTGAACCACCTGCCGGACATGCCAAAATCACGTGCCGACTATGCCAGAACCACTAGGCGAACACTCCGGAATCACTTGCCGGGCATGCAGGAACCACCTCGCAGACATGCCAGAACCCCGTGCCAATGACCCCGGAAGCACCAGCCGAGCACGCCGGAACCACCTGCTCGACTCGCCAGAACCACCTGCCGATCACGCAAAAATCACCTGCGGGCTACGCCAGAACCACTTGGACGACTCTCCGAAATGACCTGCCGGGCATGTTGGAAACACATCTCAGACGTGCCAGAAGCACGTGGCGGTAAGTCCGGAATCACCTGTTGGGCATACGCAACCACCTCTGAGACGTACCAGAACCACGTGCCGTGCACGCCGGAACCACCTACCGGACAGACCGGAATCAACTTTCGGGCATGCCGGAACCACCAGTCAGATGTGCCAGAAACACGTGCCGGAGACGCCGGAAGCACCTGCCGAGCACGTCGCAACCACCTGCTCAACTCGCCTGAACCACCTGCCGGACATGCCAAAATCACCTGCCGACTATGCCAGAACCACTTGGCGAACACTCCGGAATCACTTGCCGGGCATGCATGAACCACCTCTCAGACATGCCAGAACCCCGTGCCAATGACCCCGGAAGCACCAGCCGAGCACGCCGGAACCACCTGCTCGACTCGCCAGAACCACCTGCCGATCACGCAAAAATCACCTGCCGGCTACGCCACAACAAGCTGGTGAACACTTTGGAATCACCTGCCAGGCTTGCTGGAACCACCTGCCAGTCATGCCAAAATCACCTGCCAACTATGCCAGAACCGCTTGGCGGACACTGCGGAAACACCTGTCGGGCCGGCTGGAACCACATCTCAGACGTGCCAGAAGCGTGTTCATGAGATGCTGGAACCACACCCCGAACAGACGGATACCACCTGCCAGAACCACCTGAACCACCTGCTGAGCACGCCGGAACCACCTGCTCGGCTCACCGGTACCACCTCCCTGACACGCCAAAATCACCTGCTGGGTATGCCAGAACCACTTGGCGGACACTCCGGAATCATCTGCCGGACATTCCGGAACCAGCTCTCAGACATACCAGAACCACGTGCTGGAGACGCCGGAAGCACCTGCCGAGCATGCCGGAGCCACCTGCTCGACTCGCCAGAAACACCTGCCGGACACGCCAAAATCACCTGCCGGGTATGCCAGAACCACCTGGTGGACACTACGGAATCACCTGCCGCGCATGGCGGAACCACCTCTGAGACGTGCCGGAAGCACATGCCAGACACGCCGGAAACACCTACCGGACAGACCGGAACCACCTGCCAAGAACGCCGGAGCCACCTGTTCGACTCGCTGGAACCACCTGCCGGACAGGCCACTATCAACTGCTGGCTATGCCAGAACCACCTGGGGGACAGTCCGGGATCACCTGCCAGCCATGGCGGAACCACCTCTCAGACGTACCAGAACCACCTGCCGGAGAAGCTGGAAACACGTCCTGGACAGACTGGAACCACGTGACGGCCATGCCTGAACCACCTGCCGAGCACGGCGGAACCACCTGCCGGACACGCCAAAATCACCTGCGGGCTACGCCAGAACCACTAGGACGACTCTCCGAAATGACCTGCCGGGCATGCCGGAACCACCTGTCAGATGTGCCAGAAACACGTGCCGGAGACGCCGGAAGCACCTGCCAAGCACGTTGGAACCACCTGCTCAACTCGCCTGAACCACCTGCCGGACATGCCAAAATCACCTGCCGACTATGCCAGAACCACTTGGCGAACACTCCGGAATCACTTGCCGGGCATGCAGGAACCACCTCTCAGACATGCCAGAACCCCGTGCCAATGACCCCGGAAGCACCAGCCGAGCACACCGGAACCACCTGCTCGACTCGCCAGAACCACCTGCCGATCACGCAAAAATCACCTGCCGGCTACGCCACAACCAGTTGGTGAACACTTTGGAATCACCTGCGAGGCTTGCTGGAACCACCTGCCAGTCATGCCAAAATCACCTGCCAACTACGCCAGAACCGCTTGGCGGACACTGCGGAAAGACCTGTCGGGCCGGCTGGAACCACATCTCAGACATGCCAGAAACGTGTTCATGAGATGCTGTAACCACACCCCGAACAGACGGATACCACCTGCCAGAACCGCCTGAACCACCTGCTGAGCACGCCTGAACCAACTGCTCGACTCACCGGTACCACCTCCCTGACACGCCAAAATCACCTGCTGGGTATGCCAGAACCACTTGGCGGACACTCCAGAATAATCTGCCGGACATGCCGGAACCAGCTCTCAGACACACCAGAACCAAGTGCCGGAGACGCCGGAAGCACCTGCCGCGCATGCCGGAACCACCTCTCAGACGTGCCGGAAGCACGTTCCAGACACGCCGGAAACACCTACCGGACAGACCGGAACCACCTGCCAAGAACGCAGGAGCCACCTGTTCGACTCGCTGGAACCACCTGCCGGACAGGCCAATATCAACTGCTGGCTATGCCAGAACCACCTGGGGGACAGTCCGGGATCACCTGCCAGCCATGGCGGAACCACCTCTCAGACGTACCAGAACCACGTGCCGTGCACGCCGGAACCACCTACCGGACAGACCGGAATCCACTTTTGGGCATGCCGGAACCACCAGTCAGATGTGCCAGAAACACGTGCCGGAGACGCCGGAAGCACCTGCCGAGCACGTTGCAACCACCTGCTCAACTCGCCTGAACCACCTGCCGGACACGCCAAAATCACCTGCCCGCTACACCAGCACCACTTCGGGGACAAGCCGGAATCACGTGAGGGGCATTCCGGCACAGCCTCTCAGACTGAACCTCGTGCCGGACACCACAGAACCACCTGCCGGACAGACCGGAACCACCTGCCGGACACGCCGGAACCACCGGCTCGACCCGCCGGAACGACCGCTGGACATGCAAAATCACCTGCCGGCTACGCCGGAAACACTCGGCGAACACTCCGGAATCACCTGCCGGGCATGCCGGAACCACCTCTCAGATATGCCAGAACGACGTGCCAATGACCCCGGAAGCACCTGCCGAGCACGCCGGAACCACCTGCTCGACTCGCCAGAACCACCTGCCGGACACGCAGAAATCACCTGCCGGCTACGCCACAACCAGTTGGGGAACACTTCGGAATCACCTGCCGGGCTTGCTGGAACCACCTGCCGGTCATGCCAAAATCACCTGCCAACTACGCCAGTACCACTTGGCGGACACTGTGGAAACACCTGTCGGGCCAGCCGGAACCACATCTCAGACGTGCCAGAACCATGTGCATGAGATGCTGGAACCACACCACGAACAGACGGAAAACACCTGCCAGACCCGTCTGAACAACCTGCCGAGCACGCCGGAGCCACCTGCTCGACTCGCCGGAACCACCTACCTGACATGCCCAAATCACCAGCCGGGTATGCCAGAACCACTTGGCGGACACTCCGGAATCATCTGCCGGACATGCCGGAACCACCTGCTCGACTCGCCAGAAACACCTGCCTGACACGCCTAAATCACCTGCCGGGTATGCCAGAACCACCTGGCGGACACTACGGAATCACCTGCCGCGCATGCCGGAACCACCTCTCAGACGTGCCGGAAGCACGTGCCAGACACGCCGGAAACACCTACCGGACAGACCGGAACCACCTGCCAAGAACGCCGGAGCCACCTGTTCGACTCGCTGGAACCACCTGCCGGACAGGACAATATCAACTGCTGGCTATGCCAGAACCACCTGGGGGACAGTCCGGGATCACCTGCCAGCCATGGCGGAACCACCTCTCAGACGTACCAGAACCACCTGCCGGAGAAGCTGGAAACACGTCCTGGACAGACTGGAACCACGTGACGGCCATGCCTGAACCACCTGCCGAGCACGGCGGAACCACCTGCCGGACAAGCCAAAATCACCTGCGGGCTACGCCAGAACCACTTGGACGACTCTCCGAAATGACCTGCCGGGCATGTTGGAACCACCTCTCAGACGTGCCAGAAGCACGTGGCGGACAGTCCGGAATCACCTGTTGGGCATACGCAACCACCTCTGAGACGTACCAGAACCACGTGCCGTGCACGCCGGAACCACCTACCGGACAGACCGGAATCCACTTTTGGGCATGCCGGAACCACCAGTCAGATGTGCCAGAAACACGTGCCGGAGACGCCGGAAGCTCCTGCCGAGCACGTCGCAACCACCTGCTCAACTCGCCTGAACCACCTGCCGGACACGCCAAAATCACCTGCCCGCTACACCAGCACCACTTCGGGGACAAGCCGGAATCACGTGAGGGGCATGCCGGCACAGCCTCTCAGACTGAACCTCGTGCCGGACACCACAGAACCACCTGCCGGACAGACCGGAACCACCTGCCGGACACGCCGGAACCACCGGCTCGACCCGCCGGAACGACCGCTGGACATGCAAAATCACCTGCCGGCTACGCCGGAAACACTTGGCGAACACTCCAGAATCACCTGCCGGGCATGCCGGAACCACCTCTCAGATATGCCAGAACCACCTGCCAATGACCCCGGAAGCACCTGCCGAGCACTCCGAAACCACCTGCTCGACTCGCCAGAACCACCTGCCGGACACGCAGAAATCACCTGCCGGCTACGCCACAACCAGTTGGGGAACACTTCAGAATCACCTGCCGGGCTTGCTGGAACCACCTGCCGTTCATGCCAAAATCACCTGCCAACTACGCCAGTACCACTTGGCGGACACTGTGGAAACACCTGTCGGGCCGGCCGGAACCACATCTCAGACGTGCCAGAACCATGTGCATGAGATGCTGGAACCACACGCCGAACAGTCGGAAAACACCTGCCAGACCTGTCTGAACAACCTGCCGAGCACGCCGGAGCCACCTGCCCGACTTGCCGGAACCACCTACCTGACATGCCCAAATCACCAGCCGGGTATGCCAGAACCACTTGGCGGACACTCCGGAATCATCTGCCGGACATGCCGGAACCAGCTCTCAGACACACCAGAACCACGTGCCGGAGACGCCGGAAGCACCTGCCGAGCATGCCGGAGCCACCTGCTCGACTCGCCAGAAACACCTGCCGGACACGCCAAAATCACCTGCCGGGTACGCCAGAACCACCTGGCGGACACTCCGAAATCACCTGTCGCGCATGCCGGAACCACCTCTCAGACGTGCCGGAAGCACGTGCCGGACACGCCGGAATCACCTACCGGACAGACCGGAACCACCTGCCAAGAACGCCGGAGCCACCTGTTCGACTCGCTGGAACCACCTGCCGGACAGGCCAATATCAACTGCTGGCTATGCCAGAACCACCTGGGGGACGGTCCGGAATCACCTGCCAGCCATGGAGGAACCACCTCTCAGACGTGCCAGAACCATGTGGCGGACAGTCCGGAATCACCTGTTGGGCATGCGCAACCACCTCTGAGACGTACCAGAACCACATGCCGTGCAGGCTGGAACCACCTACCGGACAGACCGGAATCACCTTTCGGGCATGCCGGAACCACCTGTCAGATGTGCCAGAAACACGTGCCGGAGACGCCGGAAGCACCTGCCAAGCACGTTGGAACCACCTGCTCAACTCGCCTGAACCACCTGCCGGACATGCCAAAATCACGTGCCGACTATGCCAGAACCACTAGGCGAACACTCCGGAATCACTTGCCGGGCATGCAGGAACCACCTCGCAGACATGCCAGAACCCCGTGCCAATGACCCCGGAAGCACCAGCCGAGCACGCCGGAACCACCTGCTCGACTCGCCAGAACCACCTGCCGATCACGCAAAAATCACCTGCGGGCTACGCCAGAACCACTTGGACGACTCTCCGAAATGACCTGCCGGGCATGTTGGAAACACATCTCAGACGTGCCAGAAGCACGTGGCGGTAAGTCCGGAATCACCTGTTGGGCATACGCAACCACCTCTGAGACGTACCAGAACCACGTGCCGTGCACGCCGGAACCACCTACCGGACAGACCGGAATCAACTTTCGGGCAGGCCGGAACCACCAGTCAGATGTGCCAGAAACACGTGCCGGAGACGCCGGAAGCACCTGCCGAGCACGTCGCAACCACCTGCTCAACTCGCCTGAACCACCTGCCGGACATGCCAAAATCACCTGCCGACTATGCCAGAACCACTTGGCGAACACTCCGGAATCACTTGCCGGGCATGCATGAACCACCTCTCAGACATGCCAGAACCCCGTGCCAATGACCCCGGAAGCACCAGCCGAGCACGCCGGAACCACCTGCTCGACTCGCCAGAACCACCTGCCGATCACGCAAAAATCAACTGCCGGCTACGCCACAACAAGCTGGTGAACACTTTGGAATCACCTGCCAGGCTTGCTGGAACCACCTGCCAGTCATGCCAAAATCACCTGCCAACTATGCCAGAACCGCTTGGCGGACACTGTGGAAACACCTGTCGGGCCGGCTGGAACCACATCTCAGACGTGCCAGAAGCGTGTTCATGAGATGCTGGAACCACACCCCGAACAGACGGATACCACCTGCCAGAACCGCCTGAACCACCTGCTGAGCACGCCGGAACCACCTGCTCGGCTCACTGGTACCACCTCCCTGACACGCCAAAATCACCTGCTGGGTATGCCAGAACCACTTGGCGGACACTCCGGAATCATCTGCCGGACATTCCGGAACCAGCTCTCAGACATACCAGAACCACGTGCCGGAGACGCCGGAAGCACCTGCCGAGCATGCCGGAGCCACCTGCTCGACTCGCCAGAAACACCTGCCGGACACGCCAAAATCACCTGCCGGGTATGCCAGAACCACCTGGCGGACACTACGGAATCACCTGCCGCGCATGCCGGAACCACCTCTCAGACGTGCCGGAAGCACATGCCAGACACGCCGGAAACACCTACCGGACAGACCGGAACCACCTGCCAAGAACGCCGGAGCCACCTGTTCGACTCGCTGGAACCACCTGCCGGACAGGCCAATATCAACTGCTGGCTATGCCAGAACCACCTGGGGGACAGTCCGGGATCACCTGCCAGCCATGGCGGAACCACCTCTCAGACGTACCAGAACCACCTGCCGGAGAAGCTGGAAACACGTCCTGGACAGACTGGAACCACGTGACGGCCATGCCTGAACCACCTGCCTAGCACGGCGGAACCACCTGCCGGACACGCCAAAATCACCTGCGGGCTACGCCAGAACCACTTGGACGACTCTCCGAAATGACCTGCCGGGCATGTTGGAACCACCTCTCAGACGTGCCAGAACCACGTGGCGGAGAGTCCGGAATCACCTGTTGGGCATACGCAACCACCTCTGACACGTACCAGAACCACGTGCCGTGCACGCCGGAACCACCTACCGGACAGACCGGAATCCACTTTTGGGCATGCCGGAACCACCAGTCAGATGTGCCAGAAACACGTGCTGGAGACGCCGGAAGCACCTGCCGAGAACGTCGCAACCACCTGCTCAACTCGCCTGAACCACCTGCCGGACACGCCAAAATCACCTGCCCGCTACACCAGCACCACTTCGGGGACAAGCCGGAATCACGTGAGGGGCATGCCGGCACAGCCTCTCAGACTGAACCTCGTGCCGGACACCACAGAACCACCTGCCGGACAGACCGGAACCACCTGCCGGACACGCCGGAACCACCGGCTCGACCCGCCGGAACGACCCCTGGACATGCAAAATCACCTGCCGGCTACGCCGGAAACACTTGGCGAACACTCCGGAATCACCTGCCGGGCATGCCGGAACCACCTCTCAGATGTGCCAGAACCACGTGCCAATGACCCCGGAAGCACCTGCCGAGCACGCCGGAACCACCTGCTCGACTCGCCAGAACCACCTGCCGGACACGCAAAAATCACCTGCCGGCTACGCCACAACCAGTTGGGGAACACTTTGGAATCACCTGCCGGGCTTGCTGGAACCACCTGCCGACCATGCCGGAGCCACCTGCTCGACTCGCCAGAAACACCTGCCGGACACGCCAAAATCACCTGCCGGGTACGCCAGAACCACCTGGCGGACACTCCGAAATCACCTGTCGCGCATGCCGGAACCACCTCTCAGACGTGCCGGAAGCACGTGCCGGACACGCCGGAATCACCTACCGGACAGACCGGAACCACCTGCCGAGCACGCCGGAGCCACCTGCTCGACTGGCTGGAACCACCTGCCGGACAGGCCAATATTAACTGCTGGCTATGCCAGAACCACCTGGGGGACAGTCCAGAATCACCTGCCAGCCATGGCGGAACCACCTCTCACACGTACCAGAACCACCTGACGGAGAAGCTGGAAACACGTCCTGGACAGTCTGGAACCACCTGCCGGCCAAGCCTGAAACACCTGCCAAGCACAACAGAACAACCTGCCAGACACGCCAAAATCACCTGCGTGTTATGCCAGAACCACTTGGAGGACTCTCTGGGATGACCTGCCGGGCATGCCAGAACCACCTCTCAGACGTGCCAGAACCATGTGGCGGACAGTCCGGAATCACCTGTTGGGCATGCGCAACCACCTCTGAGACGTACCAGAACCACATGCCGTGCAGGCTGGAACCGCCTACCAGACAGACCGGAATCACCTTTCGGGCATGCCGGAACCACCTGTCAGGTGTGCCAGAAACACGTGCTGGAGACGCCGGAAGCACCTGCCAAGCACGTTGGAACCACCTGCTCAACTCGCCTGAACCACCTGCCGGACATGCCAAAATCACCTGCCGACTATGCCAGAACCACTTGGCGAACACTCCGGAATCCCTTGCCGGGCATGCAGGAACCACCTCTCAGACATGCCAGAACCCCGTGCCAATGACCCCGGAAGCACCAGCCGAGCACGCCGGAACCACCTGCTCGACTCGCCAGAACCACCTGCCGATCACGCAAAAATCACCTGCCGGCTACGCCACAACCAGTTGGTGAACACTTTGGAATCACCTGCCAGGCTTGCTGGAACCACCTGCCAGTCATGCCAAAATCACCTGCCAACTACGCCAGAACGGCTTGGCGGACACTGCGGAAAGACCTGTCGGGCCATCTGGAACCACATCTCAGACGTGCCAGAAACGTGTTCATGAGATGCTGGAACCACACCCCGAACAGACGGATACCACCTGCCAGAACCGCCTGAACCACGTGCTGAGCACGCCGGAACCACCTGCTCGACTCACCGGTACCACCTCCCTGACACGCCAAAATCACCTGCTGGGTATGCCAGAACCACTTGGCGGACACTCCAGAATAATCTGCCGGACATGCCGGAACCAGCTCTCAGAGACACCAGAACCAAGTGCCGGAGACGCCGGAAGCACCTGCCGCGCATGCCGGAACCACCTCTCACACGTGCCGGAAGCACGTTCCAGACACGCCGGAAACACCTACCGGACAGACCGGAACCACCTGCCAAGAACGCAGGAGCCACCTGTTCGACTCGCTGGAACCACCTGCCGGACAGGCCAATATCAACTGCTGGCTATGCCAGAACCACCTGGGGGACAGTCCGGGATCACCTGCCAGCCATGGCGGAACCACCTCTCAGACGTACCAGAACCACGTGCCGTGCACGCCGGAACCACCTACCGGACAGACCGGAATCCACTTTTGGGCATGCCGGAACCACCAGTCAGATGTGCCAGAAACACGTGCCGGAGACGCCGGAAGCACCTGCCGAGCACGTCGCAACCACCTGCTCAACTCGCCTGAACCACCTGCCGGACACGCCAAAATCACCTGCCCGCTACACCAGCACCACTTCGGGGACAAGCCGGAATCACGTGAGGGGCATTCCGGCACAGCCTCTCAGACTGAACCTCGTGCCGGACACCACAGAACCACCTGCCGGACAGACCGGAACCACCTGCCGGACACGCCGGAACCACCGGCTCGACCCGCCGGAACGACCGCTGGACATGCAAAATCACCTGCCGGCTACGCCGGAAACACTTGGCGAACACTCCGGAATCACCTGCCGGGCATGCCGGAACCACCTCTCAGATATGCCAGAACCACGTGCCAATGACCCCGGAAGCACCTGCCGAGCACGCCGGAACCACCTGCTCGACTCGCCAGAACCACCTGCCGGACACGCAGAAATCACCTGCCGGCTACGCCACAACCAGTTGGGGAACACTTCGGAATCACCTGCCGGGCTTGCTGGAACCACCTGCCGGTCATGCCAAAATCACCTGCCAACTACGCCAGTACCACTTGGCGGACACTGTGGAAACACCTGTCGGGCCGGCCGGAACCACATCTCAGACGTGCCAGAACCATGTGCATGAGATGCTGGAACCACACCCCGAACAGACGGAAAACACCTGCCAGACCCGTCTGAACAACCTGCCGAGCACGCCGGGGCCACCTGCTCGACTCGCCGGAACCACCTACCTGACATGCCCAAATCACCAGCCGGGTATGCCAGAACCACTTGGCGGACACTCCGGAATCATCTGCCGGACATGCCGGAACCAGCTCTCAGACACACCAGAACCACGTGCCGGAGATGCCGGAAGCACCTGCTGAGCATGCCGGAGCCACCTGCTCGACTCGCCAGAAACAACTGCCGGACACGCTAAAATCACCTGCCAGGTACGCCAGAACCACCTGGCGGACACTCCGAAATCACCTGTCGCGCATGCCGGAACCACCTCTCAGACGTGCCGGAAGCACGTGCCGGACACGCCGGAATCACCTACCGGACAGACCGGAACCACCTGCCGAGCACGCCGGAGCCAGCTGTTCGACTCGCTGGAACCACCTGCCGGACAGGCCAATATCAAATGCTGGCTATGCCAGAACCACCTGGGGGACGGTCCGGAATCACCTGCCAGCCATGGCGGAACCACCTCTCAGACGTACCAGAACCACCTGCCGGAGAAGCTGGAAACACGTCCTGGACAGTCTGGAACCACCTGCCGGCCAAGCCTGAACCACCTGCCAAGCACAACGGAACAACCTGCCAGACACGCCAAAATCACCTGTGTGTTATGCCAGAACCACTTGGAGGACTCTCTGGGATGACCTGCCGGGCATGCCGGAACCACCTCTCAGACGTGCCAGAACCATGTGGCGGACAGTCCGGAATCACCTGTTGGGCATGCACAACCACCTCTGAGACGTACGAGAACCACATGCCGTGCACGCCGGAACCACCTACCGGACAGACCGGAATCCACTTTTGGGCATGCCGGAACCACCAGTCAGATGTGCCAGAAACACGTGCCTGAGACGCCGGAAGCACCTGCCAAGCACGTTGGAACCACCTGCTCAACTCGCCTGAACCACCTGCCGGACATGCCAAAATCACCTGCCGACTATGCCAGAACCACTTGGCGAACACTCCGGAATGGCTTGCCGGGCATGCAGGAACCACCTCTCAGACATGCCAGAACCCCGTGCCAATGACCCCGGAAGCACCAGCCGAGCACGCCGGAACCACCTGCTCGACTCGCCAGAACCACCTGCCGATCACGCAAAAATCACCTGCCGGCTACGCCACAACCAGTTGGTGAACACTTTGGAATCACCTGCCAGGCTTGCTGGAACCACCTGCCAGTCATGCCAAAATCACCTGCCAACTACGCCAGAACCGCTTGGCGGACACTGCGGAAACACCTGTCGGGCCGGCTGGAACAACATCTCAGACGTGCCAGAAACGCATTCATGAGATGCTGGAACCACACCCCGAAGAGACGGATACCACCTGCCAGAACCGCCTGAACCACCTGATGAGCACGCCGGAACCACCTGCTCGACTCACCGGTACCACCTCACTGACACGCCAAAATCACCTGCTGGGTATGCCAGAACCACTTGGCGGACACTCCGGAATCATCTGCCGGACATGCCGGAACCAGCTTTCAGACACACCAGAACCAAGTGCCGGAGACGCCGGAAGCACCTGCCGAGCATGCCGGAGCCACCTGCTCGACTCGCCAGAAACACCTGCCGGACACGCCAAAATCACCTGCCGGGTATGCCAGAACCACCTGGCGGACACTACGGAATCACCTGCCGCGCATGCCGGAACCACCTCTCACACGTGCCGGAAGCACGTGCCAGACACGCCAGAAACACCTACCGGACAGACCGGAACCACCTGCCAAGAACGCCGGAGCCACCTGTTCGACTCGCTGGAACCACCTGCCGGACAGGCCAATATCAACTGCTGGCTATGCCAGAACCACCTGGGGGACAGTCCGGGATCACCTGCCAGCCATGGCGGAACCACCTCTCAGACGTACCAGAACCACCTGCCGGAGAAGCTGGAAACACGTCCTGGACAGACTGGAACCACGTGACGGCCATGCCTGAACCACCTGCCGAGCACGGCGGAACCACCTGCCGGACACGCCAAAATCACCTGCGGGCTACGCCAGAACCACTTGGAAGACTCTCCGAAATGACCTGCCGGGCATGTTGGAACCACCTCTCAGGCGTGCCAGAAGCACGTGGCGGACAGTCCGGAATCACCTGTTGGGCATACGCAACCACCTCTGACACGTACCAGAACCACGTGCCGTGCACGCCGGAACCACCTACCGGACAGACCGGAATCAACTTTTGGGCATGCCGGAACCACCAGTCAGATGTGCCAGAAACACGTGCCGGAGACGCCGGAAGCACCTGCCGAGCACGTCGCAACCACCTGCTCAACTCGCCTGAACCACCTGCTGGACACGCCAAAATCACCTGCCCGCTACACCAGCACCACTTCGGGGACAAGCCGGAATCACGTGAGGGGCATGCCGGCACAGCCTCTCAGACTGAACCTCGTGCCGGACACCACAGAACCACCTGCCGGACAGACCAGAACCACCTGCCGGACACGCCGGAACCACCGGCTCGACCCGCCGGAACGACCGCTGGACATGCAAAATCACCTGCCGGCTACGCCGGAAACACTTGGCGAACACTCCGGAATCACCTGCCGGTCATGCCGGAACCACCTCTCAGATATGCCAGAACCACGTGCCAATGACCCCGGAAGCACCTGCCGAGCACGCCAGAACCACCTGCTCGACTCGCCAGAACCACCTGCCGGACACGCAGAAATCACCTGCCGGCTACGCCACAACCAGTTGGGGAACACTTCGGAATCACCTGCCGGGCTTGCTGGAACCACCTGCCGGTCATGCCAAAATCACCTGCCAACTACGCCAGTACCACTTGGCGGACACTGTGGAAACACCTGTCGGGCCGGCCGGAACCACATCTCAGACGTGCCAGAACCATGTGCATGAGATGCTGGAACCACACCCCGAACAGACGGAAAACACCTGCCAGACCCGTCTGAACAACCTGCCGAGCACGCCGGAGCCACCTGCTCGACTCGCCGGAACCACCTACCTGACATGCCCAAATCACCAGCCGGGTATGCCAGAACCACTTGGCGGACACTCCGGAATCATCTGCCGGACATGCCGGAACCAGCTCTCAGACACACCAGAACCACGTGCCGGAGATGCCGGAAGCACCTGCCGAGCATGCCGGAGCCACCTGCTCGACTCGCCAGAAACAACTGCCGGACACGCTAAAATCACCTGCCAGGTACGCCAGAACCACCTGGCGGACACTCCGAAATCACCTGTCGCGCATGCCGGAACCACCTCTCAGACGTGCCGGAAGCACGTGCCGGACACGCCGGAATCACCTACCGGACAGACCGGAACCACCTGCCGAGCACGCCGGAGCCACCTGTTCGACTCGCTGGAACCACCTGCCGGACAGGCCAATATCAAATGCTGGCTATGCCAGAACCACCTGGGGGATGGTCCGGAATCACCTGCCAGCCATGGCGGAACCACCTCTCAGACGTACCAGAACCACCTGCCGGAGAAGCTGGAAACACGTCCTGGACAGTCTGGAACCACCTGCCGGCCAAGCCTGAACCACCTGCCAAGCACAACGGAACAACCTGCCAGACACGCCAAAATCACCTGTGTGTTATGCCAGAACCACTTGGAGGACTCTCTGGGATGACCTGCCGGGCATGCCGGAACCACCTCTCAGACGTGCCAGAAACATGTGGCGGACAGTCCGGAATCACCTGTTGGGCATGCACAACCACCTCTGAGACGTACGAGAACCACATGCCATGCAGGCTGGAACCACCTACCGGAAAGACCGGAATCACCTTTCGGGCATGCCGGAACCACCTGTCAGATGTGCCAGAAACACGTGCTGGAGACGCCGGAGGCACCTGCCGAGCACGTCGCAACCACCTGCTCAACTCGCCTGAACCACCTGCCGGACATGCCAAAATCACCTGCCGACTATGCCAGAACCACTTGGCGAACACTCCGGAATCACTTGCCGGGCATGCAGGAACCACCTCTCAGACATGCCAGAACCCCGTGCCAATGACCCCGGAAGCACCAGCCGAGCACGCCGGAACCACCTGCTCGACTCGCCAGAACCACCTGCCGATCACGCAAAAATCACCTGCCGGCTACGCCACAACCAGTTGGTGAACACTTTGGAATCACCTGCCAGGCTTGCTGGAACCACCTGCCAGTCATGCCAAAATCACCTGCCAACTACGCCAGAACCGCTTGGAGGACACTGCGGAAACACCTGTCGGGCCGGCTGGAACCACATCTCAGACGTGCCAGAAACTTGTTAGAGATGCTGGAACCACACCCCGAACAGACGGATACCACCTGCCAGAACCGCCTGAACCACCTGCCGAGCACGCCGGAGCCACCTACCTAACATGCCCAAATCACCAGCCGGGTATGCCAGAACCACTTGGCGGACACTCCGGAATCATCTGCCGGACATGCCGTAACCAGCTCTCAGACACACCAGAACCACATGCCGGAGACGCCGGAAGCACCTGCCGAGCATGCCGGAGCCACCTGCTCGACTCGCCAGCAACACCTGCCGGATACGCCAAAATCACCTGCCGGGTACGCCAGAACCACCTGGCGGACACTCCGAAATCACCTGTCGCGCATCCCGGAACCACCTCTCAGACGTGCCGGAAGCACGTGCCGGACACGCCGGAATCACCTACCGGACAGACTGGAACCACCTGCCGAGCACGCCGGAGCCACCTGTTCGACTCGCTGGAACCACCTGCCGGACAGGCCAATATCAACTGCTGGCTATGCCAGAACCACCTGGGGGACGGTCCGGAATCACCTGCCAGCCATTGCGGAACCACCTCTCAGACGTACCAGAACCACCTGACGGAGAAGCTGGAAACACGTCCTGGACAGTCTGGAACCACCTGCCGGCCAAGCCTGAACCACCTGCCAAGCACAACGGAACAAACTGCTAGACACGCCAAAATCACCAGCGTATTATGCCAGAACCAATTGGAGGACTCTCTGGGATGACCTGCCGGGCATGCCGGAACCACCTCTCAGACGTGCCAGAACCATGTGGCGGACAGTCCGGAATCACCTGTTGGGCATGCGCAACCACCTCTGAGACGTACCAGAACCACATGCCATGCAGGCTGGAACCACCTACCGGACAGACCGGAATCACCTTTCGGGCATGCCGGAACCACCTGTCAGATGTGCCTGAAACACGTGCTGGAGAAGCCGGAAGCACCAGCCGAGCGCGTCGCAACCACCTGCTCAACTCGCCTCAACCACCTGCCGGACATGCCAAAATCACCTGCCGACTATGCCAGAACCACTTGGCGAACACTCCGGAATCACTTGCCGGGCATGCAGGAACCACCTCTCAGACATGCCAGAACCCCGTGCCAATGACCCCGGAAGCACCAGCCGAGCACGCCGGAACCACCTGCTCGACTCGCCAGAACCACCTGCCGATCACGCAAAAATCACCTGCCGGCTACGCCACAACCAGTTGGGGAACACTTTGGAATCACCTGCCAGGCTTGCTGGAACCACCTGCCAGTCATGCCAAAATCACCTGCCAACTACGCCAGAACCGCTTGGCGGACACTGCGGAAACACCTGTCGGGCCGGCTGGAACCACATCTCAGACGTGCCAGAAACGTGTTCATGAGATGCTGGAACCACACCCCGAACAGACGGATACCACCTGCCAGAACAGCCTGAACCACGTGCTGAGCACGCCGGAACCACCTGCTCGACTCACCGGTACCACCTCCCTGACACGCCAAAATCAGCTGCTGGGTATGCCAGAACCACTTGGCGGACACTCCGGAATCATCTGCCGGACATGCCGGAACCAGCTCTCAGACACACCAGAACCAAGTGCCGGAGACGCCGGAAGCACCTGCCGAGCATGCCGTAGCCACCTGCTCGACTCGCCAGAAACACCTGCCTGACACGCCAAAATCACCTGCCGGGTATGCCAGAACCACCTGGCGGACACTACGGAATCACCTGCCGCGCATGCCGGAACCACCTCTCAGACGTGCCGGAAGCACGTGCCAGACACGCCGGAAACACCTGCCGGACAGACCGGAACCACCTGCCGGACACGCCGGAACGACCGCTGGACATGCAAAATCACCTGCCGGCTACGCCGGAAACACTTGGCGAACACTCCGGAATCACCAGCCGGGCATGCCGGAACCACCTCTCAGATATGCCAGAACCACGTGCCAATGACCCCGGAAGCACCTGCTGAGCACGCCGGGACCACCTGCTCGACTCGCCAGAACCACCTGCCGGACACGCAGAAATCACCTGCCGGCTACGCCACAACCAGTTGGGGAACACTTCGGAATCACCTGCCGGGCTTGCGGGAACCACCTGCCGGTCATGCCAAAATCACCTGCCAACTGCGCCAGTACCACTTGGCGGACACTGCGGAAACACCTGTCAGGCTGGCTGAAACCACATCTCAGACGTGCCAGAAACGTGTTCATGAGATGCTGGAACCACACCCCGAACAGACGGATACCACCTGCCAGAACCGCCTGAACCACCTGCTGAGCACGCCGGAACCACCTGCTCGACTCACCGGTACCACCTCCCTGACACGCCAAAATCACCTGCTGGGTATGCCAGAACCACTTGGCGGACACTCCGGAATCATCTGCCGGACATGCCGGAACCAGCTCTCAGACACACCAGAACCAAGTGCCGGAGACGCCGGAAGCACCTGCCGCGCATGCCGGAGCCACCTCTCAGACGTGCCGGAAGCACGTGCCAGACACGCCGGAAACACCTACCGGACAGACCGGAACCACCTGCCAAGAACGCCGGAGCCACCTGTTCGACTCGCTGGAACCACCTGCCGGACAGGCCAATATCAACTGCTGGCTATGCCAGAACCACCTGGGGGACATTCCGGGATCACCTGCCAGCCATGGCGGAACCACCTCTCAGACGTACCAGAACCAGCTGCCGGAGAAGCTGGAAACACGTCCTGGACAGACTGGAACCACGTGACGGCCATGCCTGAACCACCTGCCGAGCACGGCGGAACCACCTGCCGGACACGCCAAAATCACCTGCGGGCTACGCCAGAACCAGTTGGACGACTCTCCGAAATGACCTGCCGGGCATGTTGGAACCACCTCTCAGACGTGACAGAAGCACGTGGCGGACAGTCCGGAATCACCTTTTGGGCATACGCAACCACCTCTGACACGTACCAGAACCATGTGCCGTGCACGCCGGAACCACCTACCGGACAGACCGAAATCAACTTTTGGGCATGCCGGAACCACCAGTCAGATGTGCCAGAAACACGTGCCGGAGACGCCGGAAGCACCTGCCGAGCACGTCGCAACCACCTGCTCAACTCGCCTGAACCACCTGCCGGACACGCCAAAATCACCTGCCCGCTACACCAGCACCACTTCGGGGACAAGCCGGAATCACGTGAGGGGCATGCCGGCACAGCCTCTCAGACTGAACCTCGTGCCGGACACCACAGAACCACCTGCCGGACAGACCGGAACCACCTGCCGGACACGCCGGAACCACCGGCTCGACCCGCCGGAACGACCGCTGGACATGCAAAATCACCTGCCGGCTACGCCGGAAACACTTGGCGAACACTCCGGAATCACCTGCCGGGCATGCCGGAACCACCTCTCAGATATGCCAGAACCACGTGCCAATGACCCCGGAAGCACCTGCCGAGGACGCCGGAACCACCTGCTCGACTCGCCAGAACCGCCTGCCGGACACGCAGAAATCACCTGCCGGCTACGCCACAACCAGTTGGGGAACACTTCGGAATCACCTGCCGGGCTTGCTGGAACCACCTGCCGGTCATGCCAAAATCACCTGCCAACTACGCCAGTACCACTTGGCGGACACTGTGGAAACACCTGTCGGGCCGGCCGGAACCACATCTCAGACGTGCCAGAACCATGTGCATGAGATGCTGGAACCACACCCCGAACAGACGGAAAACACCTGCCAGACCCGGCTGAACAACCTGCCGAGCCCGTCGGAGCCACCTGCTCGACTCGCCGGAACCACCTACCTGACATGCCCAAATCACCAGCCGGGTATGCCAGAACCACTTGGCGGACACTCCGGAATCATCTGCCGGACATGCCGGAACCAGCTCTCAGACACACCAGAACCAAGTGCCGGAGACGCCGGAAGCACCTGCCGAGCATGCCGGAGCCACCTACTCGACTCGCCAGAAACACGTGCCAGACACGCCAAAATCACCTGCCGGGTACGCCAGAACCACCTGGCGGACACTCCGAAATCACCTGTCGCGCATGCCGGAACCACCTCTCAGACGTGCCGGAAGCACGTGCCGGACACCCCGGAATCACCTACCGGACAGACCGGAACCACCTGCCGAGCACGCCGGAGCCACCTGTTCGACTCGCTGGAACCACCTGCCAGACAGGCCAATATCAACTGCTGGCTATGCCAGAACCACCTGGGGGACGGTCCTGAATCACCTGCCAGCCATAGCTGAACCACCTCTCAGACGTACCAGAACCACCTGCCGGAGAAGCTGGAAACACGTCCTGGACAGTCTGGAACCACCTGCCGGCCAAGCCTGAACCACCTGCCAAGCACAACGGAACAACCTGCCAGACACGCCAAAATCACCTGCGTGTTATGCCAGAACCACTTGGAGGACTCTCTGGGATGACCTGCCGGGCATGCCGGAACCACCTCTCAGACGTGCCAGAACCATGTGGCGGACAGTCCGGAATCACCTGTTGGGCATGCGCAACCACCTCTGAGTCGTACCAGAACCACATGACGTGCAGGCTGGAACCGCCTACCGGACAGACCGGAATCACCTTTCGGGCATGCCGGAACCACCTGTCAGATGTGCCTGAAACACGTGCTGGAGACGCCGGAAGCACCAGCCGAGCACGTCGCAACCACCTGCTCAACTCGCCTGAACCACCTGCCGGACATGCCAAAATCACCTGCCGACTATGCCAGAACCACTTGGCGAACACTCCGGAATCACTTGCCGGGCATGCAGGAACCACCTCTCAGACATGCCAGAACCCCGTGCCAATGACCCCGGAAGCACCAGCCGAGCACGCCGGAACCACCTGCTCGACTCGCCAGAACCACCTGCCGATCACGCAAAAATCACCTGCCGGCTACGCCACAACCAGTTGGTGAACACTTTGGAATCACCTGCCAGGCTTGCTGGAACCACCTGCCAGTCATGCCAAAATCACCTGCCAACTACGCCAGAACCGCTTGGCGGACACTGCGGAAACACCTGTCGGGCCGGCTGGAACCACATCTCAGACGTGCCAGAAACGTGTTCATGAGATGCTGGAACCACACCCCGAACAGACGGATACCACCTGCCAGAACCGCCTGAACCACCTGCTGAGCACGCCGGAACCACCTGCTCGACTCACCGGTACCACCTCCCTGACACGCCAAAATCACCTGCTGGGTATGCTAGAACCACTTGGCGGACACTCCGGAATCATCTGCCGGACATGCCGGAACCAGCTCTCAGACACACCAGAACCAAGTGCCGGAGACGCCGGAAGCAGCTGCCGAGCATGCCGGAGCCACCTGCTCGACTCGCCAGAAACAACTGCCGGACACGCCAAAATCACCTGCCGGGTATGCCAGAACCACCTGGCGGACACTACGGAATCACCTGTCGCGCATGCCGGAACCACCTCTCAGACGTGCCGGAAGCACGTGCCAGACACGCCGGAAACACCTACCGGACAGACCGGAACCACCTGCCAAGAACGCCACAGCCACCTGTTCGACTCGCTGGAACCACCTGCCGGACAGGCCAATATCAACTGCTGGCTATGCCAGAACCACCTGGGGGACAGTCCGGGATCACCTGCCAGCCATGGCGGAACCACCTCTCAGACGTACCAGAACCAGCTGCCGGAGAAGCTGGAAACACGTCCTGGACAGACTGGAACCACGTGACGGCCATGCCTGAACCACCTGCCGAGCACGGCGGAACCACCTGCCGGACACGCCAAAATCACCTGCGGGCTACGCCAGAACCACTTGGACGACTCTCCGAAATGACCTGCCGGGCATGTTGGAACCACCTCTCAGACGTGCCAGAAGCACGTGGCGGACAGTCCGGAATCACCTGTTGGGCATACGCAACCACCTCTGACACGTACCAGAACCACGTGCCGTGCACGCCGGAACCACCTACCGGACAGGCCGGAATCCAATTGTGGGCATGCCGGAACCACCAGTCAGATGTGCCAGAAACACGTGCCGGAGACGCCCGAAGCACCTTCCGAGCACGTCGCAAGCACCTGCTCAACTCGCCTGAACCACCTGCCGGACACGCCAAAATCACCTGCCCGCTACACCAGCACCACTTCGGGGACAAGCCGGAATCACGTGAGGGGCATGCCGGCACAGCCTCTCAGACTGAACCTCGTGCCGGACACCACAGAACCACCTGCCGGACAGACCGGAACCACCTGCCGGACACGCCGGAACCACCGGCTCGACCCGCCGGAACGACCGCTGGACATGCAAAATCACCTGCCGGCTACGCCGGAAAAACTTGGCGAACACTCCGGAATCACCTGCCGGGCATGCCGGAACCACCTCTCAGATATGCCAGAACCACGTGCCAATGACCCCGGAAGCACCTGCAGAGCACGCCGGAACCACCTGCTCGACTCGCCAGAACCACCTGCCGGACACGCAAAAATCACCTGCCGGCTACGCCACAACCAGTTGGGGAACACTTTGGAATCACCTGCCGGGCTTGCTGGAACCACCTGCCGACCATGCCGGAGCCACCTGCTCGACTCGCCAGAAACACCTGCCGGACACGCCAAAATCACCTGCCGGGTACGCCAGAACCACCTGGCGGACACTCCGAAATCACCTGTCGCGCATGCCGGAACCACCTCTCAGACGTGCCGGAAGCACGTGCCGGACACGCCGGAATCACCTACCGGACAGACCGGAACCACCTGCCGAGCACGCCGGAGCCACCTGCTCGACTGGCTGGAACCACCTGCCGGACAGGCCAATATTAACTGCTGGCTATGCCAGAACCACCTGGGGGACAGTCCGGAATCACCTGCCAGCCATGGCGGAACCACCTCTCACACGTACCAGAACCACCTGCCGGAGAAGCTGGAAACACGTCCTGGACAGTCTGGAACCACCTGCCGGCCAAGCCTGAAACACCTGCCAAGCACAACAGAACAACCTGCCAGACACGCCAAAATCACCTGCGTGTTATGCCAGAACCACTTGGAGGACTCTCTGGGATGACCTGCCGGGCATGCCAGAACCACCTCTCAGACGTGCCAGAACCATGTGGCGGACAGTCCGGAATCACCTGTTGGGCATGCGCAACCACCTCTGAGACGTACCAGAACCACATGCCGTGCAGGCTGGAACCACCTACCGGACAGACCGGAATCACCTTTCGGGCATGCCGGAACCACCTGTCAGGTGTGCCAGAAACACGTGCCGGAGACGCCGGAAGCACCTGCCAAGCACGTTGGAACCACCTGCTCAACTCGCCTGAACCACCTGCCGGACATGCCAAAATCACCTGCCGACTATGCCAGAACCACTTGGCGAACACTCCGGAATCACTTGCCGGGCATGCAGGAACCACCTCTCAGACATGCCAGAACCCCGTGCCAATGACCCCGGAAGCACCAGCCGAGCACGCCGGAACCACCTGCTCGACTCGCCAGAACCACCTGCCGATCACGCAAAAATCACCTGCCGGCTACGCCACAACCAGTTGGTGAACACTTTGGAATCACCTGCCAGGGTTGCTGGAACCACCTGCCAGTCATGCCAAAATCACCTGCCAACTACGCCAGAACCGCTTGGCGGACACTGCGGAAAGACCTGTCGGGCCGTCTGGAACCACATCTCAGACGTGCCAGAAACGTGTTCATGAGATGCTGGAACCACACCCCGAACAGACGGATACCACCTGCCAGAACCGCCTGAACCACCTGCTGAGCACGCCGGAACCAACTGCTCGACTCACCGGTACCACCTCCCTGACACGCCAAAATCACCTGCTGGGTATGCCAGAACCACTTGGCGGACACTCCAGAATAATCTGCCGGACATGCCGGAACCAGCTCTCAGACACACCAGAACCAAGTGCCGGAGACGCCGGAAGCACCTGCAGCGCATGCCGGAACCACCTCTCAGACGTGCCGGAAGCACGTTCCAGACACGCCGGAAACACCTACCGGACAGACCGGAACCACCTGCCAAGAACGCAGGAGCCACCTGTTCGACTCGCTGGAACCACCTGCCGGACAGGCCAATATCAACTGCTGGCTATGCCAGAACCACCTGGGGGACACTCCGGGATCACCTGCCAGCCATGGCGGAACCACCTCTCAGACGTACCAGAACCACAAGCCGTGCACGCCGGAACCACCTACCGGACAGACCGGAATCCACTTTTGGGCATGCCGGAACCACCAGTCAGATGTGCCAGAAACACGTGCCGGAGACGCCGGAAGCACCTGCCTAGCACGTCGCAACCACCTGCTCAACTCGCCTGAACCACCTGCCGGACACGCCAAAATCACCTGCCCGCTACACCAGCACCACTTCGGGGACAAGCCGGAATCACGTGAGGGGCATTCCGGCACAGCCTCTCAGACTGAACCTCGTGCCGGACACCACAGAACCACCTGCCGGACAGACCGGAACCACCTGCCGGACACGCCGGAACCACCGGCTCGACCCGCCGGAACGACTGCTGGACATGCAAAATCACCTGCCGGCTACGCCGGAAACACTTGGCGAACACTCCGGAATCACCTGCCGGGCATGCCGGGACCACCTCTCAGATATGCCAGAACCACGTGCCAATGACCCCGGAAGCACCTGCCGAGCATGCCGGAACCACCTGCTCGACTCGCCAGAACCACCTGCCGGACACGCAGAAATCACCTGCCGGCTACGCCACAACCAGTTGGGGAACACTTCGGAATCACCTGCCGGGCTTGCTGGAACCACCTGCCGGTCATGCCAAAATCACCTGCCAACTACGCCAGTACCACTTGGCGGACACTGTGGAAACACCTGTCGGGCCGGCCGGAACCACATCTCAGACGTGCCAGAACCATGTGCATGAGATGCTGGAACCACACCCCGAACAGACGGAAAACACCTGCCAGACCCGTCTGAACAACCTGCCGAGCACGCCGGAGCCACCTGCTCGACTCGCCGGAACCACCTACCTGACATGCCCAAATCACCAGCCGGGTATGCCAGAACCACTTGGCGGACACTCCGGAATCATCTGCCGGACATGCCGGAACCAGCTCTCAGACACACCAGAACCACGTGCCGGAGATGCCGGAAGCACCTGCCGAGCATGCCGGAGCCACCTGCTCGACTCGCCAGAAACAACTGCCGGACACGCTAAAATCACCTGCCAGGTACGCCAGAACCACCTGGCGGACACTCCGAAATCACCTGTCGCGCATGCCGGAACCACCTCTCAGACGTGCCGGAAGCACGTGCCGGACACGCCGGAATCACCTACCGGACAGACCGGAACCACCTGCCGAGCACGCCGGAGCCACCTGTTCGACTCGCTGGAACCACCTGCCGGACAGGCCAATATCAAATGCTGGCTATGCCAGAACCACCTGGGGGACGGTCCGGAATCACCTGCCAGCCATGGCGGAACCACCTCTCAGACGTACCAGAACCACCTGCCGGAGAAGCTGGAAACACGTCCTGGACAGACTGGAACCACGTGACGGCCATGCCTGAACCACCTGCCGAGCACGGCGGAACCACCTGCCAGACACGCCAAAATCACCTGCGGGCTACACCAGAACCACTTGGAAGACTCTCCGAAATGACCTGCAGGGCATGTTGGAACCACCTCTCAGGCGTGCCAGAAGCACGTGGCGGACAGTCCGGAATCACCTGTTGGGCATACGCAACCACCTCTGACACGTACCAGAACCACGTGCCGTGCACGCCGGAACCACCTACCGGACAGACCGGAATCCACTTTTGGGCATGCCGGAACCACCAGTCAGATGTGCCAGAAACACGTGCCGGAGACGCCGGAAGCACCTGCCGAGCACGTCGCAACCACCTGCTCAACTCGCCTGAACCACCTGCCGGACACGCCAAAATCACCTGCCCGCTACACCAGCACCACTTCGGGGACAAGCCGGAATCACGTGAGGGGCATGCCGGCACAGCCTCTCAGACTGAACCTCGTGCCGGACACCACAGAACCACCTGCCGGACAGACCGGAACCACCTGCCGGACACGCCGGAACCACCGGCTCGACCCGCCGGAACGACCGCTGGACATGCAAAATCACCTGCCGGCTACGCCGGAAACACTTGGCGAACACTCCGGAATCACCTGCCGGGCATGCCGGAACCACCTCTCAGATATGCCAGAACCACGTGCCAATGACCCCGGAAGCACCTGCCGAGCACGCCGGAACCACCTGCTCGACTCGCCAGAACCACCTGCCGGACACGCAGAAATCACCTGCCGGCTACGCCACAACCAGTTGGGGAACACTTCGGAATCACCTGCCGGGCTTGCTGGAACCACCTGCCGTTCATGCCAAAATCACCTGTCAACTACGCCAGTACCACTTGGCGGACACTGTGGAAACACCTGTCGGGCCGGCCGGAACCACATCTCAGACGTGCCAGTACCATGTGCATGAGATGCTGGAACCACACCCCGAACAGACGGAAAACACCTGCCAGACCCGTCTGAACAACCTGCCGAGCACGCCGGAGCCACCTGCCCGACTCGCCGGAACCACCTACCTGACATGCCCAAATCACCAGCCGGGTATGCCAGAACCACTTGGCGGACACTCCGGAATCATCTGCCGGACATGCCGGAACCAGCTCTCAGACACACCAGAACCACGTGCCGGAGACGCCGGAAGCACCTGCCGAGCATGCCGGAGCCACCTGCTCGACTCGCCAGAAACACCTGCCGGACATGCCAAAATCACCTGCCGACTATGCCAGAACCACTTGGCGAACACTCCGGAATCACTTGCCGGGCATGCAGGAACCACCTCTCAGACATGCCAGAACCCCGTGCCAATGACCCCGGAAGCACCAGCCGAGCACGCCGGAACAACCTGCTCGACTCGCCAGAACCACCTGCCGATCACGCAAAAATCACCTGCCGGCTACGCCACAACCAGTTGGTGAACACTTTGGAATCACCTGCCAGGCTTGCTGGAACCACCTGCCAGTCATGCCAAAATCACCTGCCAACTACGCCAGAACCGCTTGGCGGACACTGCGGAAACACCTGTCGGGCCGGCTGGAACCACATCTCAGACGTGCCAGAAACGTGTTCATGAGATGCTGGAACCACACCCCGAACAGACGGATACCACCTGCCAGAACCGCCTGAACCACCTGCCGAGCACGCCGGAGCCACCTACCTAACATGCCCAAATCACCAGCCGGGTATGCCAGAACCACTTGGCGGACACTCCGGAATCATCTGCCGGACATGCCGTAACCAGCTCTCAGACACACCAGAACCACGTGCCGGAGACGCCGGAAGCACCTGCCGAGCATGCCGGAGCCACCTGCTCGACTCGCCAGCAACACCTGCCAGATACGCCAAAATCACCTGCCGGGTACGCCAGAACCACCTGGTGGCCACTCCGAAATCACCTGTCGCGCATCCCGGAACCACCTCTCAGACGTGCCGGAAGCACGTGCCGGACACGCCGGAATCACCTACCGGACAGACCGGAACCACCTGCCGAGCACGCCAGAGCCACCTGTTCGACTCGCTGGAACCACCTGCCGGACAGGCCAATATCAACTGCTGGCTATGCCAGAACCACCTGGGGGACGGTCCGGAATCACCTGCCAGCCATTGCGGAACCACCTCTCAGACGTAACAGAACCACCTGACGGAGAAGCTGGAAACACGTCCTGGACAGTCTGGAACCACCTGCCGGCCAAGCCTGAACCACCTGCCAAGCAGAACGGAACAACCTGCTAGACACGCCAAAATCACCAGCGTATTATGCCAGAACCAATTGGAGGACTCTCTGGGATGACCTGCCGGGCATGCCGGAACCACCTCTCAGACGTGCCAGAACCATGTGGCGGACAGTCCGGAATCACCTGTTGGGCATGCGCAACCACCTCTGAGACGTACCAGAACCACATGCCGTGCAGGCTGGAACCACCTACCGGACAGACCGGAATCACCTTTCGGGCATGCCGGAACCACCTGTCAGATGTGCCAGAAACACGTGCCGGAGACGCCGGAAGAACCTGCCAAGCACGTTGGAACCACCTGCTCAACTCGCCTCAACCACCTGCCGGACATGCCAAAATCAGCTGCCGACTATGCCAGAACCACTTGGCGAACACTCCGGAATCACTTGCCGGGCATGCAGGAACCACCTCTCAGACATGCCAGAACCCCGTGCCAATGACCCCGGAAGCACCAGCCGAGCACGCCGGAACCACCTGCTCGACTCGCCAGAACCACCTGCCGATCACGCAAAAATCACCTGCCGGCTACGCCACAACCAGTTGGTGAAGACTTTGGAATCACCTGCCAGGCTTGCTGGAACCACCTGCCAGTCATGCCAAAATCACCTGCCAACTACGCCAGAACCGCTTGGCGGACACTGCGGAAACACCTGTCGGGCCGGCTGGAACCACATCTCAGACGTGCCAGAAACGTGTTCATGAGATGCTGGAACCACACCCCGAACAGACGGATACCACCTGCCAGAACCGCCTGAACCACCTGCTGAGCACGCCGGAACCACCTGCTCGACTCACCGGTACCACCTCCCTGACACGCCAAAATCACCTGCTGGGTATGCCAGAACCACTTGGCGGACACTCCGGAATCATCTGCCGGACATGCCGGAACCAGCTCTCAGACACACCAGAACCAAGTGCTGGAGACGCCGGAAGCACCTGCCGAGCATGCCGGAGCCACCTGCTCGACTCGCCAGAAACACCTGCCGGACACGCCAAAATCACCTGCCGGGTACGCCAGAACCACCTGGCGGACACTCCGGAATCACCTGTCGCGCATGACGGAACCACCTCGCAGACGTGCCGGAAGCACGTGCCGGACACGCCGGAAACACCTACCGGACAGACCGGAACCACCTGCCGAGCACGCCGGAGCCACCAGTACGACTCGCTGGAACCACCTGCCGGACAGGCCAATATCAACTGCTGGCTATGCCAGAACCACCTGGGGGACGGTCCGGAATCACCTGCCAGCCATGGCGGAACCACCTCTCAGACGTACCAGAACCACCTGCCGGAGAAGCTGGAAACACGTCCTGGACAGACTGGAACCACCTGCCGGCCAAGCCTGAACCACCTGCCAAGCACAACGGAACAACCTGCCAGACACGTCAAAATCACCTGCGTGTTATGCCAGAACCACTTGGAGGACTCTCTGGGATGACCTGCCGGGCATGCCGGAACCACCTCTCAGACGTGCCAGAACCATGTGGCGGACAGTCCGGAATCACCTGTTGGGCATACGCAACCACCTCTGAGACGTACCAGACCCACGTGCCGTGCACGCCGGAACCACCTACCGGACAGGCCGGAATCAACTATTGGGCATGCCGGAACCACCAGTCTGATGTGCCAGAAACACGTGCCGGAGACGCCGGAAGCACCTGCCGAGCACGTCGCAACCACCTGCTCAACTCGCCTGACCCACCTGCCGGACACGCCAAAATCACCTGCCCGCTACACCAGCACCACTTCGGGGACAAGCCGGAATCACGTGAGGGGCATGCCGGCACAGCCTCTCAGACTGAACCTCGTGCCGGACACCACAGAACCACCTGCCGGACAGACCGGAACCACCTGCCGGACACGCCGGAACCACCGGCTCGACCCGCCGGAACGACCGCTGGACATGCAAAATCACCTGCCGGCTACGCCGGAAACACTTGGCGAACACTCCGGAATCACCTGCCGGGCATGCCGGAACCACCTCTCAGATATGCCAGAACCACGTGCCAATGACCCCGGAAGCACCTGCCGAGCACGCCGGAACCACCTGCTCGACTCGCCAGAACCGCCTGCCGGACACGCAGAAATCACCTGCCGGCTACGCCACAACCAGTTGGGGAACACTTCGGAATCACCTGCCGGGCTTGCTGGAACCACCTGCCGGTCATGCCAAAATCACCTGCCAACTACGCCAGTACCACTTGGCGGACACTGTGGAAACACCTGTCGGGCCGGCCGGAACCACATCTCAGACGTGCCAGAACCATGTGCATGAGATGCTGGAACCACACCCCGAACAGACGGAAAACACCTGCCAGACCCGTCTGAACAACCTGCCGAGCACGCCGGAGCCACCTGCTCGACTCGCCGGAACCACCTACCTGACATGCCCAAATCACCAGCCGGGTATGCCAGAACCACTTGGCGGACACTCCGGAATCATCTGCCGGACATGCCGGAACCAGCTCTCAGACACACCAGAACCACGTGCCGGAGATGCCGGAAGCACCTGCCGAGCATGCCGGAGCCACCTGCTCGACTCGCCAGAAACAACTGCCGGACACGCTAAAATCACCTGCCAGGTACGCCAGAACCACCTGGCGGACACTCCGAAATCACCTGTCGCGCATGCCGGAACCACCTCTCAGACGTGCCGGAAGCACGTGCCGGACACGCCGGAATCACCTACCGGACAGACCGGAACCACCTGCCGAGCACGCCGGAGCCACCTGTTCGACTCGCTGGAACCACCTGCCGGACAGGCCAATATCAAATGCTGGCTATGCCAGAACCACCTGGGGGACGGTCCGGAATCACCTGCCAGCCATGGCGGAACCACCTCTCAGACGTACCAGAACCACCTGCCGGAGAAGCTGGAAACACGTCCTGGACAGACTGGAACCACGTGACGGCCATGCCTGAACCACCTGCCGAGCACGGCGGAACCACCTGCCGGACACGCCAAAATCACCTGCGGGCTACACCAGAACCACTTGGAAGACTCTCCGAAATGACCTGCAGGGCATGTTGGAACCACCTCTCAGGCGTGCCAGAAGCACGTGGCGGACAGTCCGGAATCACCTGTTGGGCATACGCAACCACCTCTGACACGTACCAGAACCACGTGCCGTGCACGCCGGAACCACCTACCGGACAGACCGGAATCCACTTTTGGGCATGCCGGAACCACCAGTCAGATGTGCCAGAAACACGTGCCGGAGACGCCGGAAGCACCTGCCGAGCACGTCGCAACCACCTGCTCAACTCGCCTGAACCACCTGCCGGACACGCCAAAATCACCTGCCCGCTACACCAGCACCACTTCGGGGACAAGCCGGAATCACGTGAGGGGCATGCCGGCACAGCCTCTCAGACTGAACCTCGTGCCGGACACCACAGAACCACCTGCCGGACAGACCGGAACCACCTGCCGGACACGCCGGAACCACCGGCTCGACCCGCCGGAACGACCGCTGGACATGCAAAATCACCTGCCGGCTACGCCGGAAACACTTGGCGAACACTCCGGAATCACCTGCCGGGCATGCCGGAACCACCTCTCAGATATGCCAGAACCACGTGCCAATGACCCCGGAAGCACCTGCCGAGCACGCCGGAACCACCTGCTCGACTCGCCAGAACCACCTGCCGGACACGCAGAAATCACCTGCCGGCTACGCCACAACCAGTTGGGGAACACTTCGGAATCACCTGCCGGGCTTGCTGGAACCACCTGCCGTTCATGCCAAAATCACCTGTCAACTACGCCAGTACCACTTGGCGGACACTGTGGAAACACCTGTCGGGCCGGCCGGAACCACATCTCAGACGTGCCAGTACCATGTGCATGAGATGCTGGAACCACACCCCGAACAGACGGAAAACACCTGCCAGACCCGTCTGAACAACCTGCCGAGCACGCCGGAGCCACCTGCCCGACTCGCCGGAACCACCTACCTGACATGCCCAAATCACCAGCCGGGTATGCCAGAACCACTTGGCGGACACTCCGGAATCATCTGCCGGACATGCCGGAACCAGCTCTCAGACACACCAGAACCACGTGCCGGAGACGCCGGAAGCACCTGCCGAGCATGCCGGAGCCACCTGCTCGACTCGCCAGAAACACCTGCCGGACATGCCAAAATCACCTGCCGACTATGCCAGAACCACTTGGCGAACACTCCGGAATCACTTGCCGGGCATGCAGGAACCACCTCTCAGACATGCCAGAACCCCGTGCCAATGACCCCGGAAGCACCAGCCGAGCACGCCGGAACAACCTGCTCGACTCGCCAGAACCACCTGCCGATCACGCAAAAATCACCTGCCGGCTACGCCACAACCAGTTGGTGAACACTTTGGAATCACCTGCCAGGCTTGCTGGAACCACCTGCCAGTCATGCCAAAATCACCTGCCAACTACGCCAGAACCGCTTGGCGGACACTGCGGAAACACCTGTCGGGCCGGCTGGAACCACATCTCAGACGTGCCAGAAACGTGTTCATGAGATGCTGGAACCACACCCCGAACAGACGGATACCACCTGCCAGAACCGCCTGAACCACCTGCCGAGCACGCCGGAGCCACCTACCTAACATGCCCAAATCACCAGCCGGGTATGCCAGAACCACTTGGCGGACACTCCGGAATCATCTGCCGGACATGCCGTAACCAGCTCTCAGACACACCAGAACCACGTGCCGGAGACGCCGGAAGCACCTGCCGAGCATGCCGGAGCCACCTGCTCGACTCGCCAGCAACACCTGCCAGATACGCCAAAATCACCTGCCGGGTACGCCAGAACCACCTGGTGGCCACTCCGAAATCACCTGTCGCGCATCCCGGAACCACCTCTCAGACGTGCCGGAAGCACGTGCCGGACACGCCGGAATCACCTACCGGACAGACCGGAACCACCTGCCGAGCACGCCGGAGCCACCTGTTCGACTCGCTGGAACCACCTGCCGGACAGGCCAATATCAACTGCTGGCTATGCCAGAACCACCTGGGGGACGGTCCGGAATCACCTGCCAGCCATTGCGGAACCACCTCTCAGACGTAACAGAACCACCTGACGGAGAAGCTGGAAACACGTCCTGGACAGTCTGGAACCACCTGCCGGCCAAGCCTGAACCACCTGCCAAGCACAACGGAACAACCTGCCAGACACGCCAAAATCACCTGCGTGTTATGCCAGAACCACTTGGAGGACTCTCTGGGATGACCTGCCGGGCATGCCGGAACCACCTCTCAGACGTGCCAGAACCATGTGGCGGACAGTCCGGAATCACCTGTTGGGCATGCGCAACCACCTCTGAGTCGTACCAGAACCACATGACGTGCAGGCTGGAACCGCCTACCGGACAGACCGGAATCACCTTTCGGGCATGCCGGAACCACCTGTCAGATGTGCCTGAAACACGTGCTGGAGACGCCGGAAGCACCAGCCGAGCACGTCGCAACCACCTGCTCAACTCGCCTGAACCACCTGCCGGACATGCCAAAATCAGCTGCCGACTATGCCAGAACCACTTGGCGAACACTCCGGAATCACTTGCCGGGCATGCAGGAACCACCTCTCAGACATGCCAGAACCCCGTGCCAATGACCCCGGAAGCACCAGCCGAGCACGCCGGAACCACCTGCTCGACTCGCCAGAACCACCTGCCGATCACGCAAAAATCACCTGCCGGCTACGCCACAACCAGTTGGTGAACACTTTGGAATCACCTGCCAGGCTTGCTGGAACCACCTGCCAGTCATGCCAAAATCACCTGCCAACTACGCCAGAACCGCTTGGCGGACACTGCGGAAACACCTGTCGGGCCGGCTGGAACCACATCTCAGACGTGCCAGAAACGTGTTCATGAGATGCTGGAACCACACCCCGAACAGACGGATACCACCTGCCAGAACCGCCTGAACCACCTGCTGAGCACGCCGGAACCACCTGCTCGACTCACCGGTACCACCTCCCTGACACGCCAAAATCACCTGCTGGGTATGCTAGAACCACTTGGCGGACACTCCGGAATCATCTGCCGGACATGCCGGAACCAGCTCTCAGACACACCAGAACCAAGTGCCGGAGACGCCGGAAGCAGCTGCCGAGCATGCCGGAGCCACCTGCTCGACTCGCCAGAAACAACTGCCGGACACGCCAAAATCACCTGCCGGGTATGCCAGAACCACCTGGCGGACACTACGGAATCACCTGTCGCGCATGCCGGAACCACCTCTCAGACGTGCCGGAAGCACGTGCCAGACACGCCGGAAACACCTACCGGACAGACCGGAACCACCTGCCAAGAACGCCAGAGCCACCTGTTCGACTCGCTGGAACCACCTGCCGGACAGGCCAATATCAACTGCTGGCTATGCCAGAACCACCTGGGGGACAGTCCGGGATCACCTGCCAGCCATGGCGGAACCACCTCTCAGACGTACCAGAACCAGCTGCCGGAGAAGCTGGAAACACGTCCTGGACAGACTGGAACCACGTGACGGCCATGCCTGAACCACCTGCCGAGCACGGCGGAACCACCTGCCGGACACGCCAAAATCACCTGCGGGCTACGCCAGAACCACTTGGACGACTCTCCGAAATGACCTGCCGGGCATGTTGGAACCACCTCTCAGACGTGCCAGAACCACGTGGCGGACAGTCCGGAATCACCTGTTGGGCATACGCAACCACCTCTGACACGTACCAGAACCACGTGCCGTGCACGCCGGAACCACCTACCGGACAGGCCGGAATCCAATTGTGGGCATGCCGGAACCACCAGTCAGATGTGCCAGAAACACGTGCCGGAGACGCCGGAAGCACCTTCCGAGCACGTCGCAAGCACCTGCTCAACTCGCCTGAACCACCTGCCGGACACGCCAAAATCACCTGCCCGCTACACCAGCACCACTTCGGGGACAAGCCGGAATCACGTGAGGGGCATGCCGGCACAGCCTCTCAGACTGAACCTCGTGCCGGACACCACAGAACCACCTGCCGGACAGACCGGAACCACCTGCCGGACACGCCGGAACCACCGGCTCGACCCGCCGGAACGACCGCTGGACATGCAACATCACCTGCCGGCTACGCTGGAAACACTTGGCGAACACTCCGGAATCACCTGCCAGGCATGCCGGAACCACCTCTCAGATATGCCAGAACCACGTGCCAATGACCCTGGAAGCACCTGCCGAGCACGCCGGAACCACCTGCTCGACTCGCCAGAACCACCTGCCGGACACGCAAAAATCACCTGCCGGCTACGCCACAACCAGTTGGGGAACACTTTGGAATCACCTGCCGGGCTTGCTGGAACCACCTGCCGACCATGCCGGAGCCACCTGCTCGACTCGCCAGAAACACCTGCCGGACACGCCAAAATCACCTGCCGGGTACGCCAGAACCACCTGGCGGACACTCCGAAATCACCTGTCGCGCATGCCGGAACCACCTCTCAGACGTGCCGGAAGCACGTGCCGGACACGCCGGAATCACCTACCGGACAGACCGGAACCACCTGCCGAGCACGCCGGAGCCACCTGCTCGACTGGCTGGAACCACCTGCCGGACAGGCCAATATTAACTGCTGGCTATGCCAGAACCACCTGGGGGACAGTCCGGAATCACCTGCCAGCCATGGCGGAACCACCTCTCACACGTACCAGAACCACCTGCCGGAGAAGCTGGAAACACGTCCTGGACAGTCTGGAACCACCTGCCGGCCAAGCCTGAAACACCTGCCAAGCACAACAGAACAACCTGCCAGACACGCCAAAATCACCTGCGTGTTATGCCAGAACCACTTGGAGGACTCTCTGGGATGACCTGCCGGGCATGCCAGAACCACCTCTCAGACGTGCCAGAACCATGTGGCGGACAGTCCGGAATCACCTGTTGGGCATGCGCAACCACCTCTGAGACGTACCAGAACCACATGCCGTGCAGGCTGGAACCACCTACCGGACAGACCGGAATCACCTTTCGGGCATGCCGGAACCACCTGTCAGGTGTGCCAGAAACACGTGCCGGAGACGCCGGAAGCACCTGCCAAGCACGTTGGAACCACCTGCTCAACTCGCCTGAACCACCTGCCGGACATGCCAAAATCACCTGCCGACTATGCCAGAACCACTTGGCGAACACTCCGGAATCACTTGCCGGGCATGCAGGAACCACCTCTCAGACATGCCAGAACCCCGTGCCAATGACCCCGGAAGCACCAGCCGAGCACGCCGGAACCACCTGCTCGACTCGCCAGAACCACCTGCCGATCACGCAAAAATCACCTGCCGGCTACGCCACAACCAGTTGGTGAACACTTTGGAATCACCTGCCAGGGTTGCTGGAACCACCTGCCAGTCATGCCAAAATCACCTGCCAACTACGCCAGAACCGCTTGGCGGACACTGCGGAAAGACCTGTCGGGCCGTCTGGAACCACATCTCAGACGTGCCAGAAACGTGTTCATGAGATGCTGGAACCACACCCCGAACAGACGGATACCACCTGCCAGAACCGCCTGAACCACCTGCTGAGCACGCCGGAACCAACTGCTCGACTCACCGGTACCACCTCCCTGACACGCCAAAATCACCTGCTGGGTATGCCAGAACCACTTGGCGGACACTCCAGAATAATCTGCCGGACATGCCGGAACCAGCTCTCAGACACACCAGAACCAAGTGCCGGAGACGCCGGAAGCACCTGCCGCGCATGCCGGAACCACCTCTCAGACGTGCCGGAAGCACGTTCCAGACACGCCGGAAACACCTACCGGACAGACCGGAACCACCTGCCAAGAACGCAGGAGCCACCTGTTCGACTCGCTGGAACCACCTGCCGGACAGGCCAATATCAACTGCTGGCTATGCCAGAACCACCTGGGGGACAGTCCGGGATCACCTGCCAGCCATGGCGGAACCACCTCTCAGACGTACCAGAACCACGTGCCGTGCACGCCGGAACCACCTACCGGACAGACCGGAATCCACTTTTGGGCATGCCGGAACCACCAGTCAGATGTGCCAGAAACACGTGCCGGAGACGCCGGAAGCACCTGCCGAGCACGTCGCAACCACCTGCTCAACTCGCCTGAACCACCTGCCAGACACGCCAAAATCACCTGCCCGCTACACCAGCACCACTTCGGGGACAAGCCAGAATCACGTGAGGGGCATTCCGGCACAGCCTCTCAGACTGAACCTCGTGCCGGACACCACAGAACCACCTGCCGGACAGACCGGAACCACCTGCCGGACACGCCGGAACCACCGGCTCGACCCGCCGGAACGACCGCTGGACATGCAAAATCACCTGCCGGCTACGCCGGAAACAGTTGGCGAACACTCCGGAATCACCTGCCGGGCATGCCGGGACCACCTCTCAGATATGCCAGAACCACGTGCCAATGACCCCGGAAGCACCTGCCGAGCATGCCGGAACCACCTGCTCGACTCGCCAGAACCACCTGCCGGACACGCAGAAATCACCTGCCGGCTACGCCACAACCAGTTGGGGAACACTTCGGAATCACCTGCCGGGCTTGCTGGAACCACCTGCCGGTCATGCCAAAATCACCTGCCAACTACGCCAGTACCACTTGGCGGACACTGTGGAAACACCTGTCGGGCCGGCCGGAACCACATCTCAGACGTGCCAGAACCATGTGCATGAGATGCTGGAACCACACCCCGAACAGACGGAAAACACCTGCCAGACCCGTCTGAACAACCTGCCGAGCCCGTCGGAGCCACCTGCTCGACTCGCCGGAACCACCTACCTGACATGCCCAAATCACCAGCCGGGTATGCCAGAACCACTTGGCGGACACTCCGGAATCATCTGCCGGACATGCCGGAACCAGCTCTCAGACACACCAGAACCAAGTGCCGGAGACGCCGGAAGCACCTGCCGAGCATGCCGGAGCCACCTACTCGACTCGCCAGAAACACGTGCCAGACACGCCAAAATCACCTGCCGGGTACGCCAGAACCACCTGGCGGACACTCCGAAATCACCTGTCGCGCATGCCGGAACCACCTCTCAGACGTGCCGGAAGCACGTGCCGGACACCCCGGAATCACCTACCGGACAGACCGGAACCACCTGCCGAGCACGCCGGAGCCACCTGTTCAACTCGCTGGAACCACCTGCCAGACAGGCCAATATCAACTGCTGGCTATGCCAGAACCACCTGGGGGACGGTCCTGAATCACCTGCCAGCCATAGCTGAACCACCTCTCAGACGTACCAGAACCACCTGCCGGAGAAGCTGGAAACACGTCCTGGACAGTCTGGAACCACCTGCCGGCCAAGCCTGAACCACCTGCCAAGCACAACGGAACAACCTGCCAGACACGCCAAAATCACCTGCGTGTTATGCCAGAACCACTTGGAGGACTCTCTGGGATGACCTGCCGGGCATGCCGGAACCACCTCTCAGACGTGCCAGAACCATGTGGCGGACAGTCCGGAATCACCTGTTGGGCATGCGCAACCACCTCTGAGTCGTACCAGAACCACATGACGTGCAGGCTGGAACCGCCTACCGGACAGACCGGAATCACCTTTCGGGCATGCCGGAACCACCTGTCAGATGTGCCTGAAACACGTGCTGGAGACGCCGGAAGCACCAGCCGAGCACGTCGCAACCACCTGCTCAACTCGCCTGAACCACCTGCCGGACATGCCAAAATCAGCTGCCGACTATGCCAGAACCACTTGGCGAACACTCCGGAATCACTTGCCGGGCATGCAGGAACCACCTCTCAGACATGCCAGAACCCCGTGCCAATGACCCCGGAAGCACCAGCCGAGCACGCCGGAACCACCTGCTCGACTCGCCAGAACCACCTGCCGATCACGCAAAAATCACCTGCCGGCTACGCCACAACCAGTTGGTGAACACTTTGGAATCACCTGCCAGGCTTGCTGGAACCACCTGCCAGTCATGCCAAAATCACCTGCCAACTACGCCAGAACCGCTTGGCGGACACTGCGGAAACACCTGTCGGGCCGGCTGGAACCACATCTCAGACGTGCCAGAAACGTGTTCATGAGATGCTGGAACCACACCCCGAACAGACGGATACCACCTGCCAGAACCGCCTGAACCACCTGCTGAGCACGCCGGAACCACCTGCTCGACTCACCGGTACCACCTCCCTGACACGCCAAAATCACCTGCTGGGTATGCTAGAACCACTTGGCGGACACTCCGGAATCATCTGCCGGACATGCCGGAACCAGCTCTCAGACACACCAGAACCAAGTGCCGGAGACGCCGGAAGCAGCTGCCGAGCATGCCGGAGCCACCTGCTCGACTCGCCAGAAACAACTGCCGGACACGCCAAAATCACCTGCCGGGTATGCCAGAACCACCTGGCGGACACTACGGAATCACCTGTCGCGCATGCCGGAACCACCTCTCAGACGTGCCGGAAGCACGTGCCAGACACGCCGGAAACACCTACCGGACAGACCGGAACCACCTGCCAAGAACGCCAGAGCCACCTGTTCGACTCGCTGGAACCACCTGCCGGACAGGCCAATATCAACTGCTGGCTATGCCAGAACCACCTGGGGGACAGTCCGGGATCACCTGCCAGCCATGGCGGAACCACCTCTCAGACGTACCAGAACCAGCTGCCGGAGAAGCTGGAAACACGTCCTGGACAGACTGGAACCACGTGACGGCCATGCCTGAACCACCTGCCGAGCACGGCGGAACCACCTGCCGGACACGCCAAAATCACCTGCGGGCTACGCCAGAACCACTTGGACGACTCTCCGAAATGACCTGCCGGGCATGTTGGAACCACCTCTCAGACGTGCCAGAACCACGTGGCGGACAGTCCGGAATCACCTGTTGGGCATACGCAACCACCTCTGACACGTACCAGAACCACGTGCCGTGCACGCCGGAACCACCTACCGGACAGGCCGGAATCCAATTGTGGGCATGCCGGAACCACCAGTCAGATGTGCCAGAAACACGTGCCGGAGACGCCGGAAGCACCTTCCGAGCACGTCGCAAGCACCTGCTCAACTCGCCTGAACCACCTGCCGGACACGCCAAAATCACCTGCCCGCTACACCAGCACCACTTCGGGGACAAGCCGGAATCACGTGAGGGGCATGCCGGCACAGCCTCTCAGACTGAACCTCGTGCCGGACACCACAGAACCACCTGCCGGACAGACCGGAACCACCTGCCGGACACGCCGGAACCACCGGCTCGACCCGCCGGAACGACCGCTGGACATGCAAAATCACCTGCCGGCTACGCCGGAAAAACTTGGCGAACACTCCGGAATCACCTGCCAGGCATGCCGGAACCACCTCTCAGATATGCCAGAACCACGTGCCAATGACCCCGGAAGCACCTGCCGAGCACGCCGGAACCACCTGCTCGACTCGCCAGAACCACCTGCCGGACACGCAAAAATCACCTGCCGGCTACGCCACAACCAGTTGGGGAACACTTTGGAATCACCTGCCGGGCTTGCTGGAACCACCTGCCGACCATGCCGGAGCCACCTGCTCGACTCGCCAGAAACACCTGCCGGACACGCCAAAATCACCTGCCGGGTACGCCAGAACCACCTGGCGGACACTCCGAAATCACCTGTCGCGCATGCCGGAACCACCTCTCAGACGTGCCGGAAGCACGTGCCGGACACGCCGGAATCACCTACCGGACAGACCGGAACCACCTGCCGAGCACGCCGGAGCCACCTGCTCGACTGGCTGGAACCACCTGCCGGACAGGCCAATATTAACTGCTGGCTATGCCAGAACCACCTGGGGGACAGTCCGGAATCACCTGCCAGCCATGGCGGAACCACCTCTCACACGTACCAGAACCACCTGCCGGAGAAGCTGGAAACACGTCCTGGACAGTCTGGAACCACCTGCCGGCCAAGCCTGAAACACCTGCCAAGCACAACAGAACAACCTGCCAGACACGCCAAAATCACCTGCGTGTTATGCCAGAACCACTTGGAGGACTCTCTGGGATGACCTGCCGGGCATGCCAGAACCACCTCTCAGACGTGCCAGAACCATGTGGCGGACAGTCCGGAATCACCTGTTGGGCATGCGCAACCACCTCTGAGACGTACCAGAACCACATGCCGTGCAGGCTGGAACCACCTACCGGACAGACCGGAATCACCTTTCGGGCATGCCGGAACCACCTGTCAGGTGTGCCAGAAACACGTGCCGGAGACGCCGGAAGCACCTGCCAAGCACGTTGGAACCACCTGCTCAACTCGCCTGAACCACCTGCCGGACATGCCAAAATCACCTGCCGACTATGCCAGAACCACTTGGCGAACACTCCGGAATCACTTGCCGGGCATGCAGGAACCACCTCTCAGACATGCCAGAACCCCGTGCCAATGACCCCGGAAGCACCAGCCGAGCACGCCGGAACCACCTGCTCGACTCGCCAGAACCACCTGCCGATCACGCAAAAATCACCTGCCGGCTACGCCACAACCAGTTGGTGAACACTTTGGAATCACCTGCCAGGGTTGCTGGAACCACCTGCCAGTCATGCCAAAATCACCTGCCAACTACGCCAGAACCGCTTGGCGGACACTGCGGAAAGACCTGTCGGGCCGTCTGGAACCACATCTCAGACGTGCCAGAAACGTGTTCATGAGATGCTGGAACCACACCCCGAACAGACGGATACCACCTGCCAGAACCGCCTGAACCACCTGCTGAGCACGCCGGAACCAACTGCTCGACTCACCGGTACCACCTCCCTGACACGCCAAAATCACCTGCTGGGTATGCCAGAACCACTTGGCGGACACTCCAGAATAATCTGCCGGACATGCCGGAACCAGCTCTCAGACACACCAGAACCAAGTGCCGGAGACGCCGGAAGCACCTGCCGCGCATGCCGGAACCACCTCTCAGACGTGCCGGAAGCACGTTCCAGACACGCCGGAAACACCTACCGGACAGACCGGAACCACCTGCCAAGAACGCAGGAGCCACCTGTTCGACTCGCTGGAACCACCTGCCGGACAGGCCAATATCAACTGCTGGCTATGCCAGAACCACCTGGGGGACAGTCCGGGATCACCTGCCAGCCATGGCGGAACCACCTCTCAGACGTACCAGAACCACGTGCCGTGCACGCCGGAACCACCTACCGGACAGACCGGAATCCACTTTTGGGCATGCCGGAACCACCAGTCAGATGTGCCAGAAACACGTGCCGGAGACGCCGGAAGCACCTGCCGAGCACGTCGCAACCACCTGCTCAACTCGCCTGAACCACCTGCCGGACACGCCAAAATCACCTGCCCGCTACACCAGCACCACTTCGGGGACAAGCCAGAATCACGTGAGGGGCATTCCGGCACAGCCTCTCAGACTGAACCTCGTGCCGGACACCACAGAACCACCTGCCGGACAGACCGGAACCACCTGCCGGACACGCCGGAACCACCGGCTCGACCCGCCGGAACGACCGCTGGACATGCAAAATCACCTGCCGGCTACGCCGGAAACACTTGGCGAACACTCCGGAATCACCTGCCGGGCATGCCGGGACCACCTCTCAGATATGCCAGAACCACGTGCCAATGACCCCGGAAGCACCTGCCGAGCATGCCGGAACCACCTGCTCGACTCGCCAGAACCACCTGCCGGACACGCAGAAATCACCTGCCGGCTACGCCACAACCAGTTGGGGAACACTTCGGAATCACCTGCCGGGCTTGCTGGAACCACCTGCCGGTCATGCCAAAATCACCTGCCAACTACGCCAGTACCACTTGGCGGACACTGTGGAAACACCTGTCGGGCCGGCCGGAACCACATCTCAGACGTGCCAGAACCATGTGCATGAGATGCTGGAACCACACCCCGAACAGACGGAAAACACCTGCCAGACCCGTCTGAACAACCTGCCGAGCACGCCGGAGCCACCTGCTCGACTCGCCGGAACCACCTACCTGACATGCCCAAATCACCAGCCGGGTATGCCAGAACCACTTGGCGGACACTCCGGAATCATCTGCCGGACATGCCGGAACCAGCTCTCAGACACACCAGAACCACGTGCCGGAGATGCCGGAAGCACCTGCCGAGCATGCCGGAGCCACCTGCTCGACTCGCCAGAAACAACTGCCGGACACGCTAAAATCACCTGCCAGGTACGCCAGAACCACCTGGCGGACACTCCGAAATCACCTGTCTCGCATGCCGGAACCACCTCTCAGACGTGCCGGAAGCACGTGCCGGACACGCCGGAATCACCTACCGGACAGACCGGAACCACCTGCCGAGCACGCCGGAGCCACCTGTTCGACTCGCTGGAACCACCTGCCGGACAGGCCAATATCAAATGCTGGCTATGCCAGAACCACCTGGGGGACGGTCCGGAATCACCTGCCAGCCATGGCGGAACCACCTCTCAGACGTACCAGAACCACCTGCCGGAGAAGCTGGAAACACGTCCTGGACAGTCTGGAACCACCTGCCGGCCAAGCCTGAACCACCTGCCAAGCACAACGGAACAACCTGCCAGACACGCCAAAATCACCTGTGTGTTATGCCAGAACCACTTGGAGGACTCTCTGGGATGACCTGCCGGGCATGCCGGAACCACCTCTCAGACGTGCCAGAACCATGTGGCGGACAGTCCGGAATCACCTGTTGGGCATGCGCAACCACCTCTGAGACGTACCAGAACCACATGCCGTGCAGGCTGGAACCACCTACCGGACAGACCGGAATCACCTTTCGGGCATGCCGGAACCACCTGTCAGATGTGCCAGAAACACGTGCTGGAGACGCCGGAAGCACCTGCCGAGCACGTCGCAACCACCTGCTCAACTCGCCTGAACCACCTGCCGGACATGCCAAAATCACCTGCCGACTATGCCAGAACCACTTGGCGAACACTCCGGAATCACTTGCCGGGCATGCAGGAACCACCTCTCAGACATGCCAGAACCCCGTGCCAATGACCCCGGAAGCACCAGCCGAGCACGCCGGAACCACCTGCTCGACTCGCCAGAACCACCTGCCGATCACGCAAAAATCACCTGCCGGCTACGCCACAACCAGTTGGTGAACACTTTGGAATCACCTGCCAGGGTTGCTGGAACCACCTGCCAGTCATGCCAAAATCACCTGCCAACTACGCCAGAACCGCTTGGAGGACACTGCGGAAACACCTGTCGGGCCGGCTGGAACCACATCTCAGACGTGCCAGAAACTTGTTAATGAGATGCTGGAACCACACCCCGAACAGATGGATACCACCTGCCAGAACCGCCTGAACCACCTGCTGAGCACGCCGGAACCACCTGCTCGACTCACCGGTACCACCTCACTGACACGCCAAAATCACCTGCTGGGTATGCCAGAACCGCTTGGCGGACACTCCGGAATCATCTGCCGGACATGCCGGAACCAGCTTTCAGACACACCAGAACCAAGTGCCGGAGATGCCGGAAGCACCTGCCGAGCATGCCGGAGCCACCTGCTCGACTCGCCAGAAACACCTGCCGGACACGCCAAAATCACCTGCCGGGTATGCCAGAACCACCTGGCGGACACTACGGAATCACCTGCCGCGCATGCCGGAACCACCTCTCACACGTGCCGGAAGCACGTGCCAGACACGCCAGAAACACCTACCGGACAGACCGGAACCACCTGCCAAGAACGCCGGAGCCACCTGTTCGACTCGCTGGAACCACCTGCCGGACAGGCCAATATCAACTGCTGGCTATGCCAGAACCACCTGGGGGACAGTCCGGGATCACCTGCCAGCCATGGCGGAACCACCTCTCAGACGTACCAGAACCACCTGCCGGAGAAGCTGGAAACACGTCCTGGACAGACTGGAACCACGTGACGGCCATGCCTGAACCACCTGCCGAGCACGGCGGAACCACCTGCCGGACACGCCAAAATCACCTGCGGGCTACACCAGAACCACTTGGAAGACTCTCCGAAATGACCTGCCGGGCATGTTGGAACCACCTCTCAGGCGTGCCAGAAGCACGTGGCGGACAGTCCGGAATCACCTGTTGGGCATACGCAACCACCTCTGACACGTACCAGAACCACGTGCCGTGCACGCCGGAACCACCTACCGGACAGACCGGAATCCACTTTTGGGCATGCCGGAACCACCAGTCAGATGTGCCAGAAACACGTGCCGGAGACGCCGGAAGCACCTGCCGAGCACGTCGCAACCACCTGCTCAACTCGCCTGAACCACCTGCCGGACACGCCAAAATCACCTGCCCGCTACACCAGCACCACTTCGGGGACAAGCCGGAATCACGTGAGGGGCATGCCGGCACAGCCTCTCAGACTGAACCTCGTGCCGGACACCACAGAACCACCTGCCGGACAGACCGGAACCACCTGCCGGACACGCCGGAACCACCGGCTCGACCCGCCGGAACGACCGCTGGACATGCAAAATCACCTGCCGGCTACGCCGGAAACACTTGGCGAACACTCCGGAATCACCTGCCGGGCATGCCGGAACCACCTCTCAGATATGCCAGAACCACGTGCCAATGACCCCGGAAGCACCTGCCGAGCACGCTGGAACCACCTGCTCGACTCGCCAGAACCACCTGCCGGACACGCAGAAATCACCTGCCGGCTACGCCACAACCAGTTGGGGAACACTTCGGAATCACCTGCCGGGCTTGCTGGAACCACCTGCCGTTCATGCCAAAATCACCTGTCAACTACGCCAGTACCACTTGGCGGACACTGTGGAAACACCTGTCGGGCCGGCCGGAACCACATCTCAGACGTGCCAGTACCATGTGCATGAGATGCTGGAACCACACCCCGAACAGACGGAAAACACCTGCCAGACCCGTCTGAACAACCTGCCGAGCACGCCGGAGCCACCTGCCCGACTCGCCGGAACCACCTACCTGACATGCCCAAATCACCAGCCGGGTATGCCAGAACCACTTGGCGGACACTCCGGAATCATCTGCCGGACATGCCGGAACCAGCTCTCAGACACACCAGAACCACGTGCCGGAGACGCCGGAAGCACCTGCCGAGCATGCCGGAGCCACCTGCTCGACTCGCCAGAAACACCTGCCGGACATGCCAAAATCACCTGCCGACTATGCCAGAACCACTTGGCGAACACTCCGGAATCACTTGCCGGGCATGCAGGAACCACCTCTCAGACATGCCAGAACCCCGTGCCAATGACCCCGGAAGCACCAGCCGAGCACGCCGGAACAACCTGCTCGACTCGCCAGAACCACCTGCCGATCACGCAAAAATCACCTGCCGGCTACGCCACAACCAGTTGGTGAACACTTTGGAATCACCTGCCAGGCTTGCTGGAACCACCTGCCAGTCATGCCAAAATCACCTGCCAACTACGCCAGAACCGCTTGGCGGACACTGCGGAAACACCTGTCGGGCCGGCTGGAACCACATCTCAGACGTGCCAGAAACGTGTTCATGAGATGCTGGAACCACACCCCGAACAGACGGATACCACCTGCCAGAACCGCCTGAACCACCTGCCGAGCACGCCGGAGCCACCTACCTAACATGCCCAAATCACCAGCCGGGTATGCCAGAACCACTTGGCGGACACTCCGGAATCATCTGCCGGACATGCCGTAACCAGCTCTCAGACACACCAGAACCACGTGCCGGAGACGCCGGAAGCACCTGCCGAGCATGCCGGAGCCACCTGCTCGACTCGCCAGCAACACCTGCCAGATACGCCAAAATCACCTGCCGGGTACGCCAGAACCACCTGGTGGACACTCCGAAATCACCTGTCGCGCATCCCGGAACCACCTCTCAGACGTGCCGGAAGCACGTGCCGGACACGCCGGAATCACCTACCGGACAGACCGGAACCACCTGCCGAGCACGCCGGAGCCACCTGTTCGACTCGCTGGAACCACCTGCCGGACAGGCCAATATCAACTGCTGGCTATGCCAGAACCACCTGGGGGACGGTCCGGAATCACCTGCCAGCCATTGCGGAACCACCTCTCAGACGTACCAGAACCACCTGACGGAGAAGCTGGAAACACGTCCTGGACAGTCTGGAACCACCTGCCGGCCAAGCCTGAACCACCTGCCAAGCAGAACGGAACAACCTGCTAGACATGCCAAAATCACCAGCGTATTATGCCAGAACCAATTGGAGGACTCTCTGGGATGACCTGCCGGGCATGCCGGAACCACCTCTCAGACGTGCCAGAACCATGTGGCGGACAGTCCGGAATCACCTGTTGGGCATGCGCAACCACCTCTGAGACGTACCAGAACCACATGCCGTGCAGGCTGGAACCACCTACCGGACAGACCGGAATCACCTTTCGGGCATGCCGGAACCACCTGTCAGATGTGCCAGAAACACGTGCCGGAGACGCCGGAAGAACCTGCCAAGCACGTTGGAACCACCTGCTCAACTCGCCTCAACCACCTGCCGGACATGCCAAAATCACCTGCCGACTATGCCAGAACCACTTGGTGAACACTCCGGAATCACTTGCCGGGCATGCAGGAACCACCTCTCAGACATGCCAGAACCCCGTGCCAATGACCCCGGAAGCACCAGCCGAGCACGCCGGAACCACCTGCTCGACTCGCCAGAACCACCTGCCGATCACGCAAAAATCACCTGCCGGCTACGCCACAACCAGTTGGTGAACACTTTGGAATCACCTGCCAGGCTTGCTGGAACCACCTGCCAGTCATGCCAAAATCACCTGCCAACTACGCCAGAACCGCTTGGCGGACACTGCGGAAACACCTGTCGGGCCGGCTGGAACCACATCTCAGACGTGCCAGAAACGTGTTCATGAGATGCTGGAACCACACCCCGAACAGACGGATACCACCTGCCAGAACCGCCTGAACCACCTGCTGAGCACGCCGGAACCACCTGCTCGACTCACCGGTACCACCTCCCTGACACGCCAAAATCACCTGCTGGGTATGCCAGAACCACTTGGCGGACACTCCGGAATCATCTGCCGGACATGCCGGAACCAGCTCTCAGACACACCAGAACCAAGTGCTGGAGACGCCGGAAGCACCTGCCGAGCATGCCGGAGCCACCTGCTCGACTCGCCAGAAACACCTGCCGGACACGCCAAAATCACCTGCCGGGTACGCCAGAACCACCTGGCGGACACTCCGGAATCACCTGTCGCGCATGACGGAACCACCTCGCAGACGTGCCGGAAGCACGTGCCGGACACGCCGGAAACACCTACCGGACAGACCGGAACCACCTGCCGAGCACGCCGGAGCCACCAGTTCGACTCGCTGGAACCACCTGCCGGACAGGCCAATATCAACTGCTGGCTATGCCAGAACCACCTGGGGGACGGTCCGGAATCACCTGCCAGCCATGGCGGAACCACCTCTCAGACGTACCAGAACCACCTGCCGGAGAAGCTGGAAACACGTCCTGGACAGACTGGAACCACCTGCCGGCCAAGCCTGAACCACCTGCCAAGCACAACGGAACAACCTGCCAGACACGTCAAAATCACCTGCGTGTTATGCCAGAACCACTTGGAGGACTCTCTGGGATGACCTGCCGGGCATGCCGGAACCACCTCTCAGACGTGCCAGAACCATGTGGCGGACAGTCCGGAATCACCTGTTGGGCATACGCAACCACCTCTGAGACGTACCAGACCCACGTGCCGTGCACGCCGGAACCACCTACCGGACAGGCCGGAATCAACTATTGGGCATGCCGGAACCACCAGTCTGATGTGCCAGAAACACGTGCCGGAGACGCCGGAAGCACCTGCCGAGCACGTCGCAACCACCTGCTCAACTCGCCTGACCCACCTGCCGGACACGCCAAAATCACCTGCCCGCTACACCAGCACCACTTCGGGGACAAGCCGGAATCACGTGAGGGGCATGCCGGCACAGCCTCTCAGACTGAACCTCGTGCCGGACACCACAGAACCACCTGCCGGACAGACCGGAACCACCTGCCGGACACGCCGGAACCACCGGCTCGACCCGCCGGAACGACCGCTGGACATGCAAAATCACCTGCCGGCTACGCCGGAAACACTTGGCGAACACTCCGGAATCACCTGCCGGGCATGCCGGAACCACCTCTCAGATATGCCAGAACCACGTGCCAATGACCCCGGAAGCACCTGCCGAGCACGCCGGAACCACCTGCTCGACTCGCCAGAACCACCTGCCGGACACGCAGAAATCACCTGCCGGCTACGCCACAACCAGTTGGGGAACACTTCGGAATCACCTGCCGGGCTTTCTGGAACCACCTGCCGGTCATGCCAAAATCACCTGCCAACTACGCCAGTACCACTTGGCGGACACTGTGGAAACACCTGTCGGGCCGGCCGGAACCACATCTCAGACGTGCCAGAACCATGTGCATGAGATGCTGGAACCACAGTCCGAACAGAGGGAAAACACCTGCCAGACCCGTCTGAACAACCTGCCGAGCACGCCGGAGCCACCTGCTCGACTCGCCGGAACCACCTACCTGACATGCCCAAATCACCAGCCGGGTATGCCAGAACCATTTGGCGGACACTCCGGAATCATCTGCCGGACATGCCGGAACCAGCTCTCAGACACACCAGAACCACGTGCCGGAGACGCCGGAAGCACCTGCCGAGCATGCCGGAGCCACCTGCTCGACTCGCCAGAAACACCTGCCGGACACGCCAAAATCACCTGCCGGGTACGCCAGAACCACCTGGCGGACACTCCGAAATCACCTGCCGCGCATGCCGGAACCACCGCTCAGACGTGCCGGAAGCACGTGCCGGACACGCCGGAATCACCTACCGGACAGACCGGAACCACCTGCCGAGCATGCCGGAGCCACCTGTTCGACTCGCTGGAACCACCTTCCGGACAGGCCAATATCAACTGCTGGCTATGCCAGAACCACCTGGGGGACGGTCCGGAATCACCTGCCAGCCATGGCGGAACCACCTCTCAGACGTACCAGAACCATCTGCCGGAGAAGCTGGAAACACGTCCTGGACAGTCTGGAACCACCTGCCGGCCAAGCCTGAACCACCTGCCAAGCACAACGGAACAACCTGCCAGACACGCCAAAATCACCTGCGTGTTATGCCAGAACCACTTGGAGGACTCTCTGGGATGACCTGCCGGGCATGCCGGAACCACCTCTCAAACGTGCCAGAACCATGTGGCGGACAGTCCGGAATCACCTGTTGGGCATGCGCAACCACCTCTGAGACGTACCAGAACCACATGCCGTGCAGGCTGGAACCACCTACCGGACAGACCGGAATCACCTTTCGGGCATGCCGGAACCACCTGTCAGATGTGCCAGAAACACGTGCCGGAGACGCCGGAAGCACCTGCCAAGCACGTTGGAACCACCTGCTCAACTCGCCTGAACCACCTGCCGGACATGCCAAAATCACCTGCCGACTATGCCAGAACCACTTGGCGAACACTCCGGAATCACTTGCCGGGCATGCAGGAACCACCTCTCAGACATGCCAGAACCCCGTGCCAATGACCCCGGAAGCACCAGCCGAGCACGCCGGAACCACCTGCTCGACTCGCCAGAACCACCTGCCGATCACGCAAAAATCACCTGCCGGCTACGCCACAACCAGTTGGTGAACACTTTGGAATCACCTGCCAGGCTTGCTGGAACCACCTGCCAGTCATGCCAAAATCACCTGCCAACTACGCCAGAACCGCTTGGCGGACACTGCGGAAACACCTGTCGGGCCGGCTGGAACCACATCTCAGACGTGCCAGAAACGTGTTCATGAGATGCTGGAACCACACCCCGAAAAGACGGATACCACCTGCCAGAACCGCCTGAACCACCTGCTGAGCACGCCGGAACCACCTGCTCGACTCACCGGTACCACCTCCCTGACTCGCCAAAATCACCTGCTGGGTATGCCAGAACCACTTGGCGGACACTCCGGAATCATCTGCCGGACATGCCGGAACCAGCTCTCAGACACACCAGAACCAAGTGCCGGAGACGCCGGATGCAGCTGCCGAGCATGCCGGAGCCACCTGCTCGACTCGCCAGAAACACCTGCCTGACACGCCAAAATAACCTGCCGGGTATGCCAGAACCACCTGGCGGACTCTACGGAATCTCCTGTCGCGCATGCCGGAACCACCTCTCAGACGTGCCGGAAGCACGTGCCGGACACGCCGGAAACACCTGCCGGACAGACCGGAACCACCTGCCAAGAACGCCGGAGCCACCTGTTCGACTCGCTGGAACCACCTGCCGGACAGGCCAATATCAACTGCTGGCTATGCCAGAACCACCTGGGGGACAGTCCGGGATCACCTGCCAGCCATGGCGGAACCACCTCTCAGACGTACCAGAACCACCTGCCGGAGAAGCTGGAAACACGTCCTGGACAGACTGGAACCACGTGACGGCCATGCCTGAACCACCTGCCGAGCACGGCGGAACCACCTGCCGGACACGCCAAAATCACCTGCGGGCTACGCCAGAACCACTTGGACGACTCTCCGAAATGACCTGCCGGGCATGTTGGAACCACCTCTCAGACGTGCCAGAAGCACGTGGCGGACAGTCCGGAATCACCTGTTGGGCATACGCAACCACCTCTGAGACGTACCAGTACCACGTGCCGTGCACGCCGGAACCACCTACCGGACAGACCGGAATCAACTATTGGGCATGCCGGAACCACCAGTCAGATGTGCCAGAAACACGTGCCGGAGACGCCGGAAGCACCTGCCGAGCACGTCGCAACCACCTGCTCAACTCGCCTGACCCACCTGCCGGACACGCCAAAATCACCTGCCCGCTACACCAGCACCACTTCGGGGACAAGCCGGAATCACGTGAGGGGCATGCCGGCACAGCCTCTCAGACTGAACCTCGTGCCGGACACCACAGAACCACCTGCCGGACAGACCGGAACCACCTGCCGGACACGCCGGAACCACCGGCTCGACCCGCCGGAACGACCGCTGGACATGCAAAATCACCTGCCGGCTACGCCGGAAACACTTGGCGAACACTCCGGAATCACCTGCCGGGCATGCCGGAACCACCTCTCAGATATGCCAGAACCACGTGCCAATGACCCCGGAAGCACCTGCCGAGCACGCCGGAACCACCTGCTCGACTCGCCAGAACCACCTGCCGGACACGCAGAAATCACCTGCCGGCTACGCCACAACCAGTTCGGGAAAACTTCGGAATCACCTGCCGGGCTTGCTGGAACCACCTGCCGGTCATGCCAAAATCACCTGCCAACTACGCCAGTACCACTTGGCGGACACTGTGGAAACACCTGTCGGGCCGGCCGGAGCCACATCTCAGACGTGCCAGAACCATGTGCATGAGATGCTGGAAGCACACCCCGAACAGACGGAAAACACCTGCCAGACCCGTCTGAACAACCTGCCGAGCACGCCGGAGCCACCTGCTCGACTCGCCGGAACCACCTACCTGACATGCCCAAATCACCAGCCGGGTATGCCAGAACCATTTGGCGGACACTCCGGAATCATCTGCCGGACATGCCGGAACCAGCTCTCAGACACACCAGAACCACGTGCCGGAGACGCCGGAAGCACCTGCCGAGCATGCCGGAGCCACCTGCTCGACTCGCCAGAAACACCTGCCGGACACGCCAAAATCACCTGCCGGGTACGCCAGAACCACCTGGCGGACACTCCGAAATCACCTGCCGCGCATGCCGGAACCACCGCTCAGACGTGCCGGAAGCACGTGCCGGACACGCCGGAATCACCTACCGGACAGACCGGAACCACCTGCCGAGCATGCCGGAGCCACCTGTTCGACTCGCTGGAACCACCTGCCGGACAGGCCAATATCAACTGCTGGCTATGCCAGAACCACCTGGGGGACGGTCCGGAATCACCTGCCAGCCATGGCGGAACCACCTCTCAGACGTACCAGAACCACCTGCCGGAGAAGCTGGAAACACGTCCTGGACAGTCTGGAACCACCTGCCGGCCAAGCCTGAACCACCTGCCAAGCACAACGGAACAACCTGCCAGACACGCCAAAATCACCTGCGTGTTATGCCAGAACCACTTGGAGGACTCTCTGGGATGACCTGCCGGGCATGCCGGAACCACCTCTCAGACGTGCCAGAACCATGTGGCGGACAGTCCGGAATCACCTGTTGGGCATGCGCAACCACCTCTGAGACGTACCAGAACCACATGCCGTGCAGGCTGGAACCACCTACCGGACAGACCGGAATCACCTTTCGGGCATGCCGGAACCACCTGTCAGATGTGCCAGAAACACGTGCCGGAGACGCCGGAAGCACCTGCCAAGCACGTTGGAACCACCTGCTCAACTCGCCTGAACCACCTTCCGGACATGCCAAAATCACCTGCCGACTATGCCAGAACCACTTGGCGAACACTCCGGAATCACTTGCCGGGCATGCAGGAACCACCTCTCAGACATGCCAGAACCCCGTGCCAATGACCCCGGAAGCACCAGCCGAGCACGCCGGAACCACCTGCTCGACTCGCCAGAACCACCTGCCGATCACGCAAAAATCACCTGCCGGCTACGCCACAACCAGTTGGTGAACACTTTGGAATCACCTGCCAGGCTTGCTGGAACCACCTGCCAGTCATGCCAAAATCACCTGCCAACTACGCCAGAACCGCTTGGCGGACACTGCGGAAACACCTGTCGGGCCGGCTGGAACCACATCTCAGACGTGCCAGAAACGTGTTCATGAGATGCTGGAACCACACCCCGAACAGACGGATACCACCTGCCAGAACCGCCTGAACCACCTGCTGAGCACGCCGGAACCACCTGCTCGACTCACCGGTACCACATCCCTGACACGCCAAAATCACCTGCTGGGTATGCCAGAAACACTTGGCGGACACTCCGGAATCATCTGCCGGACATGCCGGAACCAGCTCTCAGACACACCAGAACCAAGTGCCGGAGACGCCGGAAGCACCTGCCGAGCATGCCGGAGCCACCTGCTCGACTCGCCAGAAACACCTGTCTGACACGCCAAAATCACCTACCGGGTATTCCAGAACCACCTGACGGACACTACGGAATCACCTGTCGCGCATGCCGGAACCACCTCTCAGACGTGCCGGAAGCACGTGCCGGACACGCCGGAAACACCTACCGGACAGACCGGAACCACCTGCCAAGAACGCCGGAGCCACCTGTTCGACTCGCTGGAACCACCTGCCGGACAGGCCAATATCAACTGCTGGCTATGCCAGAACCACCTGGGGGACAGTCCGGAATCACCTGCCAGCCATGGCGGAACCACCTCTCAGACGTACCAGAACCAGCTGCCGGAGAAGCTGGAAACACGTCCTGGACAGACTGGAACCACGTGACGGCCATGCCTGAACCACCTGCCGAGCACGGCGGAACCACCTGCCGGACACGCCAAAATCACCTGCGGGCTACGCCAGAACCACTTGGACGACTCTCCGAAATGACCTGCCGGGCATGTTGGAACCACCTCTCAG